>NC_048230.1:71657798-71662914 GCF_002007445.2 Ailuropoda melanoleuca | reverse complement strand
TATTTTAGAGAGAGAAAGAAGAGAGCAGGGTGGGGGAGGGGCAGAGGGAAGGGAGAGCAAGAATCTCAAGGGGACTCCCTGCTGAGCACGGAGCCCAATGTTGGGCTCAGTCCCAGATCCCTCCAGATCACGACCTGAGCCAAAACCAAGAGTCCAACTATCAACTGACTGAGCCACCCAGGTGCCCCAGATGATTATATTTTTAAAGTGCAGAGGCTAAAGAAACTCAAATGGAAGTAAGATTACTGCACTTCACTTGAAATGGTCAGACGTTCATGCCAGCAGATTGTGATCAGTTACATATGTATATTTCAATCACTAAGAAAACTGTATAAAGTAATATACTTTAAAAAGCCCACTATAAAGTAAGCAAAACTAGATCAATCCTAAACATTGTTGAAATAACACACAGGAAGTTTGGAAAAGAGAAAGAGTGGGAACAAACAGAAAACAAATAATAAAAATTGGAACACTTAAGCCCTAATATATCAATAATTACCGTAAATGTAAAAGGTCTAGAGGACAGTAATAAAAATGGTGAGTTGCGAATGCCAGAATTTCACCTCTCCATAAAAGCAATGAGAACACTGTCAAATGGTCAGAATCCCTTTGTTAGAACTTTGGAAATTAATCAAAAATGTGTAACTGCCTGAGAGCACTTATTCAAGAAAAAAGGCTGACACAGTGAAACAGTGAGCTGTCTAGTATTTTACCTTACCCCAGTACCATCTCCCACTCCCAAACTCAGTGGTAGCCTTGAAAGGAATAGCCTGCATCCTCAGTTCTGGAAAGAACAGAACAGACACCACATCATTTGATCTATCTGGTGGCTCCCTGCAAAATTGGCATGAAAGACTTGACTTTATTTCACTTGACTCCGAACTGACTCCTAAAGATCCTATTAGGGGGCATTTGTCAAAAAAAAAAAATTACAGGCATATATTTTAGTCAGAGCTGCCTGCGGAGATAAATAACGGTTGGGGGGGGAATAGAAAAATCAAACAGTTTGGGAGGAAAGGCTAGGGCATAGATGCCCATACGGGCTTTGAAAAACTCTGACACATTCACACATGCAAAGAAACGAGGAAGTATGACTCTTACACAGGGATTAAAACAATCAATAGGAAGTGTTCTAGAGGAAGCCTGTACTTTGGATCTTCTAGACAAAGACTTTAAATAAGTCCAAACAGGGAAAGAAACTATGTCTAAAGAACTAAAGAAGATACAAATAAATGGAAAGACACCCATGTCCATGGACTTAATATTTTTAAGATGTCGGTACTACCCAAGCGATCTACAGATTCAATACAATCTCTATCAAAATCCCAGCAGTTGTTTTTTCAAAAATAGAAAAATCCATTCTAAATTTCATATGGAATCTTAAGGATCCCTGAAACACCAAATAATCTCAAAAAAGAGCAAAGTTGGAAGCCTCATACTTTGTGATTTTAGAACTTGCTACAAAGCTACAGTGCTACAAAACAGTGTGTTGCTAACATAAAGACAGACATATAGGGCTCAGTCACTTAAGTGTCTGCCTTCAGCTCGGGTCAGGGAGGCTGCTTCTCCCTCTCCTCCTGGATCACTTTCTCTGTCTCTCTCAAATAAATAAAATCTTAAAAAAAAAAAAAAAGGTAAAGACGGACATATAGACCAGTTGAATAGACTGGAGAGTCCAGACATATAGCCCTCATATATATGCTTAGGTAATTTTTGACAAGAGTGTCAAGACAATTCAATGGGGAAAGAACAGTCTTTTCAATAAATGGTGTTGGGAAAACTGGATATTCACATGCAAAAAAAATTAAATTGGAGTCCCACCCTCTACCATATACAAAAATTAACAAAAATTGATGAAACACTTAAGTATAGGAGCTAAAACTACAAAACTCTCAGAAGAAAACATAGGGAGAAAGCTTTATGACATTAGATTGGGTGATGATTTTTTGGATATGACAGCAAAAGCACAGATTAACAGTAGAAAAATAAGTATGTTGGACATGATCAAAATGTAAAACTCTTGTGCATCAAATATCACTATTAAAAGATTAGAAAGGCAAACCATGAAATGGGGGGAAATATTGGCAAATCATATATCTGATAAGGATATTAACAAGGCATAGAGTAGTAATATCCGGATTATATACAGAAATCCTCCAGTTCAACAGATCCTGGTTAAAAATGGGCAAAGAACTCGAATAGACATTTTTCCAAAGAAGATATACAAATGGACAAGGGCACGTGAAAAGTTGCTCAAAATCACAAATTGTTAGGGAAATACAAATCAAAACCACAATAAGATATCACTTTATACCCATTAGGATGGTTTTATTTTTTAAAAAAATGAAAATAACAAGTATTGGCAATGATGAAATTGGAACTTTGTACACTGCTGATGGGAATGTAAAATGGTGCAGTCCTATGGAAAACAATACAGTGACTCCTCAAAAAATTAAGCATAGCATTAACGTATGATCCAGCAATTCCACTTCTGGGTCTATACTTTTAAAAAATGAAAGCAGGGATCCAAACAGATATTGATACACTCATGTTCATAGCAGCATTATTTACAACAGCCAAAAGGTGGGATAAACAAAATATTATGTATACATACAATGGAATATTATTCAGCCTTAAAAAGGATACAAATTCTGACACATGCTACAACATGGATGAATCTTGAAGATATTAAGGAAAGCAAATCGAGCCAGTCACA
The DNA here is from genome assembly GCF_002007445.2 of Ailuropoda melanoleuca. Taxonomy (NCBI): domain Eukaryota; kingdom Metazoa; phylum Chordata; class Mammalia; order Carnivora; family Ursidae; genus Ailuropoda; species Ailuropoda melanoleuca. Next base: position 71,660,198 of record NC_048230.1, on the reverse strand, counting down.
AGAGGACAAATATTGTATGCTACCACTTATATATTAGAGGAGTCAAACTCATAGAGACAGGCTGCCAGGGGCTGGGGAGGGGGAAAAAAGGGGAGAATGGAGAGTTAATATTTAATGGGTACAGAGTTTGTCTAATAACTGCTGTTATTCTAGGCAGGTGGAACTTTTTGAACCCAGCTATTCAACTGCCAGATCCAAAATGAGTAGAACATGACTGCTTCAGTTAAGAGAAGATACTCATCCTAGGCTGCTATAGCTAATGTTTCTATTCCCAATGCTGGCTTAATAGAGTTCACTAATGGATCATCTATGAGAAATCCACAGGTAAATATTAAAGCATATTATGCAATATCAGTCCTCACGAGATTTTGGCGGCTATGTGGTGACAAACATAAAATCAGCCAAGCAGCATCACTCTAGCTCTTACATGAGCTTTAAATTAGCCACCAGTCTTAAAGAGAGTTTCTCTACTGACAGTAAATACGTGTGTGAAGCCTACATACTATCTGGAAGAATAGAGCTTTCTAACGTCAACCAGAACTAAAATGTCACACGGAAATGAATTGCTAATTTATTAGAGTCATTGCAATTTCCCAAACAGATTTATGTAATTCATTGTAGAACTCATACCAGATGAGATGAGCTATCTGAAGGAAATGAATTTGCACAAAAATGTCTCCTAAGGTTTGGACTGTGGAAATTGAAGCCCTATTACTTCTATCCAGAGACTGCTATTCACAGTTTCAGAAATACGCAACTCCCCCAAATTGGATAATTGGAAATCAAGGAGAGCTAAGAAAAGCGCCACAGGAATATGGGGATTACCCCATGGTATTATTTCTGTACCCCAATTGTGCATACATAGCTTTTCATGCCACCTAACCAGCAATATCATTCAAACAAAATGAATTCACTGGAAGTCTTGGAATTATACCACTCCTATATAAGGACCAAATCAATAAATAGTACAAACGTGCTGTTTGTCAGAACATTTCTTTACAGGAAACAGCTAAGTTACATCAAGGAAGCCCCACTGGAGCGCACATTACGTAGGACCTGGGGGTGAATGGATATTGTAGAGCTTCTGCCACCAGAAGGTGAGAAATTCTGTTTAGTAATAGTATGCATTGTTGCCGTTGTCTAAAGTAGATGGCCAAATGATGAGCAGTCTTACTGAATTACATCATCCCAATCTTTGGAATTCCTGAACATCTAGAATCCAAAAGATGAAGTCACTCTATTTCTGTGGTAAATCAGCAGCTCTGTAAGACCTTACAAATACCAATAACTTAACACGCTACTTATCGTCCCTGGTTTTCCAGAGAAGTACAATGAATGAACTTTATCCTAAAGAATTCTTTGGTTAACATATCAAACCACTGGTTTATGGTGATCAACAGCCTTGCCTTGGTTCTATGAAAATTAAAGTCAACTCCCATTAGCAAGTATGATATTTCTCCCTTTGAGTTAATGTTTGGAAGTTTAATGAATTTAGGGGTTAAAACTAATCCCTGACCTGATACAATGAAAAGCACATCAGACAGAAAGAATTTGCTTATTTCCCTAGGCTCATTATGCCATCGTGTGGCCAGATGATGGAAGCCTCCCTCTGAGAAGATACGTCATCAATGCAGAGTAGGAGACAAAGTCTACATCTAAGTATTCTAACAATTGGCTGGNTTTAACGGAAATGGGAAATTTCAAATCTTCTCACAGACTGAAATCAATATCACCCAAATGTTAAATAATATAATCTCAAATATCACCTCCTATTGTGGTACTGAATATACCAATCTGATAGAATTGTTAATTAATCAGGCTGAATGTAATTATACTCACATTATATTTCACAGGACTCCAGCTATTCATTTTCTTTTATAGCCTTCGAGGCCTGGATTAACAAAACTAAAGACAGATACAAAAGCTAGGAAAAAAAATATCTGAACCCGAATGGTGTGATTGGTTTCTCCAAAAAGTCCAAAACATATCATCCCATAAAAATAAGTTTATCCTGTTTATTACCTAGCAATCTTCAGTCCCCATATTTAAGGCCCCTAGGAGAATTAAGTGAACTGCATTTCTTAGTATTACTGCTGCTAATATGAATCAATTTTACTTGTACACAATGGACTTTAACATTCTGGAGAATATTTAGAGAGGGGCCAAAAGGACCATGATCAAACTAACAGAGACATTAAGTACTGTGTTAGGAAGAATCAGAACCAGGACTGGAATCACAAACCCTTGTAGTATAGGAATATTCATCAACAACTTAACACCTTGGGGCAATTGTGGAAACATGTAATTCAAAGGCAACCAGGGGTGTTCCGGTTAAGACGGCGGAGGAGTAGGGGACCCCTTTTTCAGCCGGTCCCCTGAGTTGAGCTGGATAGGTACCAG
>NC_048230.1:71587732-71657698 GCF_002007445.2 Ailuropoda melanoleuca | reverse complement strand
AAAGGCAACCAGGATGGAATCACAGTCTAATACAGGATTAACAGTAGGAGCAAAATTAGAAAGAAATTGAGGAAGAATTGGGAACTGGACAGCTTGAAATGAAATCCTGTTGCAACAAAATATTGCTGAAGAATTGTCACAAGCCCTCACCTGTATAACTGAACAACTAGCTATTCAACAATTACAGGATATACTTACTTACACTGAACTACAGGACTGTACCTGCTTCTGGGAACAACTGGTACTGGGTATGGAACTGCATGTGGAAAGATTAAAGGAAGGTGTTTTTATGATCCACATTTTTATGTGGATCATACCATAGATATGAAAGCTGAAAGTTGGTATTTGCAAATTGAAACTACTGAAAACTGAACAAATGTAACTAGTGTGACTAAAAAATATAAGTTTTCTCCCACACCAAAGTGGAACAAATGTGTTCAAGGGTGCCTGTCATTCAAGGACACAGGCACACAGAAGACAGGAACTATAATTCAAATGTTACTATTGATACTGACAGATGTTAGAGATGGCCTATGTCCCCAAGATTTGGAACAAACTGAGCCCACTTGTTTTCAATTTAATAATTTTACATGTACTCTCCAATGAGCACCTCATAATCAAACTTGAATAATCAATAATATAAGATATTGTATCATATTGGAAACAACACTTGGAAAGATGAGACTATTTCTGTAGGCAGGGGTTTAACTTATAAGAATAAACTTGCATAATTGATGGATATTCACAAGAAATATATTGGACCATGCAAGAAAAATTTCTACAGAAAGCTTTAGACTATCAAGCCTCACATGTTAATGATACATTAGGTATCATCCGGGTTAAGCTAAGAGGAGAGCTGATGAATAACTCTCAAATTGTAGAGCAGTTAGAAAAACAAGCTACTGAAACTAAACAACAATTTGATAAGGGGGAATTCTTACGCATAGCTAATCAAGAATCTGATTTAAGTATACATGGCTAAAATGATATTTTCAAAGGCTATTTTACCTAAAACCAATATTCTTTTTCTTTTTAAAAATCATCCTATCATAATATTAATTGTGGCTTTATTATGTATAATTCTTGGGCTTGTTGGATATGTAGAATATTAATTAAGAGCTCAAAGAGAAATCAACACTACAGTGCAAATTTCATGGAGAATCTGCTACTACAAAATAGTGTCTAAAGGAGAAATGATTGTAGGGAAACTGAACTTAATAGAACCTTACTGGGGCATGTTGAAAAATGTGATTATCTTATGTGCTATGTACACTGTCAGGGGCAAACATAAGAGGTAATGTGAAGAATTATAAAGATTAGGACATCAAAGCAAGCCTGATCAGGAATGATAAAAAATGGGATGTGAAAGTGAGCTCAGTGTAAGTACCAATGCAAATTGGATATCCCATTTGCTAAAAGTAAATCATAGTTCAGTTTAAGTATTTTTATTATTCCATTTACCTCTCTATTAGATTGTCCATAAAAATTCATTTATTATTTTCTTAGTTGTGCCATTGAAATTTAAAATATACATCCTCGAGTTATTAAAATATAATATAAATTAGGAAGTTTACCGCTTCTTGGACGATGTAAGAGCTTTACGACAAGTGAACCTGTATATTCCCCTTCCAAATTATACTTTGTTTTTGTCATGTTTTTACAGTTTAAAAACATGTGATATTAATATTACTGTTTTATATACCCATCATTCATAGGGCTCCTGGCTGGCTCAGTCGGTAGAGCAGGGGACTCTTGATCTCTGGGTTGTAAGTTTGAGCCCCACATTGGATGTAGAGATTACTTAAAAATAAAATCTTAGGGGATGCCTGGGTGGCTCAGTCAGTTAAGCATCTGCCTTCAGCTCAGGTTATGATGTCAGGGTCCTGGGATGGAGCCCCACATTGGCTCCCTGCCAGGGAGTCTGCTTCTCCCTCTCCCTCTGCCCACCCCCCCACTCGTGCTCTCTCTCTCTCTCTCAAATAAATAAATAAAATCCTTTTTAAAAAATCTTTTTAAAAAAAAGAACTGCAATATACCTATCATTCATTCAGATTTGCTCACAGAATTTTCAATGAACTGTCTTATGGAAGTATCTTTACTACATTCAGTAAAGTGAACAAATCAGAAGTGTACAACACAGGAATTATCCCAAGGTGAACACACTGTGTGACCCCCACTTAAGTCAAGAAATATGATATTATTTCCAACTCAGAAGCCCTGATTTTGTTTCTACCCTGTCACTATCCACACACCCTCACCAAAGTTAACCACACTCCCAAATTCAATTCTATCATAGATATCCTAATTGGTTTTGCCTGTTTTTAAACTTTATATAAATGAAATCATACATAAGTATGCTTTTTTTGTCTGGCTCGTCATTATGTTTGTGAGATTCATGTGGTGGTAGGCATTGGATTTTTTCCAGTTCAGAGTCATTTATGAATGTTACTACTATGAATACTACTATTCTTATTCATCTCTTTTTATGCACATATATAGGCATTTCTGTTGGAGAAATTGATAGGTCCTAGATATGCATGTGATGACCTTTTGTAGCTGCAAATATTTCCCAAAGTGGTTACACCATTTTAACACATCCCACCAATATTTGCCATTGTCAGTCTTTATTAATTTTAGCCATTTTTGGTGTTCATGTGTAATGCTAACTCATTGTGATTTTAATTTGCATTTTTAATAACCAGTGTGATTGAAAGCTTTTTCTTATGATTACTGGTCATTTGGCTATATTTTTGTTTTGTGAAATGTCTGCTCAAGACTTTGACTTTCTTTTCTCTTGCAGTGTGGTCTGAATTTTTCTTAATGATTTTAAGAAATCATTACATAGTCTAGATACAGTATCTTTATTGGTTATGTGTTCCAAAAATAAAAATAAGATGGGGCGCCTGGGTGGCTCAGTTGGTGAAGTGTCTGCCTTCAGCTCAGGTCATGATCTCAGGGTCCTGGGATCGAGCCCCACGTCACCCTGCTTAGCAGGTAATCTGCATCTCCCGCTCCCTCTGCTCTCCCCAACTCCCCGCTCATGTGCATGCTCTCTCTCTCAAAATAAATAAATAAAATCTTTAAAATAAATAAAAATAGCTTCCACAACTTTATGGCTTTTCTTTTCTCTATCTTATTGACAACTTTTGTTCATCAAGTGTTCCTAATTTTAATGAGGTCAAATTTGTCTCTTTTCCTTTACAGTTAGTATATTCTATGCCCTGTTTAAAGATCTTTACTTAAGCTAAGGTCATAAGCATATTCTCCTAGGTTCCTTCCAGAAACTTAGTAAGAAGTTTTTGCATTCTTATTAACATCTATAATCCATATGGAATTGATTTTAGTGGCTGGTGTGAGAGGCTAAGTTTCATTTTTTTCTATGTGGATATCCAAAGCACCATTTATGGAAAACACTATCCTTTCTCCTTTACTCTGTTGTGCCACTTTCTCAGAAATCAACAAGCTATTGATGACTAGGTCTATTTCTGGACTCTGTTTCATTTCCTTAGCTTGTTTATTTTTGCCTCAATATCACACTTTCCTAATTACTATGGCTTTCTAATAAACCTTAAAATGTCAAAATTTAAATCCTACAACTTTGTTCTTCAAGATTATCTTGGTTATTCTTTGCCCATTTATGTCTATAAATCTTTGAATCAGAATTTACACAAAGAGAAAATACATGGGGGATTTTGATTGTGATCACACTGAATCTACAGGTCAATTTGGTGAATATAGACGTCATGTAGAAGGTGAAGTCCTCCATCTGTTTTGCTCTTCTTGAATTTATCTCAATTTCTTTGTTTCCCATGTAGAAATCTTGACTTTCTTTGGATTTGTTCCTAGTTACTTGATGTTTTTGCATTCCACTATAAATGTGTCTTTTCTTTTACCTTTATTCTCTTTTTTTTTTTTTTTTGCAGAATTTTATGTGTTGGTGCATTTATTTAAATAATTGTTCTCAAAAAAGTAGAAAATACCTTAAGTAGTCCTAATGACTTCCCCCCCAGATTTATTGAGATAAAATTAACATGTAACATTGTATAAGTTTGTGATGTATAATGTGTTGATTTGATACACTTATATATTGCAAAATGATTACCACTGTAGCATTAGCTAATGCCTCCATCGTGTCATGTAGTTACCATTTCTTTTTGTGATAACATTTAAGGTCTACTCTCTTGGTAACTTTCAAGTATGCAATACTGTATTGTTAACTTTAATCACCATGCTGTACATTAGATCTCCAGAACTTATTCATCTTATAACTGGGAGTTTGTACCCTTTGCCCACCGTCTCTCCATTTCACCCTATCCACCCACAGCCCCTGACAACCAACTTTCTACCCTTTGTTTCTACTGGATAATCTAACTTCACTTTCCAATTGTTGTTAACTTTGTATCTAGAAAAGTTAATAAACTTTCTTTTAATTCTAATAGCTGACTTGTAGATTCTTTCTAATTTTCTACAAAGACATGTAGATAGGAGTTAATTCCTATCTTCCAGGATTGTTGTGAGGATAACAAGGATAATGACGATGATTGCTAACAATTAATGAACACCAATTATTTTTCAGGAGTTGTTCTCCTTTCAAAAGAACAACTTTCAAAAATGAACCAAAATGCAGACTGTAGTGTTAGATTGTCCTCAGCTCCCCAGATGTAAATGTAGTCTTAAGACCCAGAAGCTCAGGAGGGTGAATTGCTGGCCCTGGTGAGTATTAATGATGGAGATGCATTTGAAAAAACAAGAGTCTGTCCAAGGTGGAGAAACCAGGATCTATTTGGACTTTTCACAAAATTTCAAGGTATTTTTGAGTGCTATCTACTCCTGCAACCACTTAGACAACCTGTAGGAAGATCATCATGGCAGCGTGGTACTGTTTGCCTGGATGCAATTTTATTCCCTCTTCTAGAATAAGACAAAGCCTTATATATTCTCAAGCTAAACTTTCTTTAATTATCTGCTTTGTCCACATCACTGTAGTTCCAATCCCAACTTTCTGAATTCTTTTTAAAGTTGTTCTTTAATGAGCTATGAGGATTTGACTTTCTACCCTTTTTATAACAGCAATGTCTGGGGGGATCATTTTGGCCTGATACTTCGATCTCTATTTGGGACTTTTGTTTGCTTTTTGAAAAAATGTCTTTCCTTATGGTTTGATGAGGGCCTTGGTAGCAAAATAAGAGTTTTTGAAAAAAGAAAACAGAAGAATTTAGCTACAGTTGGGAACATGTTCTTTTTCTTATCAGTGAAAATTTGGGGAATCACTCTTTTTTTTATAGATTTCATTTATTTATTTGACACAGAGAGCGAGCACAAGTAGCGGGAGTGGTAGGCAGAGCAAGAGGGAGAAGCAGGCTCTCCCTTGGAGCAGGGAGCCCAATGTGGGGCTCGATCCCAGGACCCAGTAGGGATCATGACCTGAGCTGAAGGCAAATGCTTAACTGACTGAGCCATCCAGGTGCCCCGAAAAATTGGGGAATCGCTTCTAACCATTTCATGTATGTGTCCAAAGAATCACCAAGGACTGTTTCTGGGTTGTATGTGAGGATGATTAATCTTAAAAATAATTTCTAAAAATTATCATTAAAAAAGACAGAATAGATGTAGGCTTTGCTCTATGGAAGCCACCAAAACTCTCTTTCTCACTGCTAGTAGAGAGGAGCTGAAGAAGGAGGAGGATTCTGAAAGCAGAGAGCAAACCTCAGGTGGAAGCTGGGTAGAGAAGGCAGTGAGATTGTGACACCAAATCAGAGAAGCACAGACAGCATTTGTGAGTCACTCCTGGGGTTGACTAGCAGACTGGCTGCTGAGGAAGTTACGGTTCAGGGTTACTGTGGAAATCGATCCGAATTTAGAAGTATTCAACCCTTGGCACTGAGGTATTTATAATCCATCCTTGGGTGAGCCCAAAGAGAAGCATTATTCCTTCCCTTTCCTGTACCTCACTTTTGTTTAAGCAAGCTCACTTTCCCCATTAAAGGAGAATTGCAGAAACTACAATGAAGAGGTGATACTGTGTATTCACTTTGCATTTGACCAATTTACTAGTTTGGGCCCTGGGTATCTCTGTGTCCCAAGCAGAAGATTTAAGGCCAGATCTAGCCCAGGTGCTAGTAAATACAAATCAGTAAGTAGTTAGAAGGATGGGTTGTGGAGGACTTTGAACACCAGATTAATGAATTTGGATTTTAGGCATAGCCTATACAAGTTCCAACATCAAGGGAAGAAGTGTGGGTCAGTGGAAAGGGCATGGGCTTGGGAGCCATACAGAGTGGAATGCGAGCCTTAGTTCTGCCATTTAACAGGAGCCATTTGACAAAGGGCCCTTTGAGAACAGTTGGATGAACTTTCTTATTCTTAACTAACTCACACCAAAGCAGCCTTTATCCAGTAACAGCCAAATGAAATAGAAGACTACATCAGCAACTTATAAAAATTAACAAATGAGGGGCGCCTGGGTGGCTCAGTCGTTAAGCGTCTGCCTTCGGCTCAGGGCGTGATCCCGGCGTTATGGGATCGAGCCCCACATCGGGCTCCTCCGCTGGGAGCCTGCTTCTCCCTCTCCCACTCCCTCTGCTTGTGTTCCCTCTCTCACTGGCTGTCTCTCTGTCACATAAATAAATAAAATCTTTTAAAAAAATTAACAAATGATTTGGCTATTAATAGAATGAGGAAGTGGGAAGACTGTGCTTCCACGTGATCATCCAGGGAGAAAAGCTTTTGATTCTCCAGAGTTGACCTTATATTCAGAAAAGCTGTTGAACTCTCTTCTGAATCCTCTTAGTTTGTCCTTTGATTGATTCTGTTGGTTTTTCCAGGTAAGTGGTTGTATCATCTGGAGGTGATGACAGCTACATCTCCACCTCTTCAGTCCTTGCACCGTTTCTTATATTTACTAATAGCATGGGCCAGGTTCTCCATTTACAATAGTAGTGGAAATCCTTCCATTTTTTTTCTTTCCAGTTTTAAAGGGAATGTATCAAAAATTCCTTGAATAAATATAACATTCTCCCCAAGAGTTTGGCGTTTAGTCAGTAGCATGTTTAGTGAGTTCTTTTCCCTTTCTAATTTCTTAAGATAGTCTACCATAACTGGTTTTGAAATGTATAAAATACTTTCTCTGGTTCATTTAAGGTAATCCTATAATCCTATCCTTTTATCTATCCACAGAGAATTACATTGTTAGATTTTCTAATACTATATCATCCTCACATTTTTATATCTATCCTAATTAATTATAGTGTATTTTTAACACATTAGCAAGTCTGATTATCTACAAATTTTATTTGGAATTCAGGTACATAGATCCAAAGGAAATATGGCCCATTGTTTTTCTGTTCTTAATTGTTATCTGTTTTTGAAATCAAGATAATACCTCCTAAAATCGTCTGGGCAGCTCTTACATTTCCTCTATTTTCTGGAACAACTTGTATAAGACAGGAATTAACTGTTCCCTCAAGGTTTGCAAGATCTGAGATGACCATCTAATTCAACCATAATTAATGTAAACAGGACACATCTGAGAATACAGGACAGAGTTATTAAAATTATGCTAGGGCAAAAGAGCGTGAGCAAAGACTATTTTAAGCACAACAAACTGGAACTCAGTGTTAATGTTTTATGAGTATGAGACTTAGTGGGAGGAGAGTCCTCCCAGCACCATGCCAAAGTCTTCATGCTTGGTTGACCTATTCAGGTTTACATTTCTTCCAGTGCTACTCTTGATGGATTGCTTTTCTTTGAAGTATTTTTTAAATTTATTATACATCTCTGTTCATCATAGAGCAAAATGTTCTATAGAGCTGGCATATGCCCAAATCACTATAAGTGATTTTTATATCCCTTCGACCTCTTTCAATCTAGCACAGTCCCCATTTTATCACACACTGACTTGAAGACATTGGGCCACTTGTTCTTAAAGTGACCCACCTTCTGTTTTGCCTGGTATTCCTTAACTTGTTCACCAATACATCATGTAAATGGTTTTATTGATTCAAATTAATATTTTTGGCAAAAATGCATCAGAGGTGAAGCTCTGTTCTTGATATTGCAACACATCAGAAGTCAATATCTGCGTGTCACTTAATCTTCAGATTCACAACTGAATTAAAGTGATGAGTGTCTGATCTTTTTTTGAACAGGCCTCGTTTTCCCATTTTATATTGAAAGTAAACAATATGTGCTATTTTGCCGATACAAATGTCTAGTCCCATGTCAATCATACACATAATGGATTTAACACAAGTTATAGTCCTTATCTGAGTCAATAAATTCTTCAGGATTTGCAGGATACAACTCAGTAAAATAGAACTTTCCCTCATCAGCTAGAGCTATTTGGTTACTAGAAATACAGCTCCTACTGGAGAAGCAGGATGAATACTTAATTCATTCAAATTAGTTACTGGTGTTCAAAGTAAGAAGTTTGTTTTGTTGTTATCTCAAAGGGGGACATATGAGTTTTTCGGATTTTCCATCTCTGAGTATCATCAGGCAATTATGTCTTTTCACTGATTCAATGTATTTCAATCCATTATATTTGGCATTATTTTTGATGCTCAGATTATCCTAAGTTTAGCAAGTAGACATTTCTTCCAGCAGGATCCTGTGTCCTTTATAATCTCATACTTTTTAAAATACTGCAATAAAACTATAAATATTTATTAATGTCTTACGTAAGTTCAAGCAGCAGGTCTGCTAACTATTGCATTCAAAATAGTGGTGAGCATAAATGATATCTCAGGATATATACACCATCTTTAATATAACAAAATTATTTTAATTCTTTTGGTGGTAAAGTCAGAGGAATAGCTAATACTAATTAATTTGGGTTTTGTTTTGTTTTGCTTTTTTTTTTTAAGATTTTATTTATTTATTTATTTGACAGAGAGATAGAAAAAGTCTATCCATGTTATTGAAAATGGCAAGAATTCCTTCCTTTTTGGCCAAATAATATTTCAATATATATATTGCAGCATATTATATATATATATTGGAATATCATTATATATTATATATTAGAATATTATATAATACACTGCAATATTACATATATTTATAATTTGTGTATATATAATGTTAAATATATCACATTTCCTTCATTCATTCATCCATTGATGGACACTTAGATGGTTTCCTTGTCTGACTGTTGTAAATAAAGCTGCAGTGACCCATTATTTTTTTAAAGCTTCCATGATTTCAGCACAAGAAAATGTCTTATGCTCACCTTGTATGTTCCCAGCACTAGATGAAGATTCAACTATTTCTCTAAAGAGCCTAGATTCCTTTTAATGAAGAGTTGATTTTGAGGCCAAAGTCTGGGCATTAGGCTCATTGCTAATAAGATGTTATTGCNTACATTATTAGTTTTTGACGTAGTGTTCAATGATTCATTAGTTTCATATAACACCTAGTGCTCATCACAACATATGCCCTCCTTAATGCCCATCACCCGGCTACTGTTAACTGACTGAGTCACCAAGGCACCCTAAGATTTGTTGTCCACATTCATAAATCAAGAAAATGCTTAAATTTCAATTAAAGTTTTTTGACAATAAAGACATTATTTCTCCATTCATGTATATAGCCCTCAACTTATGAACATGTACTAATGGGAAAAGCTTTGGCCTCAGAGTAAAAACAAATGGCTTGGCAATCTAGGGCTACCATAATACCTACCCCTTGTCCCCAGCCTCACTGAGATATAATGGACATACAACATTGTATTAGTTTAAGGTATAAAATGTAATGATTTGATATANCTTCTAGTAGTTTCAGTCGATAAAACTAAAAGAGCTATATTTTATTTTATTTTTTTAAAGGAACAGGTTTTTTAAAAAGTTAACTCTACCCCCAATGTGGGGCTCAAACTCACCTGCCCCACTACCCCAAGATCAAGAATCGCATGCTCTACCAACTGAGCCAGCCAGGTGTCCCGAAAAGAGTTTTATTTTAAATGCCTATGAGGTTTTTGGATTTTTTTTTTTTAGCCATCTAAATTTGGGTCTCTAGAACCCTCCAAGAAGCCATATAGTTCAATAAGAAAAGCAAATAAAAACAGCTCCCAATTCATGCCTACAACATAATCAGAAGACAGAGACTCATATGTTATTAATCCATTGAAATGTGTTGAGATTTTCCATATAGCCCAGTATGTGATGATATTTTATAAATGTCCTGTCTATACTTGAAAATAATTAATATTGTTAGGATGTAGTGTTCTATATGTGTATATTAGCTCAATCTTATTAATTGGTGCTTATTAACTATTGTTTATAATATCTATCAATTACTTACAGAGGTGTTTTTAAAACTCTCACTTTAATTGTAGATTCATCAATTTCTTTATTTCTGATTCTTTTTATAGATATATATCTCTTTGCTGTATTATTTGGTACAAAAATACGTTTAAAAAACATATCTTTCTAGTGAATTGAACATTTTATTGTTATACAGTGATCCTTTTTATCTCAGTGATGTTTTTCCCTTGAAGTCCATTTTTTTTTATCCTAATTGAGCTAAACCAGCTTTCTTTGGCTTAGCATTCACTGAGAGATCTTTGTATCTTCTTTTCCTTTTCACTTTTCTTTACCTTTTAATCCCAAATACTCATCTCTTAATTTATATGTAAATTTAATTCTATCTTGTTTGCTTTCAGCTCCCCAAAATAGTATTGTAGTTGTTTCATAAGTGAGTGATTGCTTATATTTGCCACATATTTATAAATACCGTGCTTTTTGTCCTTCGTGAATCTCAGACCTTCTGCCTAAAGCATGTCCTTTAGAATGTCTTTTAATGAGATCTTATTACAGCAAATTCTCCTAGTTTTTGCCTGTCTAAAAATGTCTACAGTGCACCTTCATTCTTGAATAACAATGTCACTACATACAGACGTCTGTGTGATAGCTATTCTAGTTTTAGCATTGCCTGTGACCTACTGAATGACCTTCAGAAGGTCACTTTTCTCTCTGCGGCTTAGTTTCAGTCTGCCTTCTTCACAAAACAAACTACAGAGTATGGCAGTACTGGTGGGCACTAAAAAATAACCATGGGAGGGGGGACCTGGGTGGTATAATTGGTTGAGTGACCGATTCTTGGTTTCGGCTTAAGTTGTGATCTTGGGGTCCTGGGATCAAGCCCCGCATTGGGCTCCCTGCTCATTGGGGAGCCCACATTTTCTTCTTCCTCTGACGCTCCCCCTGCTTATTCTACCAAATAAATAAATAAAATTTTTAAAAAAAGATTCTCTCTCTCCCTCTCCCTCTGCCTCGCCCCCCCACCCCAGCTCACACACACTCACTCTTTCTCTCAAACAAACAAATAAACAAACAAACAAACAAAAAACCATTGGGCAGTAACCATTTCCCATAAGGAAGCAGAGTAGTTTTTGTCAGTCACATGCAGAGGGAGGGAACTTAGCTGAAGCTGACCTAGCAGACTGACAACATTTAACATATGTCCCAGCTCGCCACCAAGTGAGAGAGTAGGATCCTGCTTAGCACCCAGAACAAAAGTGGGCTCTCCCTCCTAGTAAGGCAAAAGGGCAAATTTAAACCACTTGCCTTTCTGTGCGAGACACAATAATAATGGAAATATTTGGGGGGGGTGCACCTGGGTGTCTCAGCTCGTTAAGCAGTCCAACTCTTGATTTTGGTTCAGGTCATGATCTCAGGGTTGTGAGGGTGAGCCCTGCGTCAGTCTCCATGCTGGGTGTGGAGCCTGCTTAAGACTCTGTCCCTCAACCTCTGTCTCTCCACCCCCCAAACCCTATGCTCATGCCCTCTCTCAAAATATACATATACATATATATATACATATATATTTTTTTAAGAGAAGAAAACTTCTAAATAATCAACTACCTTGCCCTCCCATTAGGGGAAAGTTATGGAGTACTTATGCATTCAGGCTTGTGCTGGACCCCCCGGGGCCCAAAGAAGGCCAAGAGGTGAGAATAAAAATTGAGGGAAAAAGGAAGGTGAGAAGGTCAATTAATATTTATCAAGCAATTGGTTCGTGTCAGGCTCTGTTCTAAGCAACAACATGGGCAGTAATTACAGATAGAGATTAGGAAAGTGAAGTTAAAACGGGTGTTAACTTTCCCAAGGTCATCGGCCAAGAACAGAGATGAGAACAGAGGTTTATCTGAGGTCTTTAAGTACATTTTCTTCACAGAGACAGGGTGAGATGGAAGTGCGCAGAAGAGATATTTATCAAATGATATTGTTGAATCAATATTTTCTTAATAGCCATTATTAATTTAAATATATCCAATTATTGGTGCAGACGAGAAACTTGTGGGGCCATTTTCCATGTTTGTTTCATTTCATGAGAGGAGTTGGAAGATCCAGTGATCCCTGATCCCCTGTGGTTTTTTACCTGTAAGAAAAGATAATATAGGACACATATAATAAATATGACGAATAATTGGAATTACAGACCTCATGGAGGTTAAGGTTAATCTCATAGGACCCAACAACAAACTTCGAAGACGGGGTGGCTTACAGAACTTCTCTGTTAGCATTAGTCTTCGTAAGAATTGTTTTATCAAGCTGGACGTTATCTGCTTTCCTAGCTGACTGCGTGGGAGGAGGGAACATTTTCTTCTTATTTTGTTAAAATTTATTTCACCAACAGTGAGTAGGAGTTAGAGTTTTAGGGACAAGTCCTGGACTCTCGATGATTATAAAGAGGAGGAGGGAGAAGCCAGTTGAAAACCTACAGACAGACAAAGGAGAGTTTTTAACTAATAAAATACAGAGCATGTGATGCGAACTGTTGGGGACTGGAAGCGAACAGTCAAGAAGGAATTCCTGAGACAGCTTCAGTGCAAAAAGGGTGTTCGGTTTTTTTGTTTTAAAGATTTTATTTATTTATTTGAGCGAATGAGAGCAAATGCTCATGGGCGGGGCGGGGGGGNCAGAGCATGTGATGCGAACTGTTGGGGACTGGAAGCGAACAGTCAAGAAGGAATTCCTGAGACAGCTTCAGTGCAAAAAGGGTGTTCGGTTTTTTTGTTTTAAAGATTTTATTTATTTATTTGAGCGAATGAGAGCAAATGCACATGGGCGGGGGGGGGGGTTGCAGNGGGAGTCTTAAGCTGACTCACCGCAGATAATGGAGCCCGATGAGGGGCTCAGTCTTACAACCCTGAGATCATGACCTGAGCCAAAATCAAGAGTCAGACACTTAACCTACTGAGCCACCCAGGTGCCCCAAAAAGGGTGGTTTTATTAAAGCACAGGGACAGGACCTGTGGGCAGAAAGAGCTGCACTGGGGTCATGAGGAGTATACTTTTAAGTTGGGAGGGAGTTAGGGATAGTTTAAGTCTCTAAGGAATTTGGAAGCAAGATTTCCAGGATCTTGAGGGGCTAGCTGTTTTAGGATAAGTTCATTTACTACTGTCTAGTAAAACCTTAGTCATGAGACCCTTCAGATCTATATCAGTGGGACATATGCTTGGAGGATGATTGCTAACCTGTGTCTTGGGAGGTAGAGAGAAAGGAAGTTTCCAAAGGGATTTTCATACATTAAAGAAGACTCACAGGATCCTGGAGGTCGGGCTGATGTCTAGGCTATCTCTGCCTGTTTTAAGTACTTGTCGATGGGCTGTAAATTGTAAGGAAGTTTAATTTTTTTTCTAGATTTCTTTTGCCTCCGTTCTCCGTATCAGCATGTAATACATACTTTACACTTAAAATTCTCCTCTCTTTTGCCATTAAGTGATGCTTTATTCTAGACTTGAGTTTGCATCTTGTGCAACCTTCACTCCTTTTTGTGGAGATTTTCTTTTTCTAGAAAGCACTATCCCCCTCCCCCTTTTTTAGTAAACTCTACCCCAAAGATGGGGCTTGAACTCACAACCCTGAAATCAGGAGTTGCACGCTCTTCCGACTGAGCCAGCCAGGCTCCCCTAGAGGGCAGTACTCTTTAATATTCTCCACATGAGAACACTTATGATGTGTTTTTAGGACTGCAAATTATGCAACCTTCCATAAGTATCACTGTTAAATATAAATGGTTTCTTCCTATGCCATTACTATACTATACTTTTAAATTTTTTAAATTTAATTTAATTAATTTATTTTTTTAGTAGGCTCTGTACCCAATGTAGGGCTTGAACTCATGACCCAGAGATCAAGAGTCGCATACTCCACTGACTGAGCCAGCAGCCGCCCCTATACTGTATGTTTTAAAGTCAAGAAAACACAAGCTGAATGAGTGTTGGCTTTTTTTAATTCCTTTTTAAAAAAATATCTAATACTAAGAAACCTATATACGCTTTGCTTTTACCAGCCCCCTCCCTCAGGGCCCCTTCACACTTCTCCTTTCTCTTTCACTTTCCCTTTCATTCCCTTAGACCTTTCTTTTTTTTTTAAGATTGATTGATTGATTGATTGATTGATTTATTAGACAGAGAGAGACAGCCAGCGAGAGAGGGAACACAAGCAGGGGGAGTGGGAGAGGAAGAAGCAGNTTAAGATTTATTTATTTATTTATTTATTTATTAGACAGAGAGAGACAGCCAGCGAGAGAGGGAACACAAGCAGGGGGAGTGGGAGAGGAAGAAGCAGGCTCATAGCAGAGGAGCCTGATGTGGGGCTCGATCCCATAACACCGGGATCACGCCCTGAGCCGAAGGCAGACGCTTAACGACTGCGCCACCAGGCGCCCCCCTTAGACCTTTCTAAAACTTAATCTTCCGTTAATCAGATGATAACATCACTGCCTAGCTCTCCTTTACACATGAATTTTTGCAAGAGATCAGTTAATATCAAGCCTCCATCCTCCTTCGAGACCTCCATTTTGGTTATGGATTTGTAAGTCACAGCTTCCACTCCACCTTTCAATCTGCAAGACTGACACCGCCTTAGTCCAGCCAACAAACTATGACTTAATAAATCACGGCATGCATTTGAAAAGAAAACAGTCTCATCTTTGAGAATCCATTTCTGCTCTTAGTCTTTCTTCCAGCTCCTGGACAGCATGGGTCTTGACCACGCTGATTCCCCAGAGTTGTTTCAGAATGTCCACTAGACTTAACTGGTCAACATCCAGAGGGGTCCAGAAAGGTCTCCAACTACATATGTCACAGTGCTTACCACGGTACCCCACCTAGAATCCCCGTCCAGACTTCACTCCCCTAGCTGCCAGAAGCGCTGGGTGCTGACAGCCCACAGCTGAGTCTCCCTGGACTTGCCCTCTACTGGAAGAAGCTGCCATACCAAGGTAATGTTATATGTCAATTATACCATAGATGATAGATAGATAGATAGATAGATAGATAGATAGATAGATAGATGATAGATAGATTGATAGATAGATGATAGATAGATAGATGATAGATGACAGATAGATAGAAAACTGTTCTAATAAGGAGACTTTAGTCCAATTTAAAAAAAATATTGGGGTCCCTGGGTGGCTCAGTCGCTTAAGCATCTGCCTTCAGCTCAGGTCATGATCCCAGGGTCCTGGGATCCAGCCCCACATCGGGCTCTCTGCTCAGCGGGGAGTCTGCTTCTCCCTCCCCCTCCCCCTCTACCTCTATCCCTACTCACATGCTCTCTCTTTCTCTCAAATAAATAAACAAAATCTTTTTTAAAAAACATGTATCTGGACCACACTTCATGTATATAAAAATCTGTTTAAATATATACAGAAAGCCTTCAAATGTAGATATGAACTGTTTTCTTTACCAGAAAGTAAAACCACTTTGATAATAATGTTGAACAATTTTGAAAGAATCTAAAACATACTAATCAAGCCTGGTTGGAGCTAAAATGTTCTTTCTCTGTGTGCATAATGCCATAGATTACATAAGCAAGGTGAGAGAGTACATTTTGGGTGCAAATAAGCAGCTCCCTGTGAACAGCAAAGCCGGTCGGCAAACAATGCCTGCCAGTCCCTGAAGGTCCAAATTTGAGTCCTGACCTTGGACGAGGGCAATACCTTGAGCAGTGTCATAGGAGGTTGGTCAGTGGGACATAAAAGCATGGGTACAGGTGATGGTTTGCTCCTCGGAGCAAGCTGCTTCTTGCACAGGGGGATTCTTCTGATGGCCCAGTGGTGCTACAACCAAGGGAATGACTAAGAAACCCAAGAACCCTCAAGAAACCACAGCAACTTTTTTCATGACACATCTCCAAAGGCAAGAGAAACAAAAGAAAAAAATGAACTTGTGAGACTTCATCAAGATAAAAAGCTTCTGCACAGCCAAGGAAACAGTCAACAAAACAAAGAGGCAACCTACGGAATGGGAGAAGTTATTTGCAACTGACACTACAGATAAAAGATTAGTATCCAAGATCTACAAAGAACTTCTCAAACTCAATACACGGGAAACAAATAATCAAATCAAAAAACGGGCAGAAGATATGAACAGACACTTTTCCAATGAAGACATACAAATGGCTAACAGACACATGGAAAAATGTTCAACGTCATTAGCCATCAGGGAAATTCAAATCAAAACCACCTTGAGATACCACCTTATGCCAGTTAGAATGGCAAAAATTGACAAGGCAGGAGACAACAAATGTTGGAGAGGATGTGGAGAAAGGGGATCCCTCTTATACTGTTGGTGGGAATGCAAGTTGGTAAAGCCACTGTGGAAAACTCCCTTAAAAAGTTAAAAATTGAGCTACCCTATGATCCAGCAATTGCACTACTGGGTATTTATCCCCAAAATACAAAAACACGAATTCAAAGGGATACATGAAGCTTTGTGTTTACTGAAGCATTATTTATAATAGCCAAATTATGGAACCAGCCCAAGTGTCTTCCTTCAAACAAATGAATGGATAAAGATGTGGTNAATTAAGAAGATGTGGTCCATATATACAATGGATTATTACTCAGCCATCAAAAGGAACAATTTCTCAACATTTGCAACAACATGGACGGGACTGGAGGAGATAATGCTAAGGGAAATAAGTCAAGCAGAGAAAGACAAGTATCATATGGTTTCACTCATTTATGGAACATGAGAGATAGGAGGATCCATGGGAGAGGGAGGGGAGGAATGAAGGGGGGGTAAACAGAAGGGGGAATGAACCATGAGAAACTATGGACTCTGGGAAACAAACTGAGGGCTTCAGAGGGGAGGGGGTTGGGGGATTGGGATAGGCCAGTGATGGGTATTAAGGAGGGCACAAATTGTATGGTGCACTGGGTATTATATGCAAGTAATGAATCATGGAACATTGCATCAAGAACTGCGGATGTACTGTATGGTGACTAATATAACAAAATAAATATTTAAAAAAATCCATCTCTATAGACTAATTTTGACTGTTAAAAAAAGTATCAATTATTTAATTGAAGACCTAGGTTTACAGTTTATGTTCCTAAATGTTATTATAATTAATAAAAACTTATCTGATCTACAAAGCATAAGAAATTTAGGTATTTATTTAACTGTTTTATAAAATAATAAATGAACTAAAAGCCTTGGGTAAACTAAAAAGATCGTGAGTGTGTTTTTATTTCCCACTGAGGTAAATTCAGAGAGAATAAAAATATAATTGTTCAACCCAAACTTCATCAAAAAATAAAAATGTTTCCCTTGCTTGGGATAACTGATGAGAACGGGAGGAACTGTAAAATCTCTCTCTCCTCCAGGTAATGTGGAACAACTGCACAGAGGATTATATAATGCCCTTTCAGAGTTACTCATTTTTTTTAAAGGATTTTATTTATTTATTTGACAGAGAGAGAGAGACAGCCAGCGAGAGAGGGAACACAAGCAGGAGTGGGAGAGGCTGCACAGAAGATTACATAATGCCCTTTCAGAGTTACTCATTTTTTTTAAAGGATTTTATTTATTTATTTGACAGAGAGAGAAAGACAGCCAGCGAGAGAGGGAACACAAGCAGGAGTGGGAGAGGAAGAAGCAGGCTCCTAGCCGAGGAGCCTGATGTGGGGCTCGATCCCATAACGCTGGGATCACGCCCTGAGCCAAAGGCAGACGCTTAATGACTGTGCCACCCAGGCGCCCCCAGGGATACTCATTTTTAACCTAAAGTTGATTTCCATATCTTTTGTTCTTTATGTTATACTCAACAAGACCACTCAGANCCCAGGCGCCCCCAGGGTTACTCATTTTTAACCTAAAGTTGATTTCCATATCTTTTGTTCTTTATGTTATACTCAACAAGACCACTCAGATCATTTAACTAAACTTAGATTTTCCCTTTTCTCATCCAAAATCATTGTTAAGAGGGAGTATTTAATTAGAACACAGAAACACTATTTAAATCACTTTTAAGAACTTTGTGATTTTGCAAGGTCTTTATACATTTTTATTTATATATTTTTAAATTTTATTCCCAAAAGAGTATAATATTCGTTTTGTTGAAAAGACTTTAAGCAATTTAGTACTTTAATTTTTTTACTTGTNTACTTTAATTTTTTTATTTGTAAAGAACCTTTTCAAGTAAAAACCTATGAGATTCAGTCCTCTGAAGACAGATATCTTTAACTTATTTAATCTATTTGCACATGTTACAAGGTTTAATTGATGGCTTAATCCCTCAAGTGCTTGCCACTTTCTCCCAGGCTGAAGATTTTTTTCTTAAAGTTCTAGCAAACTTAAGGCGTTAGGAATTTGGTGGTGATTTTTAAATTCTTCCCCCCTGGGCATTAATAAAACCTTTACACCCTTTCCAATAACCTCTTTAGGCAGCCTCACCTACCAATGTGGTGATACCTTTTAAAGGAAACTCCTTTCTTTTCTCAATCATTCCATATCAATATTCAAAGATGTGTGGTTAATGCACCTGTATTGTATTCGGTCACATCACAAGCATCATAAAGACAGAAACTCTGGGGTTACAAAATCCCTCCTGGGTCCTCCACTCCTTGTCTCTCAGTTCACATGATTTCACACATAGGAAAAAAGTCTCACAAATGGCAGAAGAAACTACAGATTCTTGGGCAAGTTGGAGATTGTAGAGCAACCCTTATTTTTCAAGAAAAAGAAGAAAAATGAACATCTCTTCAGAAAAGAAAACTGAACCAGCCGCTTTGAGCCTTCTGTGACTCAAATCTTAACCACCAGGGGGCAGCAGTTCCCTGATCCTGAAAACAGGCAATGTTCCAAATTACGGGTTTTGTTTCTGGGATCATCTGTACTCCTGTCCTTTTTCCCAAACAATAGAGACACACTCTTACAAAGTAAAAAAACTTATTTTCCTGGAAGCAGATAAGATTTTACCCTAATCAACACTGACAACTACAAAATCCTTTGCGAGAGGACAGAAACAGGGTTTCCTCCACTGAGATCATTCCTGATGGCGCCTCAACTAAAACTCTATATTCCATGAACATACATGGGGCAAAAGCCATAAATCCACAATCAGCAACAACTACAACATTTTTAAAAAAATTTCCCCATGACTTTATAGATTCTTGGGGAAATGCTTCTTTAGAAGTGTTTTTAAGACACAAGTAGAAATAGGGGAGCCTGGGTGGCACAGCNTTAAAAATTTCCCTTGACTTTATAGATTCTTGGGGAAATGCTTCTTTAGAAGTGTTTTTAAGACACAAGTAGAAATAGGGGAGCCTGGGTGGCACAGCAGTTAAGCGTCTGTCTGCCTTCGGCTCAGGGCGTGATCCCGGCGTTATGGGATCGAGCCCCACATCAGGCTCCTCCGCTTGGGAGCCTGCTTCTTCCTCTCCCACTCCCCTGCTGTGTTCCCTCTCTCGCTGGCTGTCTCTCTCTCTGTCAAATAAAATCTTTAAAAAAAAAAAAAAAGACACAAGTAGAAATAAATTTTACCTTTCCTTTGACAGCTCATAGTTCTCAGCTTCAAGTTCTCTGCTGGGTTTAGCCAATCTATTGCATTTCATCATTAATTAAGTTAAATGATTAAAGTCTCTCAAAACTTTGTTGAAATAAGAAACAGCAAATCATTTCTTCCGTTCATGTGGAAAATAAGGAAATGCCAATAATCTCTTTCCTCTATAACAAAGAAAAATCCCACAGCATTTATATCATTAATAAAACAGAGTTGCTGTTTTATTTTTTTAAAGATTTTATTTGTTCATTTGAGAGAGAGAGAGCGA
Organism: Ailuropoda melanoleuca; assembly: GCF_002007445.2. Taxonomy (NCBI): domain Eukaryota; kingdom Metazoa; phylum Chordata; class Mammalia; order Carnivora; family Ursidae; genus Ailuropoda; species Ailuropoda melanoleuca. Next base: position 71,637,633 of record NC_048230.1, on the reverse strand, counting down.
GAGAGAGAGAGAGCATGAACAGGGGGAAGGGCAGAGGGAGAGAGAGAGAAGCAGACTCCCTGCTGAGTAGGGAACCCCATGTTGGGCTCGATCCCAGGACCCTGGGACCATGACCAGAGTGGAAAGCAGACACTTAACCGATTGAGCCACCCAGACACCCCCAGAGTTGTCATTTTAGGGATTATGAAGGAAGCTTTCAAAATTGAATGAGGTCAAAACAGAAGGTCACAGGAATCAGCTGGAAGGGTACCTGGCCAAAGTTCTTACAAATTGAACATCAAAGAAGGATATAGAGGCTTCATGTACTAATCAAGCTGAAGTGAGTTCACTAGAGCCTATCTTTCCCCTGATTAAAACTTATAACTCTGGGCAAAATATAAGAAGCAACTACCCGAGGAAAGAGTTAAAAAGAGCAGGTGGATTGGAGGTGGGAATTAAAATCTAAGGGATGACTCACACTAGGGCAATTTTCTCAAAGGATTTTTTTCTTTTATCTCTCAGCTTTGACCTAAAGGCAGCCTCAGTGCAGAATTGGATGGCAGGTGCAGGCAACAAAACCTCTGGGGGAAGCTATCTTTCTGACCAGAGAACCAGAAAAGTGGGTCCCTATAAGCCCAAGAGTGGGTGGGTGTGGATCGGAGATCTCCCCGTTTTTGTCTTTCTTTCCCTGCCCAGCCCCAAGGACACGCCCAGTTGTAGAGCTAGAGGGCCGCCATGATCGCAAAGATGCAGGAAACCAAAATTCTGATTTTAAAAACTCATCTTTCCGTTAAAAAAAAAAAGGAAAAGGATATTTTGTGGTCCAATAAGTATAAAGGAAATCTCCCTTATATTTTCCCCTCACCATTTTGCCCCAAAGGTGGTCTCAGTGGTGCATAACTGTGCAGTAGTATAGATAGCTAAAAATCCAGCAGAAACCTATCTTTCTAGCCAGAAGACTCAAAAAGGACCTTGGGTTCCAGATAGTGCAAGGGGAAATATCACAGAGGAGAGAGTTGGACAAGAGGGTAAACAACTACCTTGGATGAATTAGTCCAAGTCCCAGGCTTACCCCCAAGCCGAACATGTGTGTAAGAGGCCCACAGCAGAATAACAAATCCTTTTAAGTCGAGTTATGGTATCACACAATACCCAGTTCCTGGATTAACCCATGAAAGGTGCATGTGCAAGACAGATGCAAAACAGGACAGCAAAGTCTCTGAAAATGGATCTGACATTGAAGCCACCACCCACAGAAAGTAAGACAGAATGAGCAATCTGAATCTGGAGGTGATTGCTTGTCCAAAATGAAAGAAGAGCAACATTCTCCAGGGAATTTTAATAGAAATCGGAATCTCACAACATAATATTCAAATGCCTAAAAGATAATCCAAAATTGCCCGCGTACAAAGAACTGGGAAAACGAACCTATTCTCAAGGAAAAAGTCAGTCAACAGATGCCAGCCATAAATTATCTAGATATTGAAATTCTCAGGTAAATACTTTAAAGCAGATATTGCAACCATGCCTCATGAATTAAAGGTAAACAGTTTTGAAATAAATGGAAAGACAAAAGTTCTAGGAAGAGAATGATTTTAAACTTTTTTTTAAAGATTGATTTATTGATTTTTGGAGATTGAGAGACAGAAAGTAGGAGTGGGGGAGAGAATCTTTCAAGCAGACTCCTTGCCGAGCAAGAAGCCCAATGTGGGGCTTGATCCCACAACCCATGAGATCATGACCTGAACCAAAGCCAAGAGTCAGCTGCTCAACCAACTGAGCCATCCAGGTGCCCCTATTTTAAGCTATTTTAACTATTTAAACCATTCTAAACTATTTAAAAACTATTTTAAGCTATTTTAAAAAGTGGCAAGTTTGGAAATGAAAACCAATAGTATTGCCAGCTTTTTGGATTTTATTCTATCAAGTATATAGAGGTATCACATTGTGGTTTTAATTTGCATTTTCCTAATGACTAATGATGTTCAACATCTTTTCATATGCTTATTTGCCATCCTTATAACTTTGGTAAAGGGTCTGAGTCTTGCTTATTTTTTAAATTGAATTTTTCACTGTTGAGCTTATGTATCTGGATACAGGTCCCTTGTCCGATATGTGATTTGCAAATATTTCTCAGTCTGTGGCTGGTTTTTTATTCTCATAAACTGAGAAATATTGCTTAGGGTGGTGAAACTATTCTTTATAACACTGTAACAGGGCATGTGAGACATGCATTTGTCAAAACCTATAAAATTTTTCAAGACATGGTATGCAAATAAGAGTGTACAAACTTTAGGGGCGCCTGGGTAGCGCAGTCGTTAAAGCGTCTGCCTTCCGCTCAGGGCATGATCCTGGCGTTCCGGGATCGAGTTCTACATCGGGCTCCTCCGCTGGGAGCCTGCTTCTTCCTCTCCCACTCCCCCTGCTGTGTTCCCTCTCACTGGCTGTCTTTCTGTCACATAAATAAATAAAATCTTTTTTTTNCTCTCCCACTCCCCCTGCTGTGTTCCCTCTCTCGCTGGCTGTCTTTCTGTCACATAAATAAATAAAATCTTTTTTTAAAAAAAAGTGTACAAACTTTAAAAAATCGTTTGGGAGATCAAGAACTCCCAAGATGGGATGCAGACAAAAGAGTCTAATTTGTATTACAATGTGTGAAACAACCTCATTAAAGGGGATGAGAGGATAAAAGCTGATCTAAATAACTTTAGAAATGAATGGAGTCTTTAAGACTAAAGGCAAAAGCAACTGCATGTAAGCACTGTTATCTAGTTAATAAAGTGATTTCCCACTAGGAGATATATAGAGAGAGAGAGACGGGGGTTAATGAGCATGCATAGAATTTTTGTTCTGTTGGCTGAGAGGTCTTAGAAGCCATGATACCTCTTTAGCAATAAGAATATCCAGTGCCCAGACCTTGGTTTCCTAATACCATTCTCCATAAAAGAGATGAGGGCTCCTTAAAGAAATGGTTGATTCTAAGACTTGGGCAGTAACTATGTAAGATGAGCCTGAAGCAGCTTATAGTACCAGCATTTAAGGAAGTGCCTTAAAAAATCCAAAACTTAGTTTAATGGGGGTATGTCAAAGGGGCACAGAAGCCAACCAAAAGAGCTTCTAGTGTCCAAAGCTGGCACAATTTACAAAATAAGAAGTACTGAATTACAATCAAAAAGTATAAAATAAATATCCAAGAGTGTGTGCTTGTATAAATAAATTAATAAATGGAGAATAAGAGGAAAATCTCGAGTGCAGGAGAATTCCAAATAATTTATGCAAATACTCTGTAAAACTCTCTACTCTTAGCGTGTAAGCTGTATATAGTGGTTCCCTTCCAAAAAGTAGAGTATGGAAAGAGGAATAAAAGAGTAACTTTTCAGAGGAGAAACCTGATGAAAATTATCTTAGGCAGGTGTTCAAGGACAACATCAACAAGAATAAGTCATGCTGATAGGATGTATTCTCAATATGAAGTGATGAGAATGGCACTTTACCTTTATGTTCCTTCTCCTAAATCCTATAACCCCAGGCCAACCATGAGAAAAATGCCAGGCAGGCAAATTCCATTAAAGGGGCATTCTATAAAATACCTGACCAGTACTTCTAAAAACTGTCAGGATCACCAAAACAAGGAAAGTCTGAGAAATTATCATAACCAAAAGTCACTGAAGTAGACATTGCCAGCTAAGTGTAATGTATCTGGGTGGGATTTGGGAACACAAAAAAGACATTTGGTAAAAACTAAGGAAATAGAAAGTATGGACTTTAGCTAATGATAATGTATCAACATTGGTTCATTAATTATAATAAATGTACCATAATAATATGACCTTAATAGAGAAAACCAGAGTGTAGGGTATATGAAAACTCTCTGTACTATCTTTAATTTTTTCTGTAAATCTAAAACTCTACTAAAAATAAAGCTTGCTTTACAATATTCATAGAACTGTACACAGGAAACAGTGATTTAATAATTTAAAATAAAAATTTTTTAAATTCAATTAGCCAGCACATCATTAGTTTCAGATGTAGTGTTTAACAATTCATCAGTTGCGTATAACACCCAGTGCTCATCACATCATGTGCCCTCCTTAATGCCCGTCCCCCAGTTACCCCACTCCCCCACCTACCTCCCCTTCAGCAACCCTCAGTTTGTTTTCCATAGTTAAGAGTCTCTCATGGTGACTGGATTAAGAAGCTGTGGTCCATATATACAATGGAATATTACTCAGCTATCAGAAAGAACGAATTCTCAACATTTGCTGCAACATGGACGGCACTGGAGGAGATAATGCTAAGTGAAATAAGTCAANAAAAGGATGAGAATGACAGTTTCGAATTACCTGCATCACCTTTCCCCCAAGGCATCACAGCTCAGTGCCAAAGCAGACCACCTTAGCCCATTGATTTCTCCCATGAGGAAACTGAGAGCACAGTAAGTGCCCAGCTTCTCCCATTGTGCAGGACACTACCCAAGAGTCCACTTCATTCTTGCCCCACCCAGGACACTCAGGGGATCAACATGACTGACTAGTCTGGTGGCAGCTACAAGCAAAAAAAGGGGGGCTCACAGCAACTGGGGTGCAAACTCAACAAAGAACCATGGATTCTACTAACAACCTANTTCCCCCACCTACCTCCCCTTCAGCAACCCTCAGTTTGTTTTCCATAGTTAAGAGTCTCTCATGGTTTGTCTCTTTCTCTATTATTTCTTTCCATTACAGTCAACAAAACTAAAAGGCAACCTACAGAATGGGAAAAGATATTTGCAAATGATATATCAGATAAAGGGCTGGTATCCAAGATTTATAAAGAACTATCAAACTCAACACCCAAAAAACAAATAATCCAGTCAAGAAATGGGCAGAAGACATGAACAGACACTTCTCCAAAGAAGACATANCAAATATTAAATGATGTAAACTGTGACATCAAAAAATGAGGAAGGAGTAAAAGGGTATGGTTTTTGTATGCTATTGAAGTTAAGTTGTTTTCAGCTTAAAATAGACTGTTATTTCTATAAGATGTTTTATGTAAGCTTCACAGTAACCACAAAGCAAAAACCTGCAGTAGATGTGCAAAAGACAAAGGGAAAGGGACCAAAGCATACCACTAAAGAAAATTATCAATCCATGAAGGAAGACAGTGAGAGAGGAAAAAAGGAACAAGAGAACTACAAAACAGCCAGAGAATAATCTGATGGCACTGTTAAGTCCTTACCTATCAATAATTACTTTAAATGTAAATAGATTAAATTCTCCAATCAAAAGTCATAGAGTGTCTGATTTAACCAAGGAGGTGAAAGATCTCTATTCTGAAAATTATAAGACATTGATGAAAGAAATTGAAGAAGACACAAGTAAATAGAAAGANAAATGACTACTGAACTACTTCTTACTCTGAAAATTGGCAAATAGAGGGAAATAATTACATATTTATTCAACTTTTCCATTGTAATGGTATGTCAGGTTAACCAAATAGCCCCAGTTGACGAGGGAAGGTTTGACTTTATAGAAAAATGCCAACTAAACAGAATAGAGAGATTTAGAAAATTATTTAGACAGGTAATACCAGCAAGATAGCAGAATAAGAGTTTCCAGCCCTCATTTCCCTCCCCCATAGAAACACTGATTTTGACAACCACCCATGGATGTGAGTATCTTTGTGGGAGCCCCAGAATCCAGCAGAAAAATCCCAGAACCCCAGTGGAGCAAAAATATGAGGATGGATGCTTTGAAAAGGATGAGAATGACAGTTTCGAATTACCTGCATCACCTTTCCCCCAAGGCATCACAGCTCAGTGCCAAAGCAGACCACCTTAGCCCATTGATTTCTCCCATGAGGAAACTGAGAGCACAGTAAGTGCCCAGCTTCTCCCATTGTGCAGGACACTACCCAAGAGTCCACTTCATTCTTGCCCCACCCAGGACACTCAGGGGATCAACATGACTGACTAGTCTGGTGGCAGCTACAAGCAAAAAAAGGGGGGCTCACAGCAACTGGGGTGCAAACTCAACAAAGAACCATGGATTCTACTAACAACCTAATGGGCTCTACCAAGAGGCTTGTCCATGAAGCTTATATGACACATCACCTGCACTGTGCACACCCCTTCCCTGATGTAACCAGTATCACCTGTATTCCCCTACAGATGGCATGCACAACTCTCTGCAGATCATGAGCAAGCACACTCAGATGGCTGGCTCAACTCTGCTGGACTGGGTGAAAGCACATAACCTTGAACACTTTAGGGAGCTGTACTAGGGAAAATAAATGGAAAGCATTTAGCACTTGATCTGGCTTTGAGAGATCAAGAGAAGGCACACAGTCCTAAGACTTATGAGAACTTTAAAAGTAGCAAAGATAAAAAGAATTCCTCACTCAAACCTTGCAGGCTAGGAGAGACTGGGATGATACACTCAAAGTGTTGAAAGAAATAAAACCCTGCCAAACAAGAATACTCTATCCAGCAAAATGGTCCTTTAGAAATGAAGAAAAGATAAAGACTTCCCCAAACAAAAGCTGAGGTAGTTCATCACCACTAGACCTGTCTTACAAGAAATGTTGAAAGGAGTTCTTCAAGCTAAAATGAAAGCTAATTAGTAACATGAAAACATATGAGAATGTACAACACACTGATAAAGATAAGTGTATAATCAAATAAAGAATATTCTATGGAAAATGGTGGTGTGTTGATCACTTAACTCTCAGATAAAGTATTAAATATAGCTATAGCTACAATAATTTGTTAATGGAGACAAATATTAAATGATGTAAACTGTGACATCAAAAAATGAGGAAGGAGTAAAAGGGTATGGTTTTTGTATGCTATTGAAGTTAAGTTGTTTTCAGCTTAAAATAGACTGTTATTTCTATAAGATGTTTTATGTAAGCTTCACAGTAACCACAAAGCAAAAACCTGCAGTAGATGTGCAAAAGACAAAGGGAAAGGGACCAAAGCATACCACTAAAGAAAATTATCAATCCATGAAGGAAGACAGTGAGAGAGGAAAAAAGGAACAAGAGAACTACAAAACAGCCAGAGAATAATCTGATGGCACTGTTAAGTCCTTACCTATCAATAATTACTTTAAATGTAAATAGATTAAATTCTCCAATCAAAAGTCATAGAGTGTCTGATTTAACCAAGGAGGTGAAAGATCTCTATTCTGAAAATTATAAGACATTGATGAAAGAAATTGAAGAAGACACAAGTAAATAGAAAGATATTCAATGTTAATGGATTAAAAGAAATAATGTTGTTAAAATATCCATACTACCTAAAGCCATTTATAGAATCAATGCAATTCCTATCAAAATTCCAATGGCATTTTTTTCAAAAGTAGAAAAACAATTCTAAAATTCATAGGACACCACAAAAAAACCCCAAACAGCCAAAACAAATCCTGAGAAAGAAGAATAAGCCTGGAGACATTACACTTCCTGATTTCAAACTATACTACAAAGCTGTAATAATCAAAATAGTATGATACTGGCCTAAAACAGATTCATAGCCCAGACTCGAGAGCCCAGAAACAAACCCACATATATACAGTCAACTAATATTTGACAGAGAGCCAGGAATACTCAGTGCTGTAAAGATAGACTCTCCAATAAATGGTGCTGGGAAATTGGATATTCACATGCAAAAGAATGAAACTAGATCCCTAGCTTACATCATTCACAAAAAATAACTTGAAATGGATTAAGACTTAAATGTAAGATCTGAAAACATATGACTCCTAGAAGAAAACATAGGGGAAAGCTCTTTGAGATTGGTGTTGGCAATGATCTTTTGGAGTTGACACCAAAAGTACAGGCAATAAAAGTAAAAATAGATAAGTGGAACTATATCAAACTAAACAGTTTCTGAACAGCACAAGGACATTCTCTTTTTTAAAAATGAGTGTTTCACATTAAGCATATCATAGTGATAAAGACCAAAAACTGATGTCAGACAGACTTGGGTCTGAATCTGGCTCTGACACTTATTACATCAGGACAGTAGTGGTCATTCATCTCTTGTTGTTGTTTTTTTAAGTTTTTTTTTAATTTATTTGAGAGAAAGAGAGAGAGCATGAGCAGGGGGAGGGGCAGAGAGAGGGAGAGAGCAAAGCAGGCTCCCTGTTGAGCAGGCAGCCCAATGTAGGGCTCTATCCCAGGATCCTGAAGTGATGACCTGAGCCAAAGGCAGAAGTTTAACCAACTAAGCCACCCAGGTGCCCCTCATCTGTTTTTGACACCCCAAATCTGAACCGACTTATATTTGAGTAATTCTGTATCATATGAGACAAGGTGAAAGAACACATCTCTCTCCCCGGAGCTGGCAAGGCCACAATTTTGCATCCCTGTCCCTCTAGCATGAGGACATGTGACCTCCAGTCTCCATGTTTTCTCTGCTTGAGATCTTAATTCCACACAGAAAATCCATTCACACATTACAGCTCATGTGTCCTCACCAGCAGTTATAAGGTTATGATCCTGTGATTAGCAGGTTCACTGAGGGAGGCAGTTCCCCCAAGAGACATGCTGTACAGACAAGAACAGTTTACTCCTACTATATTCTCTTTGAAGTGCAGTTAATGAAAGAATCAGATAAAAATTTAATTTTTTCACATAATGGAGCACACGCAAAAGATACCATCCAGATCTCAAAGCAATATGGTCACTTTAAAATTGTATTAAAAGAAGTAAACAGGGGCACCTGGGTGGCACAGCGGTTAAGCGTCTGCCTTCAGCTCAGGGNAAGGATGGTCGCAAGAAGAACTGAACTGGTGACCTCCATGATAAAATGGAAGAGGTATTTTACAACACAAAACAAAATACAACAAAATTATGGAGCGCCTGGGTAACGCAGTTACCATTAAGCGTCTGCCTTTGGCTCAGGGTGTGATCCCGGCGTTCTGGGATCGAGCCCCACATCAGGCTCCTCCACTGGGAGCCTGCTTCTTCCTCTCCCACTCCCCCTGCTTGTGTTCCCTATCTCGCTGGCTGTCTCTATCTCTGTCAAATAAATAAATAAAATCTTTAAAAAAAAATACAACAAAATTAAAATTGTTAGCAGGGGGAAAATGCTTCCTGTACTTTCTTCACGCCTTCCTGGGAAGACTTCTGCTGCACACTCCAGGAAGGAAAGGTATTTTAAAGAACACTTCCATGCTACCTCTCCAAATAATGAACTAAAGAATTAGAAGAGGACCATGTAGAAGTTATAATTAGAAACATAATAGGAGGAAATTTCTCAAAACTAAAGAAAAATGTGAGTTTTTAACATTGAAAGGATTCACCAAGTCCCACACATATCCATGAGAGAAAGCACACAGCTAGACATAAACTGGTAAAACAACAACCAAAAAAAATCTGCATTTTCAGGATAGAAAATTTGTATCTGAAGCATCCAGGCAAAAGAATACAAGATACTAACAAAGGAAAAATAATCAAACTAACATCAGACTTCTCACCTGTGATTCTGGAAGTCAGAAGTGCAGTACAGTAATTTTTTGTAGATTATTGAAAGAACTGCAAATACTAAATCAGATGCACAGCGAGAATACAAAAGTCAAAGTGGATGGGATGCCTGGGTGGCTCAGGTGGTTAAGTGTCTGCCTTTAGCTCAGATCATGATCCCAGGATCCTGGGATCAAGTCCCACATTAGGCTCTTTGTTCAGCGGGGAGTCTGCTTCTCCCTTGGGGCCGCCACTCCCCCTACTTGTGCTTGCTCTCTATCTGGCAAATAAATCAATAAAATCTGGAAAAAAAAAAGCCAAAGTGGAATTCAAGGACACTACAAAGTAAATTTTTATGTAAAAGTAAATTTCACAATCTTTACTTATCATGATGAGCACTGAGTACTATAGAGAATTGTTGAATCACTATATTGTGCATCTGAAACTAATATAACATTGTATGTTAATTAAAATAAATAAATAAAAGTAAATTTCACAATCTGCACAGAAGTTGTGACAGTCGTAAAAATTGATGCCCCATAAAATAAAGCAACAAAATTAATTTGTAATGTAAAATCTAATATAAAAAGAATTTGATTAAATGCTTAGTTACAGTTGGGGGATTTTAATACAATTATGTGCGTATTTCATAGTTCATGTAAATAGAAATTAAGTAAGAATATTGGAATTTGATTAACAGTAAAAAAGCTTAATTTAATAGGGGACATTGTCCCACATCATTACCAAGAACCTGGTTTATTGGTGGAAAGAAATCATTACAAAATTCCCAAAATTGAAGAGTAACAGGCCCTAGTTTCTGACCATAGTCCATTAAGACTAGAAAGAAACTGCCCCCCCAAATAGCCAGAAGAAATAAACCACCTGGAAACATTCAGACCAAGAACATCAGGTGCTTCCTCTGAAGATTTATTAGTACTTCTATGGCCAAGCAGGTATGTGGACATAAGATTATATGACTCATTCCTGCAAGGGTTGATACAAGACAGAAATGAAGCCTAAGAGAGACAAGACCGAGCTGTATCTAGCATGCCCACTGGGTCCAGAATCAGCTCTGTATGTTGAGGCAGTCATTAAGTTACTGTGCTATTTCCTGGGATGCCCATCTCAGGAGTATCCTCGTTGCACTTCATCTGCCCTGGAAATAGGGCATGTCTGATTATCTCAGACACTTGTGAGAGTCCTCTCCCCGACTCTCCTGCCTGCTAGTCACTCCTCCCTGACCTCATTGTTCCATCTATAAAATAAGGAAGTCTGACCTACTTGATTCCAAAGGTCCTGATTATAAGAGTTTCCAGGATGTTATGTACGTATAAAAATGTGTTTATTCACTTCATTAAACTATTCTTTTCTGTGTCCCTCTTAATTTAACCCCCTGACCCTGGAAATACAGTACAAAAGGAAAGAGTTTTCAGTTGGTCCCAATGCAGTGCGATGAGGACTCATTTAGAGGGGAGGCACTATGAGCAGAGACCTTGCAACACTCCCATGAGTGGGGTGGGGGAGGGGGCAAGGAGGACCCCCTGGTGTGTGGATTCTCTCTTTAAATACTGCCATGATATTTTCACCTTCTCTTCTATTCTTCTGTCTCCCCTCAGAACAAGGTTCTGAGTAGTGAATAAGCAATTACTGCTTCTGGTCTACAGGTCAATGTTCCTTTGTACCTTTTTGTTTCATTGCCCATGACCCACCCCCGAACCACGCCCAATGGAGGCAAATAAAAACCTGAGTCCAGAGCCCCACCACAGAATGTTCTGGACTCCTGGATCTGCCACATTCTTCCTAAAGACCATGAAATTCTTGATCCTGACCCTTATTGTGTTTTTGATCCTGTTCCAGATGCAGCCAGGTAACCAGAACCAAGGAAAAAGGAAGAGAGCTAGGGTGGGAAACTGCCCATGGAAGGTTTATCATCTTTCTGTCCATTCAGACATGGTTTTCTGGCGTGCCTGAAATCTGCTTGACTTTATCAGAATGTACTCCCAGGACAGACCTGAGGCCCTATACTGGGAACGTGTATCTAGCCAGGATCCCTAGATCCATGGAGTAGGGCAGGTTGTCTTCCAAAAAGTCCTTGTCATCCTCAGATGTAACTTCAGCATCCAAAATTGCCCTTGGCACTTTGCACCAATGTCCCAAGGACCCAACTGAGCAACTGCCTGACTTCAGCTGTCTTTCCAATTCCTACCAGTTCATGAGTCCTGAAGGCCTTCTCAGAAACTGAGTTCCGTTATCTCTCCATATGAAATCCTGTTCTAGTCTGTAATGAAAATACCTGCAAAGCGCTCATGTGGAAGAGAGCACAGTCCTTTCTGCTCCTTTCCAACTATAAAAACCTGTGATTTTGCTAATGATTTATAATAAGATTCTATCAACAAGTGGCCAGAGCTGTGAAACTACTATATATGAAGGCCTGGATAATTTTTAGACAAGGTACAATTCCTTCATCTGTCTGATGTTTAAAACCTTTTTTTCTATGCACATATAAATGCATATAAGTATGTGTGTGCTTATAGTTCTTTTTTTTAACCAAAAAAAGTAAGTATATATTGCTCTAAAATACTATTCCATTATGCAGACAGACCATACTTTGTACATCTAACCCCTATTCGGGTAAAATGTGATCTTTCCAGATCTTTGATAAGACAAATAGATCCGTCTTTTTGTACATGTTTTTACTTACTTGGACAAAAATTTTGAAATAAGTTCCTAGAGGTGGACTTGCTAGGTAGAGTAACTTTATGATTTTGTTTTTCATATGTACTTATTCTGCGTCTCCTTTGGATCAGACATAGCCAGAAGAAATCACTCACCATCCGAGGGCAAAAAAACTTTAGAAGACCCAAATGAACTTTCTTTACATAAACCCAGAAAAATCAGGGTTGTAACAACTTCTCAACTGTAACACTGATATGAAAGGAAAATAAATACTTTAAATAGTGAAGGAAAAGAACCATGAACCTAGAAATCTTATATTCATTTACACTGCTATTTAAATATAGAAGTATAACAAAAATATTCTCAAGCATAGAGGGCCCAAGAATATTTGCCACACAAAGACACATTTTGAAAACACTGTTGAAAGAAGAACTCAAATAAAAAGAGAAATGAATCCAGGAGAATGTTGGAAATGATATGAGAGGTAAGAATTATCAATTGTTTTGTAATTTTTAGTTGGCTTGAAAAAACTAGACTTAGGGGATATAGACAAAGCAAATGTATCCCATAATTCCCATAAATTTTAGATAATTAACGTCATTCAGGAGGGGATGGCCAAGGGTCAGTGGAGAGAAAGGCCAGGAATATGAAAGCATTGCTGAAGTACTTGCCTTGTTAAAAGTAAGGTATAATTACAGACAAGTTTCAGTAATCAAGAAAGATAGATTATCATGGACATGGGCTTCATGTTATTGCTAATAGCATAAGAATAAAAATAAAATGAGTACATTTTAAATCATCTGGGAAGAAAAAACCCTTATCTATCTAATCAAAAATAGTAAATGAGTTGGTGCGCCTGGGTGGCACAGCGGTTAAGCGTCTGCCTTCGGCTCAGGGCGTGATCCCGGCGTTATGGGATCGAGTCCAACATCAGGCTCCTCCGCTGAGCCTGCTTCTTCCTCTCCCCACTCCCCCTGCTTGTGTTCCCTCTCTCACTGGCTGTCTCTATCTCTGTCAAATAAATAAATAAAATCTTTAAAAAAATGTGTCTTTAGAAAATCTATTTAGATTCACTCAACAATTAACCACCAAATTTTGACAGTTTAGGGATAACAAGTGATAATGCCTCAAAAGGCAAAACTTGTCAATTAAGTGTACTTTATCCCATAAAACTTGGGAAATTCTATGCCTTCCCCATCTGTTTTCTGTGAAGTGACCAATAGGCCTTTCACAAACACCTCAAAATTAAAAGGAAGCATATTTTCATCTAACGATGGAGATACTCCATCCTCAGAGATTCTGTACAATTCTTGGTTTTTGCCCTTCCAGAATTTATTAATGTGTGGACATTTCCTCCAGATATGTTTTAGACTTTGTCTATAGGATGCTAGTTCTCCCAATCACCACCATCAGCATCACCTGGGAACTTGTTAGAAATGCAAATTTTTCCAGCTTTAATGAGATATAATTGACATATGATGTTGTGTAAGTTTAAAGTGTGTAATGTGTTGACTCAATACACTTAAATATAGCAAAATGACTGCCACCACAGAGTTAACTAACATGTCTATCATGTCACATAATTTCCATTTTGTGTGTGTGTGGTGAGAACATTTAAGATCTACTCTCTTAGCAATGTTCAAGTATTTAATACAGTATTGTTAACTATGATCACCATGCTGTGTATTAGATCTCCAGAACTTATTTATCTTATAATTGGAAGTTTGTACCCTTTGAGCAACATCTCCCCATTTCTCCCACCCATTAGTAACCATCATTCTAATCTCTGTTTCTATGGGTTTGATGCTTTTAGATTCCACATATAAGTAAAATCCTACCATATTTGTCTTTCTCTGTCTGGCTTATTTCACTTAGCATAATACTTTCAAGATCCATCCATGTTGTAGCAAATGGCAGGATTTCCTTCTTTCTCATGGCTGAATAATATTCCCGTGTGTGTGTGTGTGTGTGTGTGTGTGTGTGTGTGTGTGATATCTTTATCCATTCATCTATTGATAGACACTTATATATCTTGGCTGTTATTTCTATATCTTGACTGTTGTGAATAATGATGAAATGAACATAGGAGTACAGACATCTCTTCACGATAGTGGTTTCTCTCCTTCAGATACATACCCAGAATTGGAATTGCTGGATCATATGATAGTTCTATTTTTACTTTTGAAGGGAAACCCCATACTGTTTTCCATAGTGGCAATACCAATTTACATCCCCACCAACAGTGCACAAGGATTCCTTTTTCTTCGCATCTTCTCTAACACTTGTTATCTCTTATTTCTTTATAGTATTCTAACAGGTGTAAAGTAATATCTCACTTGGGTTTTAATTTGCATTTCCCTGATAATTAATGAAGTTGAGCAACTTTTCAGGTACGTGTTAACCATTGCAATGTCTTCTTTAGAAAACTATCTATTTAGGTCCTTTGCTCATTTTTAATTGGATTGTTGTTTTGTGTTTGTTTGGTTTTGGTTTTTTGCTACTGAGTTGTATGAGTTCTTTATACATTTTGGATATTAACCCCTTACCAGATATATGATCTGCAAGTATTTTCTCCCATTCCACAGGTTGCCTTTTCATTTTGTTGATAGTTTCTTTTGCCGTGCAGAAGATTTTTCATTTGATGTAGTCCTGTGTGTTGATTTTTGCTTTTGTTGCTTGGGCTTTTGAAGTCATATCCAAAAATCATTGCCAAGACCAATATCAAGGAGATATTTCTCTAGGTTTTATTCTAGGAGTTTTACAGTGTCAGGTCTTCAGTTTCAGTTTTTAATTCATCTTGAGTTCATTTTTGTGAGTGGTGTAAGATAAGGGACCAATTTCATTTTTCTGCATGTAGACATCAGTTTTCCCAGCACCATTTGTTGGAGAGACTATCCTTTCTTGACTGGGCATTCTTGCATCCCTCGTCAAATATTAGTTGACCATATATGCAGGGATTTATTTCTGGGCTCTCAATTCTGTTCCATTATGCCAGTACTGTACTGTTTTGATTACTATAGCTTTGTAATATAGTTTGAAATCAGGGAGTATGATGCCTCCAACTTTGTTATTTTTCAGGATTGCTTTGGCTATTTGGGTGTTTTTGGGGTTTTTTTTTGTGATCTCATATGAATTTTAGAATTTCTTTTTCTATTTCTGTGAAAAATGCCATTGGTATTTTTTACAGAGATTGCATTGAATCTATAGATGGTTTGGAGTAGTGTGGACATCTTAACAGAATTGATTCTTCCAATGTCTGAACATGGGGCATCTTTCCATTTATTTGTGTCTTCTTTCATCAAAGTCTCATAGTTTTTTAGAAATGCAAATTTCCAGCCCCAGAAATCCTGGGGTGAGGCCAGCAGTCTATGTCTTAACAAGCCCTCTGGGGGGTTGTGATGCATGCTCAAGTGTGAGAATCAGTAATAATCTACTATAGTTGTGTCTCTGAGATGGCCAAGGAAAACACTGATTTTGTTTCATTATTGCCTGTTAGAGCAATTATTTTTGTGGCATTTGTGGATCCATTCAAGCAGAAACTTCTATGCCTGTGGTATGATAAATGCAAATAACTCTGCTGAAACAGAATTCAATTATTAGCCTACTCTGCTCAGCTAATTTTACATAATCACACAACTTCTTGCCAAATAACTACAGCTCCTGCTAGCTAGCAAGTTCTTTTGATATTGACAATAAGATGCTTAGAAATATGGTATATACCAAATCTTGCTTTGCTTACACAATCTCTCCTAGTGAACACAGGGTTGTTGTGAAGATTGCAAATATAGTCACTCTAATTGTTACAACTGTAAGAATCCATATCTTGAGATAATTGACCTTCTTTACTCTTTTTAGTCTGCGGGGGCCAAAAATCTTGCTGGATTATAAAAGGACACTGCAGGAAAAACTGCAAATCTGGTGAACAGATAAAAAAGCCATGTAAAAATGGTGACTATTGCTGCATTCCAAGCAAGACAAATTCTCAACCACACAGACCAACCCAGCCACTTACCAGGAGATGCCGAATTGTAAGCACTAATTCAGAAAGAAATGATGTTTCAGAGCATGTAGCATTCAGTCATCGTAAGGCAAGCAAAAATTTAGAGTGAAGCAGAAGAAATTTGGGACTTGTCAGGCCCGGGATTGTTAATTCCAGTCTCTCTTCCATGGATCCGTTAAAGCACACGACCTCCTTTCTGCTGTCATTCATCTCTGTCCTCACAAGGCTGGATTAAGACTTTGAGGTACCCAAAGTACTTTCTGAAAATACAGTGGTGTTCCACCCTCACCAAAATGTAATTCTAAACAAAACAACAATAGATCAATATAATAGAAGAAAACAGAAGGGGGAATGAACCATGAGAGACTATGGACTCTGGGAAACAAACTGAGGGCTTCAGAGGGGACGGGGGGGGGATTGGGTAGGCCGGTGATGGGTATTAAGGAGGGCACGTATTGCATGGAGCACTGGGTGTTATATGCAAACAATGAATCATGGAACACTACATCAAAAACTAAGGATCTATTGTATGGTGACTAACATAACATAATAAAAAAATTATTATAAAAAAAAAACAGAAAACTTCCAGCGTTTCCCATGAAAATTTCCTCAATAATTTTTTGAAACATCAAATATCAAATTACTTCAACCAAGAAAAACATTTTTCCATTTCATTTGTACCTGCTTTGCTAGTATCCCATGTCAAGGGTACTGTTCTCTCCATCTAGGCAAAGAGTTTGAGAAGTTATCTGGTGAATTCCTTGTTTTATATTTGCCTCTGGTTCAACATAAGTAGCTCCATGATTTTTTGACCAATAGCTACCAGGACACTAAGAATTTCTTTATAAAATAAAAGACACTCCAGATAAATGCATCCCACTTATTACTAATTCATCTTTGGTTGTAAGCATCTGTCTGACATAGACCGATAGAAGAGAATGGAGAGCCCAGAATTAAGCCCCCACATATATGATCAACTAATGTTCAACAAAAGAGCCCCAATGGAGAATATTCAATGTAGAAAGAATAGCATCTTCATTAAATGGTTCTGGGAAAACTGGATAATTATATGCAAAAAAAATAAAATTGGCCCCCATTACACCACTCACAAAAATGAACTCAATGGATTAAAGACTGAAATTGAAGACCTGAAACTATATAACTCTTAGAAGAAAACCTAGGGGAAAGCCCCCTTGACAGTGGTGATTTTTTGGATGTGATACCAAAGTCCAAGCAACAAAATCATAAATCAACAAACAGGGTTACATCAAACTAAAACTCTTCTCCACAGCAAAAGAAACTGTCAACAAAATAAAAGGGAAACCTATAGAATGGGAGAGAATATTTACAAGTCATTTATCTGGCAAGGGATTAATATCCAAAATATATGAGGAACATATAAGAATTCAGTAGCAAAAACAAACGGTAAGATTAAGAAATGGTCAAAGGACCGGAACAAAAACATTTTTCCAAAGAAGACATACAAATGGCCAACATGTACATGAAAAGTTGCTCAATATCACCAACCAAAAGGGAAATTAAACTCAAAACCACAATATGAGATCACCTCACACTAAAATGGCCATCCCTGAGAAGTTAAGAGTCAATAAGAGTTGGTGAGGATGTGGAGAAAAGAGAACACTTGTGCACTGTTGGTAGGAATGCAAATGTGTGCAGCCACTGTGGAAAACAATATTGAGGCTTCTCAAAACATCCAAAATAGAACTACCATATGATCCAGCAATTCCAATTCTGGGTATATATTTAGAGGAAATGTAAACAGGATCTTAAAGAGACATCTGTACTTCCACGTTCATTGCAGCATTGTTCACAATAGCCAGCATATGAAGCAAGCAATCTAAGTGTCCATCAGTGGACAAGTGGGTAAAGAAGATGTGGTGTATGTACACAATGGAATATTATTCAGCCATGAGAAAGAAGGAAGCCCTGCCTTTTGCAAAACGTGGATGGACCTTGAAGACATTATGCTAAGTGAGATAAGTCAGATAGAAAAAGACAAATACTGTATGATATCACTTATATGTGGAATCTAAATAAAAGTCAAATTTGTAAAAACAAAGTCAAATAGTGGTTACCAGGGGCCAGGGGTTGGGTTACCAGGGGCAGGAGAGATGTTGTAAAGGCACAAACTTGCAACTAGTAGGTAAATATTAAGTCCTGGAAATTTAATGCACAGTATAGTGAATATAGACAATAGTATTGAATTATAGCCATCAAACTTGGTAAGAGACTAGACCTTAACTATTCCCACCACAAAAAGAGAAAGGGAATTGTGTGACATGATAGAGATGCTATCACTAAAATGGTAATCGTATTGCAATCTATCAATGTATCAAATCAACGTGTTCTACATCTTACATTGACACAATATTATATGTCAAGTATTTCGGTTAAAAATAAAATAACCACTCCTCTAAATAAATAAGTAAACAGACAAAAAAGCCTCCTGTCTGATATCCTGCCCTAGAATGCAGCTGGACCAGAGGAATTCTCTGAGGAGTCCTTCTGTCTCCTTTGCTTAAGGTCTAGATGACAAAGACAAACTTGTTGATTTGCAAGCTCCATGGGCTTCTTTTCTTTTCTTTTTAACTATATTTTGTAATTTTTTTTTATTTAAGTAATCTCTACACCCAACATGGGGCTCAAATTCACAACCCTGAGATCAAGAGTTGCTTGCTCCTCCAACCGAGCCAGCCGGGTGCCCCTTCATGGGCTTATTTTCTTGACCCAAGCTCTGATCATATTTGGCAATCCAAGGGCCTGCACAGGAGGTAGCTGAAACCTACATGATAATACCTGCTTTCCTGAAGCTGTGTATGTGAGGAGAGGAGGGCCCAGAAAAGAACGGGAATAAAAGAAAAAGCTCAAATAAATCCTCCAGCATAAGCACCATCGAGAGGGCAGAGCTCAGTATCAGTTCCATTTCATACTTTTTTGTTACCTCCGTTAAGAGGTGCATTCCATATTACTCAGCTATCAGAAAGAACGAATTCTCAACATTTGCTGCAACATGGGCGGCACTGGAGGAGATAATGCTAAGTGAAATAAGTCAAGCAGAGAAAGACAATTATCATATGATTTCTCTCATCTATGGAACATAAGAACTAGGATGATTGGTAGGGGAAGAAAGGGATAAAGAAAAGGGGGGTAATCAGAAGGGGGAATGAAACATGAGACTATGGACTATGAGAAACAAACTGAAGACTTCAGAGGGGAGGGGGTGGGGGAATGGGATAGACTGGTGATGGGTAGTAAGGAGGGCACGTATTGCATGGTGCACTGGGTGTTATACGCAACTAATGAAGCATCGAACTTTACATCGGAATCCGGGGATGTACTGTATGGTGATTAACATAATATAATAAAAAAATCATTAAAAAAAATTTTAAAAAAAGACGTGCATTCCAAGGGACCGCGTAGAAGTCCTCTACGACTCCATATTGGTTTTGATCTTTGCACAATGCCACCCTCTTGGAGACTCAGCAGGGTGAGGAGCCTTGAGCTCCCCTTCATGGTTTGATAATCTCACATTATGGGAACTTGTTAGTAGATCTTATCCTGAACAGGAAGAATTTATAACAGCAAGTTCAGTTAAACCCAGACTACTGGCCACAGTCTTGCAGAAAGTTCCCAGCCCAGTATCCTGTATCCAACCAGTTTTTGTTACTAAATAATTACAAGCTCCCTGCTGATACCATTCTCTCTGAACTTCAGATGTTACAATATCAGGAGCTCTATTTTCCTTCATGGGAATTTAAGAACAACTAAATTTGAATTCTAAGACTAAAACGCTACTCAAACCTAGCAGCACTTAAATAAAACAAAACCCCTGTGACAGATACTAGTACTATCACATTTTGTAGATGAGAAAACTAAGGCCCAAAAGGGCTAATTTCATTAATTTATTCAACAAATTTTCTAAAAACCTATTTTCTTTTAAAGACATGGGGTTGACACTGGAGCTACAATGCTGGAGATGACAGGTGTGTTACTTGATCTGATGAAGCTTATGGTCAAAGAAAGTGGAAAATAAACTTGTGAAAACATACATAAATTGTGATTGCTAATACAAATTAAATAAGAAAAGCTCTCAGATCAAATGACAGCTTGAATAGGAGGACCTCTCCTATTCAGTTAGGAGTATTCAGAGAAATCCCTTTTGAGAATGTGACATTCAATGACATTAGGGCAGACTATGAATTGGGGTGGGGTAATTCAGATGTTCCTGCTTTTCTTCTTTTTTTAAGATTTTATTTATTTATTTGACAGAGAGAGAGCACAAGCAGAGGGAGCAGCAGAGGCAGAGGGAGAAGCAGGCTCTCTGCTGAGCAGGGAGCCTGATGCGAGGCTCAATCCCAGGACCCTGGGATCATGACCTGAGCTGAGGGCAGATGCTTAACCAACTGAGCCACCCAGGCGCCCCTGTTCCTGCTCTTCTGTAGCAGGACAAAGAATGGTTTTCTCAAAACCTTCCATTTGGAAAGGGTCAGGGATCTCTTCATCATCAGGACGTGGAGACACACCATTCATAACATTTAAAACATAAGTTTTTATGTTTGGATGAAACAAGAAAAGCTATTCTTTATCCTATGTAGCAATTTCTCCTATTCCATCACTTAGCCTTAGCTTGGCCAAGTCAATTACAGAATACCTTTGACCTCTCTGGGAAGCCAGGTCCTGGTAAAAGATTTCAGCCTGTTAGAAAATATTACACTAGGGGCACCTGGGTGGCTCAGTCGTTAAGCGTCTGCCTTCAGCTCAGGGCATGATCCCAGGGTCCTGGGATCGAGCCCCGCATTGGGCTCCCTGCTCCACTGGGAGCCTGCTTCTTCCTCTCTGACTCCCCCTGCTTGTGTTCCCTCTCTCACTGGCTGTCTCTCTCTGTGTGTCAAATAAATAAATAAAATCTTTAAAAAAAAAGAAAAGAAAAACAAAGAAAATATTAAACTAAAATTATTTTGGAAATAGTCCATCACTATCCTGGGCACTCCACATGGGATCGTCCAAGAAGAGAACAGGTTTATATCCACATGACAGCCCTATAAATTCCTGCAGGCTGTTCTCCTGCAGGTATGGTCCTCGATCCCAGTAGAATCAGCCACCCCCTCATAAAGGTCTACAGGGACTTTTAGGGCCAAGTAAACAAGAGAAAGCAAGAGCTGATGCAGTTGAAAATTCAATGTCAGGGCCTTCACAGATGACTCCAGACCTCCAATGGCCTCCAGGATGCCCTTGTGAAAAGTAACATCCAAGTTACTGTGGAGCTGCCTTGGGTAGGGAGCCTTTCTGATGACATTGGATATCATCCCCCTTTGAGTCCTATTACAAATTATCTCTCCCAAATTCTGCAGCAAGCCAGCTCTGTTATCTTGAGCAAGTCACTTCCCCTGATGGGCACATATGTAAGTGAGGAATTTTGACTTAGCCTGTGTTTGTTACCTTTTATTTCCACCAGCCTTCACTGAGAATATGCTTTTTGCCTTGGGGGGGGTTCAAAAATGAGAGACACAGTCCTTATTCTCAGCAATCTCACAGTCCAGCATGGGGAGACAGACAAGTAAATAGTTCAAATGCGGGCTTAGGCTAGTGTGAGCAGAGAAGGCAGGAGTCTGATGAGAGGCCTGAGGAAGCCAGGGAAGATGGCCTGGTATGCAAGCCCTCCTTTTCCATGTCTCCAGTCACTTCCTTTTTTTTTTTTTTTAAGATTTTATTAATTTAACAGAGAGGACAGCCAGCGAGAGAGGGAACACAAGCAGGGGGAGTGGGAGAGGAAGAAGCAGGCTCCCGGTGGAGAAGCCTGATGTGGGGCTCGATCCCAGAACGCCGGGATCACACCCTGAGCCGAAGGCAGACGCTTAACGACTGTGCCACCCAGGCGCCCCTCCAGTCACTTCCTAAAAGCTTGTGACTTACAATCTTCTGCATGCTCTCCCAGTGCCTGTAACAGATGCTCATTCAGTGCACCAGCCAACAGACTGATGTTCTGCATGGATTAAGTTTTACATATCTGCCCCTATCTGTCCAGTTCAGTGCCCCATCCTTCTGCCCCCACCCCAGAGAGGCCAATAAAACTCTAGATCAGATCTGAACTGCACCAAGTGTTCTGGACTCCTGGATCCACTGCCTCCTACTTCCCAAGGACCATGAGACTCCTGCTCCTGGCTTTTGCTAACCTTATGTTCCCACTACAAGTGATCCCAGGTCATCAGAACCCAGGAAGTTTGCAAAAATGGAGGTAAGATGGGCTCTGGCCCATGGAATGTCCAACATGGTACTGTACCCCCCAACCTGGGCAGTTCCATGGCCCCCACATTGGGCTCATGTCCCTAGCAGGGCTAGAACCTAAAGGTAGAACAAGGTGTTCTCAACAGACAGGGGCAACCACAACCACCAGAGTTGTCTTGGGTTCCATATTCCAAGTTGCCGCCTAAGGAACCAGACGAGAGCCTGGCACACACCAGTTCTCTTTCCAGTTAGTGCCAGCTCGAAAATGACTCCAAAGCCCTCTTTCCTATGGTTTTTTGGCCCTAAAAGCCCTTGAGATGGCTTTAAATGAGGCCTTTTCTTTTTTTTCCCCCTCATATTCTGGAATTTGGCAAACAAGTCAGAAAATATCTGCAGAGCTGTTATGTGAAAAATAGAACTGACTTTCCTTCTCCCTTCGACAGTGAAAGTTAAGGCTTTTAGTAATCACTGCTTTTTAAAGTCTACTTAAAATCATGACCAGAACTTTGCGATTGCTACTGAAGAGGGCTTGATGTTCCTTATTCAAAGTACCCTGCTTTCTCCTTTGTTATTTATCTCTCAAGGTACGTTTCAATGTATGCACAGAACCACATAAAAAGGAATCTAAATATTTCTGTCTTATAAAAAAAAAAGTAAACATACTGTGTACAGTATAATGATTCAACAATTCTATACATTGTTCAGTGCTCATCATGATAAGTGTACTATTAATCCCCTACACCTATTTCACCCATCCCCCTCTCCCTCTCCCCTCTGGTAACCAACAAACCATCAGTTTCTTCTCTATAGTTAAAGAGTCCATTTTTTGTTTGCCTCCTTTTCCTTTGTCTGTTCATTTGTTTTGTTTCTTAAATTCCACATATAAATGAAATCGTATGGTATTTCCCTTTCTCTGACTTATTTCACTTAGCATTATTATAATTGAATAAAAAAAGAAATTAAAAAAAGAAAGAAGTAAGCATACTATATCCAAGGCTATGCAACGTTCTTTTGTTCACTTAATAGTTTTTTGGGATTATCTTTCTTTTTTTTTTTTAAGATTTTTTTATTATTTATTTATTTGATAGAGATAGAGACAGCCAGCGAGAGAGGGAACACAGGCAGGGGGAGTGGGNTAAGATTTTTTTATTATTTATTTATTTGATAGAGATAGAGACAGCCAGCGAGAGAGGGAACACAGGCAGGGGGAGTGGGAGAGGAAGGAAGCAGGCTCATAGCAGAGGAGCCTGATGTGGGGCTCGATCCCATAACACCGGGATCACACCCTGAGCTGAAGGCAGACGTTTAACCACTGTGCCACCCAGGCGCCCCTGGGATTATCTTTCTATATGAACACAAAGATCTACCTCATTTGTTGTAAAGTTGTGAAATCCCATGGTAAGATAAGCCATAATTTAGGTAGTCATTTGAGAATTTTGTAATTTTATAACAACACATCAGTGATCATACTTGTATAAATATCTTTACATATTTGGACAAGGATTTATATAGAATAGATTCCTGGGTGTCAAATGGCCAGGTAAAAGGTCAGTGTAAAATATTTTATTCCATGAATTCCTCCCTTAATACCTCTTAGGTCACTGCCTGTAAAAATTGCTAGCTATCAGGGTTTGATTAATTCTCCAGCTGCAATTCCAGACACAATCAGGACAATTCCATATGGTCCACATGGAACCAATTGTGTCTGCTCTGAGTTTGGTGAGGGTAGTGAGACTAGGAAAGAAACAGATGTGAAAGATTTGATAAAAAGCAATCCATGAATCATGGAAACTCAGAGAATGTGGGGAGTGAAGGAAATATTACATGTTCTGGGATTTTAAGTCTGAGGGTTCTGGTAAGAGATATAAACTTGAAGCCATCCCCTTGAAGGAATAGTTGAGATGATGAAAGAAGCTTAAAGTCTTCATGTTTTATCTTGGACAACTCCTAAGTTTAAGCAACAAGAATGAAAATCAGTGGCATTTATACAAGCAGGAAAATCTCCCCAGCTCTCACCAGCAGTGCACCAGGCCATATCACCATAATTCCTCCAACACTCACATTATTTTTATCAGTCTCATGGGTATAAAGTAATATCACACCATTGTTTTAATTTGCATTTCTCTTATCCTGTGATCAAAATACATGAATGGCTTCCTTTCAGTGACCTGCAAGACCCTCTGTGATCTCAACCTCCATTATATTTCTCCAATTACTCTCTGTCTAACTTATTCTGTAGACAGCATCACTACCATATGGTTTTCCCAGAACTGCAGGATAGACCCTGCCTCTGGGCCTTTGTTCTTGCTGCTTCCCCTGCGTGGTACACCATTCCGACAGTTAGTCTCAAAGCTCCCTCTTTCATATCCTCTCCATGAAGTCTTTCACTACTTCCCTTCCAGTCACACACTTCCTGCACACCCCTCCCTGCTTCACCACTCTCCATAATGCTTATCATCTCTATTTAACTATAGCTAAAGAAAGAAAGTATCACTTTCTTCTCTTACTGTCTTACTTATTGTCTCCTGAAAAGACTGACATCTCCATGACAGCAGGACTTTTAGTTTATTTTGTTAATGGATGTATCCTCTTGTACCTTGAACTGTGTCTGTATGTAGTCAAAACTTAAACATTTGTTGAATGAATGAATAAGTGACTCTTTCCACTTCTGTTAATTGCCTATTCATAGCATTTGCCCATTATTTCTTCCCAGCAGGTGATGCTTTCTTGTTGATCTGCAGGAATTCTTTATCTTTGATATCTTTGATCTGATAAAGTCAGCTTTAGTCACTGGGTAGATTATCCCCCAAACTGTCATCTACCTATGACCTTTGCCCATGATATGTCATTCATTGAACAGAAACACTTAATTCTGGTGTAATCAAATTCAACAATTTTTTGGCCTTGTGGGTTATGCTTGGTGATTTTATTAAAGAAGTTTTCCTGTTCTTATGTCTCAAAGAGAATTTCTGACCTTATTTTCTTTTCCTTAATTTTTTTATTTAAATTCAATTTAATTAATATATGCTGTATTTTTGTTTCAGGGCTAGAATTTTGTGATTCATCAGTTGCGTATAATACCCAGTGCTCATGACATCAAGTGTCCTCCTTAATGCCCATCACCCAATTACCCCATCCACCCACCCACATCCCCTCCAGCATCCCTCAGTTTGTTTCCTATAGGTAAGAGTCTCTTGGGATGCCTGGGTGGCTCAGTCACTTAAGTTTCTGCCTTCAGCTCAGGTCATGATCCCAAGGGTCCTGGGATCAAGTCCCACATCGGTCTCCTTGCTCATTGGGGAGCCTGCTTCTCCCTCTGCTTGCTGCTCCCCTTGCTTGTGTTCTTTCTCTCTCTCTTTCTGACAAATAAAGAAATAAATAAAATCTTTTTTTAAAAAGTCTCTTGTAGTTTGCCTCCCTCTCTGTTTTCATCTTATTTTATTTTTCCTTCCCTCTCCCTATGTTCATCTGTTGTTTCTTAAATTCCACATATGAGTGAAATTATACAGTATTTATCTTTCTCTGACTGATTTATTGCGCTTAGCATAATACTCTCTAGTTCCATTCACATTGCTGCAAATGGCAAGATTTCATTCTTTTCAATGGCTGAGTAATATTCCATTGTTTATATATACCACATCTTCTTTATCCACTCACCTGTTGATGGACATCTGGGCTCTTTCCATAGTTTGGCTATTGTGGACATTGCTGCTATAAACATTGGGGTACAGGTGCCCCTTCAAATCACTATGTGTGTGTCCTTTGGATAAATACCTAGTAGTGCAATTGCTGGGTCACAGGGTAGCTCCATTTTTAACTTCCTGAGGAACCCCATACTGTTTTCCAGAGTGGCTGTACCAGTTTGCATTCCCACCAACAGTATAAGAGGGTTCCCCCCTCTCCCCATCCTCACCAACATCTGTCATTTCCTGAGTTGTTAATTTTAGCTATTCTGACCAGTGTGAGAATTTGTGGTTTTGGTTTGTATTTCCCTGATGCCAAGTGATGCTGAGCTCTGACACTACTTTCTAATAGCTTTTTTGCTATGTCTTTCACATTCTGATCTTCAAGACACAAGATGAAATGTGCAAATTCACTTTTTATTTTTCTCATGGAGTGAGCCAGTTTTCCCAGCACTGTTATGCTGAATAATCTATGCTTTCTCCATTGAGCCATGGTCTCATTGTTACCACATACTAAGTTCCCCATGTAAGCATGGATCTATTTCAGCTGCCAATTCTGTTCTATTGGTCTATTCGTTCTTTTGACAATACTGTATTTTTTGTAATACCATAGCTTTCTAGTTTGTCAGTGACTAGAAGGGCAAACTTTTGTCCCACTTTTTATTTTTTTAAGTAATCTTAGCTATTGGTGGCCTTTATTCTTCATTATAAATCTTGAAGTAAAATAATCAAGTCTCCCAAAACTCCCACTGGGATTTTGATTAGGAATGCATTAAATTTGTGGATTAATCTAGGGGCAAGTGAATCTTTATGATAATTAAGTCATTCCATCCAAGATCACATCTGCTGTTTGAGTTTCAAAATATATCCCATAGAGGTCTTGAGTATTCTTCATTTAAAACAAGATATTTCGTAGCTATGCTATATATTTATTATACTTTTTAGTTAGTTATTGTTGGTGTAGAGAAGTGCTGTTGATTCTTGTAAATCAATATGCCCATTAATTTAAGTTTGTTGATTCTTTTTTTATATTATAATCATGACTGCTAGAATGAATGACAATCTTATCCCTTTCCTTCCAATCCTTATACTTTTGTTTTGGTTTTGATTGTTTTTTTTTTCCTTTAAGCACTGACCAGGTCTACCACTATTATTTTAAACAATAGCAATAATAGTATGTTTGTTTTGCTTTTTTTTTAAAAGATTTTATTTACTTATTTGACAGAGAGAGATAGCCAGCGAGAGAGGGAACACAAGCAAGGGGAGTGGGAGAGGAAGAAGCAGGCTCCCAGCAGAGGAGCCTGACATGGGGCTCGATCCCAGGACCCCGGGATCACGCCCTGAGCTGAAGGCAGGTGTTTAACGACTGAGCCACCCAGGCGCCCCTGTTTTCCTAACCTCAACAGGAATGAATTTCTCCATGAGATAATGTTAGCTCTAGAATTTGATATATAACCTTCACCAAATCAAAGAAATTCCCTCTATTCCCACTTAGCCTGGAGTTTTCATTATAAGTAAGCGCTGAACTCTATCAAATCATTTTTCTGCATCAAAAAAGAGTAGTTCTATTACTTATCTCTTTAATTCTATACAGGTAGCAAGTTTCATTGATAAATTGATAGATTTTTCTAAGTTGGATGATATTTTGAGCTGGAGTTATATCCTATTAATTTATTTTAATAATAATTTTTTATTACGTTATGTTAGTCACCATACAGTACATCCTTAGTTTTTGATGATGTATTTTACTACACTACTGAGTTCAGTTGGCTAATACTTTAATTAGGATATTATGAGTCTCTATTTGTAAACAAAATGGACCTATAATTCTTTTTCGCCTCTGTTTTCTGGAACATCTTATATGACATAATACTTGGATTGATCTTCTGTGAAATGAGGAGAACTTCCCTTTAAAATCAGGATAGCAGTGTAATTCACAATAGCCAAATGGTAGAAGCAACCAGAGTGCCCACTGACAGATGAACGGACAAACAAAATGTGGTGTGCACCTGCAATGGAATCATACTAGCCTAAAAAAGGAAGGACGTTCTCACACAGGCTACGGTGAGGGTGAGCACTACAGTTGTAGTGCTAAGGGAGATAGCCGGTCACAAGAGGACAGATACCGTACGCATCCTCTCGTATGAGGTACTTACAGTAATCAGATACAGAGAGACGGAAAGTAGCATGGTGGTTTTCAGGGGAGGTGGGAAGGTCACTTATTATCGGGTACAGAGTTTCAGTGTTGCAGTAAAGAGTTCTGGGGAGAGATGGTGGGGATGGTAACACAGCAACATGAATGTGTGTAATGCCCCTGAACTATACACCCAAAAAGGGTTAAGATGGTACATTTTATGCTATATGTATTCTACCAACATTTTAAAAATCGTGGGGCTGAGGCTTTGGGGAAGAAGAGATTTCTCACTGCTATGTCATTTTCTGAACACTCATTGATCTATTCAAGTTTATATGTCCTTCCTGTGCCATTCCTGTAATATTTTTCAGGATTTACCCATTGCATCTGGGTTTTCGATTTTATTGGCGTGCAGTTGTTGATAATTCTTTTCTGTCATTTTGAATGTGGTGTATCTGTTTTGATGTCACCATTTCAGTATAGCTGTCATTGTTGATGTCTTCTTTTTTTTCCTTAATCAGTCTCTCCAGAAGTTTTCTGATCTCATTTCTTCTGACTTCATTATTTTTGGCTTTCTTTTACTATTTTTCTAATCTAAGTTTTATTTTTTTACCATCTTATTTAATTTCTAAATACTGAAAATTTTCATTCTCATACGGCATTTGGTTGGAAAGCATAAAATGTACAAACATGAAGCAGTATTGAATTAAGTTAATACACTATTGAATATTAAACACATGAAATTCACCAAGGTTTTTTTTATGGCCTGAAACTTTGTTCCAAAAACTGTAAGCCTTGAAGCAGCAGCGCTGGAATCACCTAAAGGATTGTTAGCAAAGCAGAAACTCAGACCCCGCCCCATCAACTGAATCAGAATCTATGTTAACAAGGAACACCTACACTATTCTAAGTACCTAGTAACCTCCTGCTTCTTAATGAGAATGCAGGCACATGGGTATTCATTTTATTCTTACTAGTATCTTTTATATATTCATTTGAATATATAGTTAAAGTAATTAACCACATGGGGTATGACCATCCAAATAACTCATTATGTGATGGCTTCACACAGGCCCAGGTAGTAAAAAGCTCCAATTCCTTGTGACTAGCAAGTTTCTTTATGTGGATGGCTTCACACAGGCCCAGGTAGTAAAAAGCTCCAATTCCTTGTGACTAGCAAGTTTCTTTTCATTTATGGTAAGATTGCTCTCACTTTCCGAAAAGTTTAAAAATGGGCGCGTAAGAGGTTGGGAAAAGATACTTTTAGAAACATGATATTTGCCAGGCCTCAGCTGGGAGTCTTAAAGCCAGAATCTAATTATGACCCATGATGTTGTTAAGGGATACCAGATACAGTGCAGTCATGCCTGCAAAACTGAGAGCATCAGCAGCCTAAAATAATGGTCTCTCCTCTTGTTATTTAGCCTGTGGTGGGGGGGGGGGGAAATGCTGGCACAAAACCGGATACTGCAGCAATCCTGCAGAGTTGACAAAGATAAAAACAGTAAGTCAACATTATCAAGTATGCTGTGTTCCAGACCGGAAAGTTCCTATCACTTCTCCCACACCCATACCTAATTTTCAAACAGTTATTATTGATATCCTGGTAACAAGTCTTACTATACCTAGCTTTGAAATAAGCACCGAGAATAAAGAAGATGAAAAGTCTGACTCGAAACTGGAAACGTAGATCTTTCTCTGAGGGGTCCATCAAAGCTCATGACTTCCTCTTGGCTGTCACTCAGCCCCGCCCTCAGAGGGATGGACTAAGTCGTATCAATAAAGCACTAAAAATACCACAGTGAGGGGCGCCTGGGTGGCTCCGTTGTTAAGTGTCTGCCTTTGGCTCAGTGATCCCGGCGTTCTGGGATCGAGGCCCACATCGGGCTCCTCCGCTGGGAGCCTGCTTCTTCCTTTCCCACTCCCCCTGCCTGTGTTCCCTCTCTCGCTGCCTGTCTCTCTCTGTCAAATAAATAAATAAAATCTTTAAAAAAAAAAAAAAACCACAGTGAGCCACCCTCCATCAATGTGTAATTCTAGATAAAAACAGCTGTGTAAATAAGTCTGAAAATTTTCAATACTCCCAACAATAAACTCCTCAGGGCTTTCCCCAAAATTTCACATTATTTGCACAAGTTTTAACCCATATTTAGTGTCCCTTGTTTGCTGGTGACCTATGCACAGCTTTCATTGCTTAGTCAAGTATTCCAACCCTGATCTTCCATCGACCTGTCTTCTCCACAAGTGCTGTGGTAATACTACAGGCATCCCGTGTGCTCATCCTGCCTCTGATGGCAGCATCAAAATTCCCAATCCTTGCGTTTGTACAACTTCTAGGACACTAAAGCCTTTCTTTACAACAGCAGACGCCTCAGGTGAAAGCATCCATTTTGCTACTCACTAACTTTGGCCCTAAAGCCCCATATTACCACTCATTGTAGGAAAATGCCTGGCCCAAGTGTAAGATGTGAGGACTCCTTTTTGTTCCAATTGCTTCGCGGTTGGAATAGAAGCTGTTGAAAGGCTGGTTGCATAAGCCCATGTCCTGATGAGTCCCTTTGTCTGCTTGCCTATTGAGAGCTTTATTTATCTCCCTCTGATGGCATAAAAATTATCTACACACCCTGTCCCCTTTCACAGAGGCCCACCCACCTAACCACCACACACCTCATTTTTACCTACCTTCTAATCTTGTTCTTTCTAAGACACCGACTAGCCCACCCGTCAACCCGCTATCACTGTCCATGAATCACTGTGGATCCATACTTGGACCATCCCTCCTTCTACGGAACGGATTTCCCTTCCTCATTGTTGAATTTCAGGGCCACTTCTAAATCAGGCTATAAAGCATCACTTCTGGCAGTGCCAGCACATGGTGTAAGCCACTCCACAAACCTGGCTTTCCTTTTCTTCCTTTGCTATCTAAACACAGGAATTCTCTGTGACACCATTAGTGTGTGATGAAGGAGAGCCAGTAAAAACCAGGCATCTGGGCCGCCTGCTCCTGCAGTTTATTTATGCCTTCCAGATCCACTGAGTATCTGCTTCGAATACACCGTTTCCACCCCGCACTGGACTGCTCCTTCACAAGGGTCAGGTGATACCGATGTGATGGTGGGAAACTCAAATCTTGTGAATTTATTTTTTCAAATTACTCTTGAAATGATTGTTTCTAATAATTCTGATACTTGAAGTCCTTAAAGTCTGGATCTCTGGTTTGTGGTTTCTGCCGGCCTTAATTTAAGATGCTCTTTTTCCTTGTGGTTTTTGTGATTTGGGGCTCTGAGCTGTGCATTTTCCTTGGAACTTCATCCGAGTAAATTAGTTGAATCATGCTCCTTCATTTGCTTCTGTCACACATCTTTGCCACTATTACTTTGGGACAACTTTGAGCTAAATCATCAGCTTGTTTTTTTTTTCCCCAGACCATCCATATACAAAGAGACTATGTGAGAGGGGCACCTGGCTGGCTCAGTCAGAAGAGTGTGAGACTCTTGATCTTGGGGTCATGAGTTTGAGCCCCACATTGGGTGTAGAAATTACTTAAATAAATTTTTTTATAGATTTTATTTATTTATTTGCCAGAGAGAGAGAGAGAGAATGCAAGCAGGAGGAACAGCAGGCAGAGGGAGAAGCAGTCTCCCCACCGAGCAAGGAGCCCAATGTGGGACTTGATCCCAGGATGCTGGGATCATGACCTGAGCGGAAAGCAGGTGCTTAACCTACTGAGCCACCCAGGAGCTCCATCTCTCTCTTTTTAAAAAAAAATTTGTTGGGACGCCTGGGTAGCTCAGTCGGTTAAGCATCTGGCTTTTGCTCAGGCCATGATCTCAGGGTGCTGGGATCGAGCCGCAGCATCAGGCTCCCTGCTCCCTCCCCACCCTAACTCTCCCTCTGCCTGCTGCTCTCCCTGACTTGTGTGCTCACTCTCTTGTGCTCTCTCACATGCGCTTGTGCTCTCTCTCTCAAATAAATAAATAAAATCATTGTTTAAAAAAGAATATTAAAAAGAGAGAGACTGTGTGAAAGCCAGCTTGAAGTTGTAAATTCTCAGCAGAGATTTTTTTCTGTATACTGAGTACCAAGGTTCAAGACCAGACAATTTTCCTTGAAAAATGCCTAGTGAAGGAGGATGAATATTGTTTCTGTTTTATCCTTACACAGCATGTGTAACACTTCCAGGACTGAGATTTGTGTAGGAGTCTCCTGTGAGACTCCCATATTTTCAGACCCTAGGCACTGTCTCCTCTCCCCTGCCTACGCCTGACCCTGGCCAAAGCCACAGAAACCAAAGCTCAAGCCGACCTGACTCAGCAAATGCTTTCAAGACAAAAGCAGTCTCAGTTACTGCCTTCAGAAAAGCGCCTGGCTTCACTCGACCTTAATATGTTTTACTTTTTTTGAAAGTCAAGGATGCTTAAGAAGGTTTTTTTTTATATTTTAAATAAATGATTTTTTATATTCTCAATGGGAGGGTTCATCTGGGTTCTTAGACCATGACTCTGCCAGAAGCAGAGGTCCAAACCACCAATTTTGTCCAGATCATAAGGTTTGTTGTTACGACAGTCTGGGCAACAGCACAGAAGCAAGGAAGAGAAGAGAAGTGTCAAAGGAGGAGCCTGACATTTGATGTCTGAAGCCAAATGCTGAAATGATTGTTTTCTTAAATACAAGAGAGCCAAGCTGGTCACGCATATGCTCATTAAACAGAACAAAGTGCGGAACTTACGCAGCATTTGGGGGAAGGATCCTGGGGCAGTGGTGTTGGTTACAGATCTGGAGAGGCGTGGATGACAACTGAGAAGTGTAGACCGTGGAGTGAATCCAGCACGGACTGTCTGACCTTCACAGCATAATGCTGTCACTGATGATTTGGCTTCCAGAGGTGTGTTCACCAAAGCAAGTTGTCACTGATGGATGAGAAAGGTTTCAAACCTCTCAAGGTGTTTACGCGTTGATGTGGCTATAGAACTGTCAGCCTTATCCTAGGGGTGTGGAGGGTTTTGATTCTCACAAGAGAAGAGAGACTCCAGAGGAATGCAATGAGGCAAAGTGCAGCAGAGAAACTCCAAAAGGTAATGGAGGAGGAATAGCCCAGAAGTTAGGAGGAAAACAAAGAAAGAATGAACCAAGGTCAGGTTTCTAGGGAGACAATGAACTCTGGTTGGAGATGCTACTGAGAGGCAGAGTGAGATGCAAGTTGAGCAACACCCATGAACCTTTCAAAAAGGAGGTGCGCCAGTGAGCTTGGCCGGAGCCTGTTCAATGGAACAATAAGCACAAAAGCAAATTGTGCCGAGTTGAGGAGAGGCAGAGGATGGAGAAAGATAATCAGCAAATGTAGCTACTCTCCTTTTGACAGATTCTGGAACTGAAGGTGGAGAAAGAAATATTAGTGGAGGTAAGACATAGAAAGTAAAATTAGAATTTGACCTTAAAATCTAGTGCTGGTGGTAATTGGGGGCACAAGCCTCCTAGATTTTCTGGAATTGAAAGTCCTTAACAACCATGGAAAAGAACAGCAGCATCTAATGTTCAAATTCCTTCCTCAATAATCATTAAGCAGACTTCCAGCCTCACAACATTGAAAACTTGACAGGACATCTTATGCACCTTACAATAGCTGGTTACGAAGTTCTTTCATAAACTAAGACATATTTGTCTACAAGACCACCACCCACTGCCCTGCGCATCCATCCCACTAGCTCTGGTCCCCCTCTGAGCCCGACATAGCACAGATGAAGTCCTGGTTCTGCCCAAACACTTCAACTCTCCCTTAGTCGTCTTAAGACATTCCCTCCCCATCTTCCATGGTTTGTCTAGATTCTTCTTGTCCCTACAGTTTTCTAGCCTTTTCTCCCACAGGGCTGGATCAAGAATGGGACAGATATCTCACCACGCAAAACCCAGTCTCTCACCATGATCTCCAATGGATGAAAGACAGACAAGGGTGGCAGGTGCATGAATTTTAATAAGGGGTCTTGACAGCAGGTTGACCATGGTGGTCACCAGCACTCAAGATATTTTTGGCCAGCGGTTCTGTTGACTCCAGTCATTTTTCTCCTCTCTGACAGAAATACTTATCTTCATGTAGGACTGGAGGCAGCATGACTGATAATTTAGGCAGTAGAGGTAGGGCTGTTCAGTCTTTCTGCAAGAAGATCTGCAGATGCCCGTGTTTCCCATGCATCGAAGGGTGTGATGTCTGCCTAGCCAAAACAAACACACAAATAAAATACCGAGAGTTAATTTCCACTGAACAGTGACATGGATCTGAGGAGTCAGGGAGCGTCGTCAAAACCTAAAGGGGTAAAATAGTACTGAGATCCCGCTGCACACCTGTTAGGATGACCAAAATCCGGAGCACTTGACAACACCAAGTGCTGGCAAGGATGTGGAGCAGCAGGAACTCTCCTACACTGCTGATGGCGACGAGAACGGAGACAGCCGCTTGGGAAGACGGGTTGTCAGTTTCTTACAAAACTAAACATACGCTTACCACACAATCCAGCCATTGTGCTTCTGGAAAACTTACGTCTACACAAAACCTGCGCATGAACTGCTTCACGCAGGCAGCTAGAAAATAAAGTTCCAGAGAAACAAATGCTGTTTCAGAAGGGTAATGGAATGCCAGCGCATCTAAAGGGTAGAGTAGCCGATGCCCTCCTGTAAGAACCACTGTGGTGCTCACAGCTGGTGGAACAGCTTATGCCATATCGCAGCTGGCGATGGCTCCGTTTCCCAGGAAGTAGGCGTGACTTCAGTTTATCATCTCAGCAGGCAGTTGGATCAGTTTCATTTAGCTCCCTGTGGACCAGTAATCGATAAATAACTGGGTGCTTCTTTGGGGATTAATATTTATTGACTTATACCAACTGCCGCCAATAAAGCAGTCTTCACCGTGAAAAAAAATCTGCACGTGGTGTTTATAGTAGCTTTATTCGTGACTGCCAAAATTTGTAAGCAACCAAGATGCCCTTCGTAGGTGAGTGGATAAATAAACTGGCACGTCCAGACAAGAGAATAATGATCAGTGCTAAAAAGAAATGAGCTGTTAAGTCAGGAACAGACACGGAGGAATCTTAAATGCATATTACTGAGTGAGAGAAGCCAATCTGAGAGGGCTCACGTTACTGTATGATTTCAACTATATGACATTTTGGAAAAGGCAAAACTATGGGGACAATAAAAAGATCAGTGTTGCCAGGGGTTGGGGTAGGAGACATGAATAGGCAGAGCACAGAGTATTTGATGGGCGGTGAAATTAATCTATATGATCCTCTAATGATCCATTCATGTCATTACACCTTTGTCCAAACCCAGAGAATGTACAACACCAAGAGTGAACCCTAGGGTAAAATGTGGACTTTGGGTGATAATGATGGGTCAGTGTGGGTCCATCAGTTGTAACACATGCACCACTGCGTGGGGGCTGTTGATAATAAGGAAGACTATGCATGAGTAGGGGCAGAGGGTGTGTGGAACTTCTCTGTACCTTCTTCTCGATTTTGCTGTGAACCTAAAACCAGTCTAAAAACATAAGTCTTTAAAAAAAAAAAAAGAATCCCTTAAAAAAATAAATAAAGCTGTTACGAACATTCATCTACAAGGTTTTGGAACTAAACTTTCATTTCTCTGGAATAAACGCCCTGGAGGGCATTTGCTGGGTAACATGGTCAGTGCATATTTAGTTTTTTAAAAGAAAACTGCAAAAGTATTTTCCAGAGTTGTACCATTTAACATTCTCACCAGCAATGTGTAAAAGATCCAGTTTCTTGGCATCTTTGCCAGCATTTAGTGCTGCCACTGTGTTTAATCCTAGCTGTCCTACTACTCATGTGGTGAAATATCACGTGGGCTTCAAACACGTATCCTTAATGGCTAATGAGGTTGAACTTCTTTTTGTGTGTCCTCTGTAGTGAAGTGTCTTTCTTCTCGTTTGATTGGTTTTTTTTCTTTTTAAGATTTTATTTATTTATTTGTCGGGGGGAAAGAGAGAGAGAGCACAAGCAGGGGGAGCTGCAGGCAGAGGGAGAAGCAGGATCCTGGCTGAGTCCCTGATGCAGGGCTCGATCCCAGGACCCTGGAATCATGACCTGAGCCAAAGGCAGACACTTAACCGACTGAGCCACCCAGGTGTCCCTAATTTGATTGGTTTTTACTGTTGAGTTTTGAGAGTTGTTTCCATATTCTAGATATAGGTCCTTTGTCGGATATGTGGCTTGCAAATATTTCTCCCAGTCCGCCATGTGTCTTTCCATCTATCCTTTTCACAGGCCTTCTCGCAGAGTGAGCATTTTAAATTTTGATTAAGTCCAACTTATTGATTTTTTTTTCCTTTATGGATTGTGTTTTCATATCTAAGAACTTTTCACCCTAGCCCTAGCTCTGAAAGATTTTTCCTACATTTTTCTCTAGAAGTTTTATACTTTTACATCTTATGTTTAAATCTATGATCCATTTTGAGTTAAATTTCATATAAGATGTGAGCCTTAGATTGAGGTTCTGTTTCCTTCCTTCCTTCCTTCCTTCCTCCCTCCCTCCCTTTCTCTCTGTCATTTTCTTTTTCTTTCTTTCTTTCTTTCTTTCTTTCTTTCTTTCTTTCTCTCTCTCTCTTTCTTTCTTTCTTTCTTTCTGATGTTCAATTGCTCCAGCACTATTTGTTGAAAAAGATATCTTTCTCCCACTAAATTGCTTTTGCACATTTTGAAAAATCCGTTGGTTGTGCACTTGTGGGGCTATTTCTGATTTCCTATTCTGTTCCATTGACCCATATGGCTCCCTCTCCACCAATATCACGCGGTCTTGATTACCTTAGCTATACAAGCCTTGAAATCTGGTAGAATGCTTCCTCTGACTTTATTCTTTTCTTCAAACTTGTTTCAGCTATTCTCATTCCTTTGCAGATTTCTCTACAGGCAAGATATAGACAAAATAATCTTGTCTATATCTACAAAAAATGTTACTGGGATTTTGATAGAAATTATATTAAGAATGTCTATCAATTTGAGGAGAATTGGCATCTTTGCTTGTTGAATCTTTTCTTTTTTAAAGATTTTATTTATTTATTTAAGAGGGCACATGAGAGAGAGCACGAGAGAGAGAGAGAGAGAGAGAGAGAGTTCACAAGCAGGGAGAGGGGCAGAGGGGGAAGCTGACTCCCCACTGAAAAGGGAGCCAGATTCGGGGCTTGATGTGGGGCTTGATCCCAGGACCTTGGGATCATGACCTGAGCCAAAGGCAGATGATTAACCCACTGAGCCACCCAGGCGCCTCCTGCCTGTTGAATCTTACAATCTATAAACATAGTGTGTCTCTTCATTTATTTAAATTTTTGATTTCTTTTATCAACATTCTGTAGTTCTCAGCATACAATTGCTACACATGTTTCATTAGCTATATACCTAAGAATTTTTTATTTTTTGGAGTGATTGTGAATGGTACTGTAGTTTTAATTTCAGTGTTTACACGTTCAATGATAGTATATAGTAATGTAATTAATTTTTTATTTTTATCTTGTATCTTGTATATGGCCTTATTTAATTATTAGTTTTAGTTTTTGTGGGGTTTTTTTGGTAAATTCCTTGGGATTCTCTACAGAAACCATTACGACACCTGCAAGCACAGTTTTATTTCTTCCTTTCTAACTTGTACGCCTCTATTTCTTTCTTGGATGAATCTCAGGAGCATAGCACTGACTAAAAAAGCCAAGCTCAAAAGATGGCATATGATTCCATTTATACAACACTTTTAAAATGATAGAAATTAGAGAGATAAGAAACAGATTAGTGGTTGCCAAAGGTTAAGAATTGTGGCAGGGTGGAGTCAGGAAGAGAGTCTGTCCTGCCGAGAGTCTGCGAGTCTGCCGTGCAGAAGGGGGCGCTTGGAGGGCTCAGTTGGTTAAGCAGCCGACTCTTGGTTTCAGCCCAGGTCATGATCTCATGGGTTGTGGGATCGAGCCCCGCATTGGGTTCCACACTCAACGGAGTAAGGAGGGGGCTGCTTGAAGATTCTTTCCCGCTGCCCCTTCCCACACTGGCTCTCACTCACTCTCTAAAAGAAAGAAAGAAATCTTTTTTTTTTTTTAAGGCGTAGCAGAGGGAAGATCTTTATGCTGATAGAACAGCTCTGTATCTTTTTTTTTTTTTAAAGATTTTATTTATTTATGTGACAGAGATAGAGACAGCCAGCGAGAGAGGGAACACAAGCAGGGGGAGTGGGAGAGGAAGAAGCAGGCTCATAGTGGAAGAGCCTGATGTGGGGGCTCGATCCCATAACGCCGGGATCACGCCCTGAGCCGAAGGCAGACGCTTAACCGCCGTGCCACCCAGGCGCCCCAGAACAGCTCTGTATCTTGATCACACTGGCAGTTACATAACTCAACGCTTGTGATAAAATGTCATAGACGTATGCACACCCATTGCAGCAACATCAGTTTCCTGGTTTGTATGTTCTACTGTAGTTCTGTAAAATATAATCTTTGGGAGGAAACTGCATGAAAGTTACATGGACCTCTCTCTGTACTATCTTTGCAACTTTCTATGAATCAACAAATATTTCAAATTAAAAAGTTAAAATAAAAAAATGATGAGGGTTTGGAGAAAAGGGAACACTTGTGCACTGTTGGTGGGGATATAATGGGTGCAGCCACACCGGAAAACAATATATTCCTCAAAACACTACAAATAGACCAATCATATGATCCAGCAATCCCTCTTCTGGGCACGTATCCAAAGGAAATGAAAACAGGATCTCAAAAAGACAGCTGTCCTCCCACGTCCACTGCAGCATTACTCACAGCAGCAAACATATGGAAACAACCTAAGTGTCCATCAACAGATGAATGGCTAAAGAAGATGTGGCATAAATATATAATGGAATATTACTCAGCCATGAGAAAGAAGGAAATTCTGCCATTTGCAGGAACATGGATGGAACTTGAGGCCATTATATTAAGTGAAATAAGCCAGAGACAAATACTGCATGGTATCACTCATATGCACGATCTTAAAAAAAAAATCTAACTCATAGAAACAGGGAGTGGAGAAGTGGTTTCCTGAAGGTGGGGTGGGGGAAATAGGGAGAGGCTGGTTAAAGAGCACAAACGTTCTGCTATGAGATGAATAAGGTCTGAGGATCTCATGTACAACACGCTGGGCATAGTTGATAACACTCTCTCGTATAATTGACATTTTCTAAGAGAGTACAACTTAAATATTCTCACCAAAAGAAAAAAAAAAGATAAATTTGTGAGGTGATGGATGTGAGGAATTAACTAGATGGGGGGCTATCCTTTCGCAATCAAGTCACCAAGATGTGCAATTTAAATATCTTGTATGTTTATATGCCAATTATATCCCAGTAACGCTAAAATAAATAAGTTAGAACACACGCACACACACATAACCTAAGGAGCTTCGCAGGGGTTAAAAGAACAGGAAATGAAGTCAAGAACCCTCAAGTTCAAATCCCAGCTCCTGCTTTACTTGCTGGGCAACCTTTAACAAATTTCTTTATTTCCCTCTTCTAGACTTTCCTCATCTGCAGAGTGGAGACTGTAACAGTCCCTAACACTTAAAGTTGTGTTAATAGCTTAATAAATGGTGGGGTGCCTGGATG
The DNA here is from genome assembly GCF_002007445.2 of Ailuropoda melanoleuca. NCBI lineage: Eukaryota > Metazoa > Chordata > Mammalia > Carnivora > Ursidae > Ailuropoda > Ailuropoda melanoleuca. The sequence continues at coordinate 71,597,849 of NC_048230.1, read as the reverse complement.
GCATAGTTGGTTAAGTGTCCGACTCTTGGTTTCAGCTCAGGTTGTGATGTCAGGGTGGCGGGATCGAGTCCCACCTCGGGCTCCGTGCTCAACAGGGAGTCTGCTTGAGATTCTCCTCTCCCTCTTCCCCTCCCCCCTGTCCACTCACATGTTCTCTCCCTCTTTCTCTCTCTCAAATAAATAAATAAATCTTAAAAGATAGCTTAATAAATGGAAAGCAAATAGGGACTGGCACATAGCACTAAATAAACGTTAACTAAGTAAATATTGTTTTCGTTATCACATAAAGATCCTTTCTGAAGGACCCATTTCTGCCTGTGTTACAACTATGAACTATTAGTTTGGGAAGATTCCTATGAAATTAGACAGACATTAGTCCCTCAGTAGCCAGAGATTTTTTTTTTTTTTTGAGGCTGTGCACACATGGAAACCAGAGACCCAGTTCCTAGTCTACAGCAAGCATTCAGTAAATGTGAGCCATCAATATTATTATTATTCCGCTTTGGGACTGAGGTCTCCGAAACAGGAATGATTCTTTGACTGGAAGGAAAAATACAAATAACGACCATTCCCATTTGCAAATCACCCACTGAGAGCCATTTGATTTATGTTAACTTGTTAAATGTTTACTATAACCTTCTGAAGTAGATGTCTCTGTTTTTCTTTCCTGCATAATGGAACAGACGCTAAGAGAGACAGTGTTCTGGCAAAGGCCCCGTAACCGTTAGAGGCAGAGCAAGGCCTCAGACTCCACTCACTCTGACTCCAAGCCCGTATTCTCTCTGAGGTACAGCACTGCCTTCTCCACACGCTGTGTGGCTGGGAAAGGCTGGTACCTCCCTGGACAGTAACAGCTGGAGCCATGGCCCTCTTCTGTCATCAATGTCAAGTCCAAACTTCTGAACCTGCCATTCACGAGTTTCTCCTTCATTCCACCAACAGTTACCAGTACCCAGCCTTTACCAGGCCTTAAACTTGGTTGTGGGCACATAGGGTCCTTTGTGTCCAAATGGGCTTAATACAAAGTCTAATTTACACACACACACACACACACACACACACACACACACACACACACACAGATATCCTAAGCCCTTGCATCGAATAAAAAGGATCTACTCCATTAAACTTTGACCAGAGAAGCTTTACAAGGGCAAAACCACACCCTTTCTGTCACATTCTCCAGGGATAATCCTTTTCCATCTTCCCTGAGAAGAAGGGCCATTGTGAGATTAGCATCTGAAAGAGGGGTATACTTAGTGTGTATCTGGGAAGGTGGATCAGGCGGGCTGGGCTGCTTCAGCCTTTCCCCCCTGGAGAGAGGCTGTGGCACCCAAGAAAGGGCTTCAGAGTTTTGTCAGGGGCTTTGCAGCTCCTAACTCCTGGCCTCCCATGTCACTGTATGCCACCACTCACCGTATCACCCACGTCTATATCATATCCCTTCCATGTCCCTTCAGCCCCTTCACCAGGGGCTGTTTACTATTCCCAGCATTGTCTCAAACCTACTTATGAACGTAGGTCACGGTTCCTCCTTGGACCTCAGTTTCCCCGCCTGTGAAATGGGAAGACAAAGGAAAGTTGCCCAGCTCAGAGATTCTCAAAGTTTGAGGGCTATTAGGAATGAAGGAAGTCTGGCAGGGGACTTGGGGGGCTGGAACTTTATCTCCCAAAGGAATACTCTGAGGGAATTTTCAAATTCCACATGCCCAGACCCCAAGTCCAGGGACTCAGACACGGGGTTAAGTGCCTTCTAAAAACTTCACATGGCTCGATGGTGAGTTCCAAGCCTTTTTCTCGCCTCACCATTCTGGCACTCCCAGGGCTGTCTCTGTGTGCACGTGTTAAGCACAGAGGACGTTCTTAATGTTGTGGACCGAGTGCCTTGTAACGAATGAATCTGGTGAGGGCATGATGGCTGCGTGTAGAGACCTTAATGCCAGGCCCCAGTATTGAGGGACCCTTCGACTCTCCCCAGACCACCTTCCACACTATGAAATCTATGTCTCCTGAAAGCAGACTAACTGGTGAATAATGAGAACCAACGTGAGCAAGCCCCCGGAGCTTGTCTGCACCCTTTCGGACACGGCCAGCCTGAGCGCTATGTATCGGATCGCACAGTCCTCCGATCCCTCTAGCCCAGGAAGGACCCCACCCTGATTCCTGGAGCCTGGCATCAGCCAGCATACAGATGTAAATAAGGTGCTGTCTCCCTCGAGGATTTCCATCCAGTATGTGTGTGTTTGGGGGATTGGTGAGAAGAGAGCAGTGAATAAATAATTATATAATAATGCGATATGTGTCATCCCTGCTAATCCTGACACTTTATGAAGCCAACCAGAACTTAGTTGGAACCCCTGCTCTATCTTACTGTTTTGTGACCTTGGCTAATTATACCACCTGTCTAGGTCCCAGTTTCTTCATCGGTGAGATAGGGATGATCAGAGGGTTGTTGTGGGACACCTGGGACGCTCAGTTGGTTAAGCGTCTGCCTTTGGCTCAGGTCATGATCCCAGGGTCCTGGGATCGAGTCCCACATTGGGCTCCTTGCTCAGCAGGGAGCCAGTTTCTTCCTCTGCCTGCCTCTTTCTCTCTCTCTGGCAAATAAATAAATAAAATCTTTTATCTTAAAACAGAGGGTTGTTGTAAGAATTGTGTGACTTCAGGCCCATGAGCACCAAGCACAGTGCCTGACACATAAGGGGTGAAATGGGACTATTATTACAGCTACTAGTATTATAATTATTAAGAAATAGCGAGACAGAGCTTATGGAAGGCTTTCCTGGGTAGGGACATCAACTGCAGTTTGAGGGTGAGAAGGAGTTCATCACAGAGATGAGCCTAGTGTGGGGACGAGGTGGAGGGGAACCATGAACAAAGGCAAGGATGGAGAGGGTTGGTCCAGGAGCAGCTGTCATGGGAGATGAAGCTGGGCCACCAAGGCCTTCAGACTCGACTTTGGGCAGGAAGGAGCGAAAGAAGCCATCTAAGCAGGAGAGTAACATGGCCAGATGACTTTCCTAGAAAGAATCCCTCTGATAATAGACCCCATTGCAAAGAAAATCTGGAGGCAGAGAAACCAGTGAGGAAATATTCTGGATGGTCTCACCAGGGCCTCAGGGCCCAGGTGGCTCTTGTGGGCAGCCTAAGAGTTTCCCCAGATCGCACAGGCGTCGAGAACGTGGAAAGCACAGGTGAAGCAGCCCCTGCCTCTGAAGGGAGCTTGGAGATGGGTCGTGAGCCAAAGCGTGTTCCAAATGCCAGGCACGACCCAACGTGTGTGGGTCCTGGTGCAGCTGTCAGATGTCTGCATATTTAACAGTTCTGAATCAAGCTAACAAGTGGGACAAATAAAATCTACCCCACGGCCCTTTGTGAAATAGCCCTTCATAATGACCTGAAAGAGCAGAATTGAATTTATGATTCTTGGATTCTTCAGAGTTCTGTGCGGTAACAAAACGGCATGAGGGGAACTGGCTAAGGCCACAGCCCAGCTCCCTTCTCCCTCATCCCCAACTCTGCGCTGCACTGTGAGGACTCTCTCACGTAAGACATGGACACTCCAACCTGAACATCCAAGCTGGCCGCCTGCCCCTCAAACAGGAGTGTCCCTGGTACTCCTGCCTAAGGTGAACACATGGTGGGCCCCATCTTCCAGGGGAAAGCCCACATGCTCCCTGGAAGCAGGCCCAAGTGGGGAATTCCAGGCTCCCGCTGCTCAAAGCATGGTCTTGGAAGGAGAGGAGGGCACCATCTCTAAATGGATATATCCCACTTGCCCCCATTGACTCCTAACCCCATGAGGAGGGACTTAATCAGAGGATGCCCGGACTAGGACCAGGATCAGAGGAAGAGGTATCTCTCTTCCCAGAGTCTGAGCAGAAATATTGAATTGAGAACAAATTATCTCCAGGGATCAGAGTGAATCCTTTCTATCCGTCTCTATGTCATGCACCGTGCTTTATAGAACACTCCTGGTGTCTGACCTTACTGCAGAGAACACAGTTCAGGGGTGAACAACCGTGTTGGAAAAAATGGGCCCAGAGAATAGGATTTGAGATAATAAAGCAAGGAAGACACCCAGGTCGTCTAGATTCCTGAGCAGAGTTCTCAAATATGCCGCATGGGTTAGTCTCCTCCCAGGCTAAATTCTTAGTTCAAATGAGACAGACTTCCGTGTCCCTCAGAACCTAACACAGCTGGACTGCACACAGCACATATTCCTTAAATGCTTGAAGAAATCAAAGAGCAATAATAGCGCCAGCTAAGACTCATTAGGGCTCACAATGTACCGGGGACGGTGCGCTCCATTATCCTCTCTCCCGCTTCCCATGATCCTGAGATAGATTCTAGGGTTCCAACCTCACAGCTGGGGAAGCTGAAGTGTGGAGGGGGATATGAGCAGAGTCTGACAGCGGTGAATGGAAGAGCTGGGGTGACTGAATGATTAAATCCATGAAAGAATGGAAGAACTGAAGAGTGAACAATCTCATTTATAAATGGGTAAGTTCACGTGCTTTATCTTTTTTTTAGCACTTGGAAACCTTCTGATCCTTGGGGCTGTGGAGTCTCCAGCATCAAAAGGCATCTCAGCCAACTTCCCTAGAAACCCAAGGATTTGGGCTCTACTCGGTCCCTGCCCACCCCCAGCCTTTTCACCCCCAAGATGGAGCAGTTCTCCCACCCAGCGTTTCTCCCCCTCTCTTGGTGCCAGCTGTGACTTTAAGTCTCTTGGCTTCCCCAGATGTGCTCCTCAACCCACACCAGTAGCCTTGCCTGCAGCTGGTAGATGAGGGACTATCTTCAAGACTGTTAACTATCACCCCGTTGCTGTGGCCACACCCCAGCAATGTCTCTCTGATACCTCTTAACCCCTATCCTGCCATCCCCCCCGCCCCACCCTCAATCCTTTTGGAGCAAGGCTCCTCATGATTGACGGACACGAGGAACAGATTTGTGAGTTTTAATGGAATGTGGGAGTTAAGGAACCTGAAACAAAGCCATTTCTATCCATGCTGTCTATTTATATACCCCTACTGCCAGGTCTGGTCTTATGTTTTACTGCTTTGGGCGTGTGAGGAACGGTCCAGGGCTCCATGCTTTCGACTGTCATTGGCCGGACTGTTAAGAAACGACTAGGGACACAGCACCGTTTACGATTTGCGCAGCGTATGACACTGTCTTCATCACTTTTGCACACCAACCGGCATTTTCCATCCATCCAACACTCTGCTGTTGGGCACAGGAACAACCATTAAGCAGATGTTAGTATCCCTCAAGTGGCGAGACGAGAGAAGGTAGAGGAGGAACAGGGCGAGGGGGAGGGGAGGGGAGACAGTTGAGTAACTAACAGTGAACACAGTCCCAGGAAAGGGAAGAAGTGATCTTGAGAGGGGAGGGAATTGAGACAATTGTTCCAACCTTGGGAACTCTAAGGCTTTTAAGAAAGCCTTTTTCGGACGTCCTACCCTCTGTCTTCCTATCCCCCAACCTGCTACTCCTAACTTTGGAATCAGTTGATGCCAGTGAATATCCCACCTAGTGGAGCTTGGGAATGATGGGAAGGACAATAAACTTTACCTGTAGTATTAGGGGATGGAGGGCTTTCACCCACATTTCAAGAGACTCAGCTCCTAATCAATAGCCTGGTCCCAACTTAAGCTCACCTGGGTCCAGCCACAACCCAATCTCCAATCCTCCTTAACCACATTTACCCAATTCAAACTCAGAACCCAGTCCAATCTTAAGTAGAACTCCCAACCCTACCCAACTCAATGCCCCTTGAGACAGAACTCCAAGTCAAACCCAAATTTAATCAAGTCACCAACCTCAATCCTGAGCGGCAGTCATCAGACATCCTGCACTATTCAGTACCAACTCCCAACTTCAGCCCAAGCTCCAGTCTACCCCCAGCACCATCACCACTCAACCCCAAATCCCCTCCCTTCCCCCAGCCCACCCCAAACCATCAGGAGAGCCCAACACCTTACCTTCAGCTCATCCTAATCTCCCTACCACTCCAACCCCAAGGTCTTTCTCCCCATCACAGCTCACCCTCAACCTCTAATGTTAATGATGCAGAGCCCCCAACAAGTCCCCAATCTGTACCCAACCTGTCACCCCTAAGCCTTCTCCCAAGATCCCACCAGAATACCACCCTGCCCTAAAGTGTCAGGTGCTCCAAAGAGCTACCATCCCACCACCTGGCAAAAAAGAATCAGGGAGAGATGTGGATGCGAGCTGATCATGGGAAAACCTCCCAAAACCCCATCAAATGAGGAAAAGTTTTGTGCTGCCCTCAGTGGAGGGGAGAGGAAAGCAAAAAGTTCATGACCAAGATCCCAGACACTTGAGAGAGACCCAGGTTACCTGAGACCAGTGGTTTCATGGCCAGAAGGATGACAAGGAAGAGGAAAAGAAACTTCATGGCTGGCAGGTCACAGGAGAAGGAGGTGGCCGTGCTGCAGGGGATGAAAATAAAGTTCTCTGCAGCGGGGATGAGCCTCGCTTTTATTGGCAGGGTTGTGGGCAGTGAATTATAGCAGGAGAGAATTTGTATGAGATCAGCCAGGCCGAAGGACAGTGTGTAGCAGATGTCATAGCAAACACAAGATGAGAGTGTGGGACACTTGCCAGCGCCCGTGCCAATAGCGGCTTTCCTTCCTGCTGACGAGACAGATTAAAGCCTGTTGGCCTCTCAAGACCCACCCAAGAATTAAGTAATTAGTACATAAATATATATTGGGGGGCGCCTGGGTGGCTCAGTTGGTTAAGCATCTGCTTTTGGCTCAGGTCTTGATCTTGATCTTGGGGTCCTGGGATCCAGCCCCGTGTCAAGCCCTGAGGTTGGCGGGGCTCCCTGCTCAGCTCTGCCCCTCCCAATCCCCCCACCTCCACTTGTGCTCACTCTCTCTCTCTCATAAATAAATTTTAAAATATTTTTTAAACTACAGAAACATCTATCAAGAAACACCTTTTTTTAAAAAAATGCTTGTTCTCAGCTTTCTAACAGAAGGATACATGGGCTTATCTGTCTGAACTTGAACTTGCCAATCTAGTTCCCAGTTTAGGGCGTTAGCATTTGTTATTTCAAGTTCTTCCTGCAGACCTTCCATGGCTGGCTCCTGTTTATCGTTCAGTCTTATCTCGAATGTTACCTCCTGCACAGGCTTTTCTTGGTCACCCTGGATAAGGGTACTCCGGCCTGCAGTCACTCTGTGTCATTATAACTCGATTCACGACCTGCATAGATTTATCTGTTCTTTTCAATTGTATTTTACATGGTTAATCTTTGTGTCTCCACTAGACTGTCAGAAATCCGCCTTGTAACCCACTGCCCATAACATCACCTGAATTAGGATATTAACTCAACTGTTTCAACAGATATTCTCCCCAAACAAGGATTCCAAAATATAGACATGAATTTCTTTCTTATGGAAAAATCTGGTCAAGCAGTTAAGTGTGGCAGCTTCCTGACTCCGCAGGAAGCGAGAGTCCCCCTGGCTTGACGCTCTGCCGTCCTCCACGGGCCAGAGAGGAGAAAGAAGGAAGTGAAGCGCGCGCCTTTCCCTTTTAGGGGCCGCTCGGAATCTGCACACACGTCTTCCACTCCAGTCCATTGGCCAGAACTTACTCAGGTGGCCACACCTAGCTGCAGGGTGGGCTGGAAAGTTTTCTTATTCTGGGCAACCATGGTTAGCTAAGATTCAGGGGTAGTCTTAAGTCTAAGAAGAAGGGAAGGACGGATATTGGGGAAGAGCTTGCGACCGCTGACGCCCCCAGCACGTCGCAGGTACTTAGTAAACACCTGCGGTCGGAATAAATGACATCCATTGAGAAAGTGACCTGTGAGAAGTGATCTAAGGGGGGAGTAACCCAAGTCCTTCCGGAGTGTAGAGAAAGCACGTGGCTGTGTCCCTTCAGTCCAGCATCTCAAGAAGCTGACCTAAGGACTGGGCTTCGGGCAGCACTTCAAAGGCTATAAAAGGAGAAGGCAGAAGAGAATTCTAGAATCCTAGAAGACCAGGATTGGAGCATGGGCTTTGATTTCACACAGATTTGGATTTGCGGGTTGGCCCTGACACTTGATACCTGTTGACCCTGAGCGAGGTGAATTTCCTGAGCATCTTACAGTAAAATACAGATCAGAACTCCCCCTGACTTAATTAAATGGGAGCGATAACTTACTAAATTGCTTAGCAAAGTCCCTGACACCTAGTAGGTGCTAAATAACTATTCACCATTGTTATTGTTGTTTTTCATTATCATTATCATCATCCTCACATTTATCTTCTTTATTACCCTCGGAAGGGCAATCATAAACCTCTAACTCAGTCTGACAGAACTGAGGCGCAGTCAGGTGACATGAACTGGTGAAGGGCTTCCCAGACAGGGAGAAGGATGGATGACAGAAAGGCCCATTTCCACAGAGGAAGGTCAGGAGAAGGGTCGGCAAACAGCGGTGGTTGGGAATGTTTGAGACAGGAGGGGAGACCCCGAGGGACATGGGGCAGCCACAACATCCTCCCCAGCCCCGGGCTCAGGGCTGGGAAAGCCATCCTGTGAGCAAGGGGGAATAGAGAGATCGTTTAGAGAGGACTGTAGGGGCACGGTCAGATTTTTTTTTTATTTTTTAGCCTAGAAAAATCACTCTGGCAGCCCATATTGAAGATAATTGCCAGGGCAGAGGCAAGCAAGGGAAGAGTAGCAAGGAGGCTGTTTCTCCTCTGGGGAGAAATCGCAAGGCCTGCAATGTCGCCGGAAGCGCACGAGCAGAACGGGGGTGAAAGGAGAAAACATCCAACATGTCCCGTGGAGATGCCAGGCGTTTGATCTGCACCAGGCCCGGGCACCGAGCAGCTTGTGTGTCCTGGACAATGTCCTTCACCGTCTTTGGGACTTGGCACAGAACGAGACTGCAGAGCCAGATGTTGGCAAGCCTGGGTTCTGAAGTTCGTCTCCTGCCTGTAGTACCTTGGAACATATTATCATCTCTGAGCCTGGTTCTTTGGCTATACGATGGGGGTAATAACAGTACTGACTTCAAAGGGTTGTTAAGGAGGACCAAATGAGCGAATCCACAGGAAGCCTTCCGTGAGGACACGTAACACACCTGACACTTCCTGACAGCAATAGAAGGAGCTGGCTTATTATTGTAACAGACCAGAAGATTCCAGGCCCCTCCTTGTGACAGTGCTTTGCAGTATTTCATGAGCCCCTTTATGAATCCTTGTAGGCAGAGATGGCCAGGAAGCACTGGGCTGATTCAGAGAAACAGCCTTGACTGAGACAAGGAGAAACAGAAAAAGATGGGTTCGTTGGTATCACACGTCTCTACTTGGGTATCTGAGTTTATATGTGCCTTGCACTGGGTTTATATGTACGTGTGTGTGTGTGAATTTGTGCATAGCTGTGTATGCTCACATTTTGTGTATCTTGTGTATATTTTGCATGCCTGGGTTATTCGTGTGTGTTTTGTACATGCGAGTACTTGAGTGTTCATGCGTATGTTTGTACTTGCATGTCATTTGTGTGAAGGCTTGTAATTGGGTGGGTGGGTGTCAGTGTGTTCTTGAGTACCTGTGCGCGTGTGGATTTGTTCTCCGACCACCAAGTGCCAGGGCCTAGAGTTCTGTCCAGTTCGGCCCTATGGTCCCCCTCGAGGCCCTACGTGCTCTGACTCCAGAGCATGGCAGTTGCGTGGTGATTTTCTGGGAAGCCAGGAGACCCGGGCCAAGGCTGAGGGCAGTGGGCAGCAGGGGGCAGGGCTGCCAACGTGGCCAGTGGGGGAGAAGCCACTGTGGGAGAAAAGACCAGGAGATAGGGAAAGAGGCAGACCTTGGTCAGAGAGCCAACTTGGCCCCTGGGAACGCGTGGTATCTCCTGAATCCTGCCAAGGCCAGAACAGACCGTGGCTTTGGCCTTTGTAAGGCCTCCCACACGGTACAGCCCAGCCCGGCCAGTTCTCCAAGACCTGAGCCACCCACCCCCCGAAATCCGCACAGTTGCACTTTTCAGCTGCTGACATGCTGCCCACGCTCCGCAGCCTGAATCCCACGGTGCGGAGGGAAGGCAGGTGCTAGCGATCGCGTTCCCGGCAGGTCCCGCACAGGCCGCC
>NC_048230.1:71509271-71585988 GCF_002007445.2 Ailuropoda melanoleuca | reverse complement strand
TTGGTTAAGCGTCTGCCTTTGGCTCAGGTCATGATCCCAGGGTCCTGGGATCGAGTCCCACATTGGGCTCCTTGCTCAGCAGGGAGCCAGTTTCTTCCTCTGCCTGCCTCTTTCTCTCTCTCTGGCAAATAAATAAATAAAATCTTTTATCTTAAAACAGAGGGTTGTTGTAAGAATCGTGTGACTTCAGGCCCATGAGCACCAAGCACAGTGCCTGACACATAAGGGGTGAAATGGGACTATTATTACAGCTACTAGTATTATAATTATTAAGAAATAGCGAGACAGAGCTTATGGAAGGCTTTCCTGGGTAGGGACATCAACTGCAGTTTGAGGGTGAGAAGGAGTTCATCACAGAGATGAGCCTAGTGTGGGGACGAGGTGGAGGGGAACCATGAACAAAGGCAAGGATGGAGAGGGTTGGTCCAGGAGCAGCTGTCATGGGAGATGAAGCTGGGCCACCAAGGCCTTCAGACTCGACTTTGGGCAGGAAGGAGCGAAAGAAGCCATCTAAGCAGGAGAGTAACATGGCCAGATGACTTTCCTAGAAAGAATCCCTCTGATAATAGACCCCATTGCAAAGAAAATCTGGAGGCAGAGAAACCAGTGAGGAAATATTCTGGATGGTCTCACCAGGGCCTCAGGGCCCAGGTGGCTCTTGTGGGCAGCCTAAGAGTTTCCCCAGATCGCACAGGCGTCGAGAACGTGGAAAGCACAGGTGAAGCAGCCCCTGCCTCTGAAGGGAGCTTGGAGATGGGTCGTGAGCCAAAGCGTGTTCCAAATGCCAGGCACGACCCAACGTGTGTGGGTCCTGGTGCAGCTGTCAGATGTCTGCATATTTAACAGTTCTGAATCAAGCTAACAAGTGGGACAAATAAAATCTACCCCACGGCCCTTTGTGAAATAGCCCTTCATAATGACCTGAAAGAGCAGAATTGAATTTATGATTCTTGGATTCTTCAGAGTTCTGTGCGGTAACAAAACGGCATGAGGGGAACTGGCTAAGGCCACAGCCCAGCTCCCTTCTCCCTCATCCCCAACTCTGCGCTGCACTGTGAGGACTCTCTCACGTAAGACATGGACACTCCAACCTGAACATCCAAGCTGGCCGCCTGCCCCTCAAACAGGAGTGTCCCTGGTACTCCTGCCTAAGGTGAACACATGGTGGGCCCCATCTTCCAGGGGAAAGCCCACATGCTCCCTGGAAGCAGGCCCAAGTGGGGAATTCCAGGCTCCCGCTGCTCAAAGCATGGTCTTGGAAGGAGAGGAGGGCACCATCTCTAAATGGATATATCCCACTTGCCCCCATTGACTCCTAACCCCATGAGGAGGGACTTAATCAGAGGATGCCCGGACTAGGACCAGGATCAGAGGAAGAGGTATCTCTCTTCCCAGAGTCTGAGCAGAAATATTGAATTGAGAACAAATTATCTCCAGGGATCAGAGTGAATCCTTTCTATCCGTCTCTATGTCATGCACCGTGCTTTATAGAACACTCCTGGTGTCTGACCTTACTGCAGAGAACACAGTTCAGGGGTGAACAACCGTGTTGGAAAAAATGGGCCCAGAGAATAGGATTTGAGATAATAAAGCAAGGAAGACACCCAGGTCGTCTAGATTCCTGAGCAGAGTTCTCAAATATGCCGCATGGGTTAGTCTCCTCCCAGGCTAAATTCTTAGTTCAAATGAGACAGACTTCCGTGTCCCTCAGAACCTAACACAGCTGGACTGCACACAGCACATATTCCTTAAATGCTTGAAGAAATCAAAGAGCAATAATAGCGCCAGCTAAGACTCATTAGGGCTCACAATGTACCGGGGACGGTGCGCTCCATTATCCTCTCTCCCGCTTCCCATGATCCTGAGATAGATTCTAGGGTTCCAACCTCACAGCTGGGGAAGCTGAAGTGTGGAGGGGGATATGAGCAGAGTCTGACAGCGGTGAATGGAAGAGCTGGGGTGACTGAATGATTAAATCCATGAAAGAATGGAAGAACTGAAGAGTGAACAATCTCATTTATAAATGGGTAAGTTCACGTGCTTTATCTTTTTTTTAGCACTTGGAAACCTTCTGATCCTTGGGGCTGTGGAGTCTCCAGCATCAAAAGGCATCTCAGCCAACTTCCCTAGAAACCCAAGGATTTGGGCTCTACTCGGTCCCTGCCCACCCCCAGCCTTTTCACCCCCAAGATGGAGCAGTTCTCCCACCCAGCGTTTCTCCCCCTCTCTTGGTGCCAGCTGTGACTTTAAGTCTCTTGGCTTCCCCAGATGTGCTCCTCAACCCACACCAGTAGCCTTGCCTGCAGCTGGTAGATGAGGGACTATCTTCAAGACTGTTAACTATCACCCCGTTGCTGTGGCCACACCCCAGCAATGTCTCTCTGATACCTCTTAACCCCTATCCTGCCATCCCCCCCGCCCCACCCTCAATCCTTTTGGAGCAAGGCTCCTCATGATTGACGGACACGAGGAACAGATTTGTGAGTTTTAATGGAATGTGGGAGTTAAGGAACCTGAAACAAAGCCATTTCTATCCATGCTGTCTATTTATATACCCCTACTGCCAGGTCTGGTCTTATGTTTTACTGCTTTGGGCGTGTGAGGAACGGTCCAGGGCTCCATGCTTTCGACTGTCATTGGCCGGACTGTTAAGAAACGACTAGGGACACAGCACCGTTTACGATTTGCGCAGCGTATGACACTGTCTTCATCACTTTTGCACACCAACCGGCATTTTCCATCCATCCAACACTCTGGCTGTTGGGCACAGGAACAACCATTAAGCAGATGTTAGTATCCCTCAAGTGGCGAGACGAGAGAAGGTAGAGGAGGAACAGGGCGAGGGGGAGGGGAGGGGAGACAGTTGAGTAACTAACAGTGAACACAGTCCCAGGAAAGGGAAGAAGTGATCTTGAGAGGGGAGGGAATTGAGACAATTGTTCCAACCTTGGGAACTCTAAGGCTTTTAAGAAAGCCTTTTTCGGACGTCCTACCCTCTGTCTTCCTATCCCCCAACCTGCTACTCCTAACTTTGGAATCAGTTGATGCCAGTGAATATCCCACCTAGTGGAGCTTGGGAATGATGGGAAGGACAATAAACTTTACCTGTAGTATTAGGGGATGGAGGGCTTTCACCCACATTTCAAGAGACTCAGCTCCTAATCAATAGCCTGGTCCCAACTTAAGCTCACCTGGGTCCAGCCACAACCCAATCTCCAATCCTCCTTAACCACATTTACCCAATTCAAACTCAGAACCCAGTCCAATCTTAAGTAGAACTCCCAACCCTACCCAACTCAATGCCCCTTGAGACAGAACTCCAAGTCAAACCCAAATTTAATCAAGTCACCAACCTCAATCCTGAGCGGCAGTCATCAGACATCCTGCACTATTCAGTACCAACTCCCAACTTCAGCCCAAGCTCCAGTCTACCCCCAGCACCATCACCACTCAACCCCAAATCCCCTCCCTTCCCCCAGCCCACCCCAAACCATCAGGAGAGCCCAACACCTTACCTTCAGCTCATCCTAATCTCCCTACCACTCCAACCCCAAGGTCTTTCTCCCCATCACAGCTCACCCTCAACCTCTAATGTTAATGATGCAGAGCCCCCAACAAGTCCCCAATCTGTACCCAACCTGTCACCCCTAAGCCTTCTCCCAAGATCCCACCAGAATACCACCCTGCCCTAAAGTGTCAGGTGCTCCAAAGAGCTACCATCCCACCACCTGGCAAAAAAGAATCAGGGAGAGATGTGGATGCGAGCTGATCATGGGAAAACCTCCCAAAACCCCATCAAATGAGGAAAAGTTTTGTGCTGCCCTCAGTGGAGGGGAGAGGAAAGCAAAAAGTTCATGACCAAGATCCCAGACACTTGAGAGAGACCCAGGTTACCTGAGACCAGTGGTTTCATGGCCAGAAGGATGACAAGGAAGAGGAAAAGAAACTTCATGGCTGGCAGGTCACAGGAGAAGGAGGTGGCCGTGCTGCAGGGGATGAAAATAAAGTTCTCTGCAGCGGGGATGAGCCTCGCTTTTATTGGCAGGGTTGTGGGCAGTGAATTATAGCAGGAGAGAATTTGTATGAGATCAGCCAGGCCGAAGGACAGTGTGTAGCAGATGTCATAGCAAACACAAGATGAGAGTGTGGGACACTTGCCAGCGCCCGTGCCAATAGCGGCTTTCCTTCCTGCTGACGAGACAGATTAAAGCCTGTTGGCCTCTCAAGACCCACCCAAGAATTAAGTAATTAGTACATAAATATATATTGGGGGGCGCCTGGGTGGCTCAGTTGGTTAAGCATCTGCTTTTGGCTCAGGTCTTGATCTTGATCTTGGGGTCCTGGGATCCAGCCCCGTGTCAAGCCCTGAGGTTGGCGGGGCTCCCTGCTCAGCTCTGCCCCTCCCAATCCCCCCACCTCCACTTGTGCTCACTCTCTCTCTCTCATAAATAAATTTTAAAATATTTTTTAAACTACAGAAACATCTATCAAGAAACACCTTTTTTTAAAAAAATGCTTGTTCTCAGCTTTCTAACAGAAGGATACATGGGCTTATCTGTCTGAACTTGAACTTGCCAATCTAGTTCCCAGTTTAGGGCGTTAGCATTTGTTATTTCAAGTTCTTCCTGCAGACCTTCCATGGCTGGCTCCTGTTTATCGTTCAGTCTTATCTCGAATGTTACCTCCTGCACAGGCTTTTCTTGGTCACCCTGGATAAGGGTACTCCGGCCTGCAGTCACTCTGTGTCATTATAACTCGATTCACGACCTGCATAGATTTATCTGTTCTTTTCAATTGTATTTTACATGGTTAATCTTTGTGTCTCCACTAGACTGTCAGAAATCCGCCTTGTAACCCACTGCCCATAACATCACCTGAATTAGGATATTAACTCAACTGTTTCAACAGATATTCTCCCCAAACAAGGATTCCAAAATATAGACATGAATTTCTTTCTTATGGAAAAATCTGGTCAAGCAGTTAAGTGTGGCAGCTTCCTGACTCCGCAGGAAGCGAGAGTCCCCCTGGCTTGACGCTCTGCCGTCCTCCACGGGCCAGAGAGGAGAAAGAAGGAAGTGAAGCGCGCGCCTTTCCCTTTTAGGGGCCGCTCGGAATCTGCACACACGTCTTCCACTCCAGTCCATTGGCCAGAACTTACTCAGGTGGCCACACCTAGCTGCAGGGTGGGCTGGAAAGTTTTCTTATTCTGGGCAACCATGGTTAGCTAAGATTCAGGGGTAGTCTTAAGTCTAAGAAGAAGGGAAGGACGGATATTGGGGAAGAGCTTGCGACCGCTGACGCCCCCAGCACGTCGCAGGTACTTAGTAAACACCTGCGGTCGGAATAAATGACATCCATTGAGAAAGTGACCTGTGAGAAGTGATCTAAGGGGGGAGTAACCCAAGTCCTTCCGGAGTGTAGAGAAAGCACGTGGCTGTGTCCCTTCAGTCCAGCATCTCAAGAAGCTGACCTAAGGACTGGGCTTCGGGCAGCACTTCAAAGGCTATAAAAGGAGAAGGCAGAAGAGAATTCTAGAATCCTAGAAGACCAGGATTGGAGCATGGGCTTTGATTTCACACAGATTTGGATTTGCGGGTTGGCCCTGACACTTGATACCTGTTGACCCTGAGCGAGGTGAATTTCCTGAGCATCTTACAGTAAAATACAGATCAGAACTCCCCCTGACTTAATTAAATGGGAGCGATAACTTACTAAATTGCTTAGCAAAGTCCCTGACACCTAGTAGGTGCTAAATAACTATTCACCATTGTTATTGTTGTTTTTCATTATCATTATCATCATCCTCACATTTATCTTCTTTATTACCCTCGGAAGGGCAATCATAAACCTCTAACTCAGTCTGACAGAACTGAGGCGCAGTCAGGTGACATGAACTGGTGAAGGGCTTCCCAGACAGGGAGAAGGATGGATGACAGAAAGGCCCATTTCCACAGAGGAAGGTCAGGAGAAGGGTCGGCAAACAGCGGTGGTTGGGAATGTTTGAGACAGGAGGGGAGACCCCGAGGGACATGGGGCAGCCACAACATCCTCCCCAGCCCCGGGCTCAGGGCTGGGAAAGCCATCCTGTGAGCAAGGGGGAATAGAGAGATCGTTTAGAGAGGACTGTAGGGGCACGGTCAGATTTTTTTTTTATTTTTTAGCCTAGAAAAATCACTCTGGCAGCCCATATTGAAGATAATTGCCAGGGCAGAGGCAAGCAAGGGAAGAGTAGCAAGGAGGCTGTTTCTCCTCTGGGGAGAAATCGCAAGGCCTGCAATGTCGCCGGAAGCGCACGAGCAGAACGGGGGTGAAAGGAGAAAACATCCAACATGTCCCGTGGAGATGCCAGGCGTTTGATCTGCACCAGGCCCGGGCACCGAGCAGCTTGTGTGTCCTGGACAATGTCCTTCACCGTCTTTGGGACTTGGCACAGAACGAGACTGCAGAGCCAGATGTTGGCAAGCCTGGGTTCTGAAGTTCGTCTCCTGCCTGTAGTACCTTGGAACATATTATCATCTCTGAGCCTGGTTCTTTGGCTATACGATGGGGGTAATAACAGTACTGACTTCAAAGGGTTGTTAAGGAGGACCAAATGAGCGAATCCACAGGAAGCCTTCCGTGAGGACACGTAACACACCTGACACTTCCTGACAGCAATAGAAGGAGCTGGCTTATTATTGTAACAGACCAGAAGATTCCAGGCCCCTCCTTGTGACAGTGCTTTGCAGTATTTCATGAGCCCCTTTATGAATCCTTGTAGGCAGAGATGGCCAGGAAGCACTGGGCTGATTCAGAGAAACAGCCTTGACTGAGACAAGGAGAAACAGAAAAAGATGGGTTCGTTGGTATCACACGTCTCTACTTGGGTATCTGAGTTTATATGTGCCTTGCACTGGGTTTATATGTACGTGTGTGTGTGTGAATTTGTGCATAGCTGTGTATGCTCACATTTTGTGTATCTTGTGTATATTTTGCATGCCTGGGTTATTCGTGTGTGTTTTGTACATGCGAGTACTTGAGTGTTCATGCGTATGTTTGTACTTGCATGTCATTTGTGTGAAGGCTTGTAATTGGGTGGGTGGGTGTCAGTGTGTTCTTGAGTACCTGTGCGCGTGTGGATTTGTTCTCCGACCACCAAGTGCCAGGGCCTAGAGTTCTGTCCAGTTCGGCCCTATGGTCCCCCTCGAGGCCCTACGTGCTCTGACTCCAGAGCATGGCAGTTGCGTGGTGATTTTCTGGGAAGCCAGGAGACCCGGGCCAAGGCTGAGGGCAGTGGGCAGCAGGGGGCAGGGCTGCCAACGTGGCCAGTGGGGGAGAAGCCACTGTGGGAGAAAAGACCAGGAGATAGGGAAAGAGGCAGACCTTGGTCAGAGAGCCAACTTGGCCCCTGGGAACGCGTGGTATCTCCTGAATCCTGCCAAGGCCAGAACAGACCGTGGCTTTGGCCTTTGTAAGGCCTCCCACACGGTACAGCCCAGCCCGGCCAGTTCTCCAAGACCTGAGCCACCCACCCCCCGAAATCCGCACAGTTGCACTTTTCAGCTGCTGACATGCTGCCCACGCTCCGCAGCCTGAATCCCACGGTGCGGAGGGAAGGCAGGTGCTAGCGATCGCGTTCCCGGCAGGTCCCGCACAGGCCGCCTTCTACTCTATGTCAGCGAACCCTCCCTCTAACCTGTGAGGCTAATAATATGACAAGAAGGGGGGGCCCTGGGTGGCTCAGTCGGTTCAGTGGCTGACTTCAGCTCAGGTCATGATCTCGGGGTCCTGGGATCGAGCCCCGCGTGAGGCTCCCTGATCAGCAGGGTGTCTGCTTGTCCCTCTCTCTCTGCCTGCTGCTCCCCCTGCTTGTGTGCTCTGTCTCTCAAATAAATAAAATCTTAAAAATATATATATGACAAGAAGGTAGAAGAAAATCGCACCATAAAATCACAGGCGTTCACAGAATCTTTGACTTGCACACTCTCACGTCTTCTCCTCGCTTTCCCAGTGAGGCAGATATCCAGATGAGGGGCTTTGGCCTGAGAGAGGCGAGATGAGGCCACGTTTGCAGGAAAGTGTGGCGAGGCTAGGAAAGAAGGGCTGGCAGCTGGAGAAGCCCCTACCCCAGTATATCCCTGACTGTGCCCTGCTTCAAGCACTGTGGGTGCTGGGGGGGGGGGCGTTGCCTCTAAAAGTCATTAACACGGTAATAGTCACACACCAGACATGAAGGTGCCACCACACTCAAGTCCCAGCGAATGCTTTATTTATCTGTATTTTAAGTTCAACGCCAAGACGCCACTTACAAAGTTAGGGAGATGCCCAATGTCAGTTGCTGTTGGGGTCTCCTGTCTTCCTCCTCTTGATCCTACTAGGACCCCATGATTTCAGGAAACGAGGAGAATCTGCTCCTTACTTCATGACGACGATCTTCATTTCTCTTGCTCGTCACATTCAGGCTACTGCGGATGAATTCCACCAGCCGTTCATCAGGCAGCTCTGGGTGCTGGGGAATATTCCTCAGGCTCTCCCCGCTGACCGCAGGCCCGGCCATGGGGGCCTGTGCTGCGTCTCCCGGGACCACAGCCATAGTGGCTGTCTCCACAGTGGTTGTCCCATCCAAGGACTTATCACCTTCGGGGCGCTTTATCAAAAAGCTGGGGAACTAACCCTAACCCCCATCTCTTCTCCCAGTTGCGCGGAGATTCAGCACCTCCAAATGCCAGGCCACTCCTCTCCCAAACTTGAAGCTAAAATCTCCATGCCACGCCTCCTGAGACAATCCAGTCTAACTGCCATCCATGTGCCTGGGTCTCTTTAACAAAGATCAGGGTGGGGGGATGGGGCGCCTGGGCGGCTCAGTCCGGTGAACGTCTGCCTTCCACTCAGGTCATGATCCCATGATCATGATCCCAGGGTCCTGGGATCAAGCCCTGCTTCTCCCTCTCCCTCTGCTGGCTGCTCCCCCTGCTTGTGCTCTCTCTCTCTCTCTCTCTGTCAAATGAATAAATAAAATCTTAAAAAATAAAAATAAAAAAAGATGAGGGTGGGGGGAAAGGGAGAGTTGTCTTCGGGGCAGCCCCTGAAACTCTCTCTTTCTCTCTCTCTCACATACACACACATACATATTTTTTTTCAGTTCCCCAGTGGCAAACGAAGGCCGGAAATCAGAACACAAAGTCCTGGCTCCCTTCCAATAACTGGGCAGAAAGAAAATGATCTTTTCCTCTCTATGCTGATGCCTGCTCAAGTAACCTGGGAGGAAATGATGAGGTAACTGCTACATTAAATTCTTAAATACCACCCTGCCACAACATTTGTTTTAAAAATACGAAATACGTTTGTATAATTGATCTCATTTATATGTTAATGATTTTGCTTTTAAGGCGTTGCATGGTGTCCACAAAAAATCCAAGCAATCAGAGAAGACACCACCTGACTCACACAAGCACACTTTTCTTTCTTTTTTTTAAGATTTTCTTTATTTGACAGAGCGAGCAAGCGAGCACAAGCAGGGGGAGCAGCAGAGGGAGAAGAAGACTCCCTGCTGAGCAGGGAGCCTGATGTGGGGCTCAATCCCAGGACCCTGGGATCATGACCTGAGCCACAGGCAGACGCGTCACCGACTGAGCCACCCAGACACCCTCCCCAGCAAGCACACCTTTCAATCCGCTCGGCTACAATGGAAGCGTTGACCAACGGCCATCCCAGTGATGGACGATATAACCATACCCGCCCTGCTAAGTGTCCTGCTTTACAATTACAATGTGAATCTCTGGTATCATTCCATGGTTCCTGAATATCAAACACTGATACTATTCCAAGGTGAAGCCATGCCTGAAAGAGGGAATTCTCTTGTGAGACCATTCCTATCTATTTTAAGTCGAACATATATTGCATTAAGTCAAAATTGTTCAACTAACATTGACTGAACTGTCGATTTGCGCTAGATTCTATTCCGAGATACAGAAAATAAATCAGCCGTGGTCTCTGTCCTCATGGGGATAACAGTCTATCGTGAAGACAATGAGCAAGTATAAACACAGGCATGGTGGGTGGTGAGAGAAGTGCAGGATGCCACTGGCAAGGCCGGGGCGGGGGGAGGGGGGGAGGCGAGGGAAGTACCAGGAGGCACTCACGTGACCCTGAGGGTGAGTGCCCCCTATATGCTGCACCCAGGCACCCCCGCCTGCTTGCCCTACTCGCAGCCCTGGCAGTCAGAAAGGTCAGCCGTGGAAGGGAACACTCCGAGCGAAGGCAGAGGCTTAGGGGAAGATTCCCTGGTAGTGATCACTTGAGCATCTTCGGACATTCAGCAACTGAATCCCTTTCCATTCTTTGGGTTTCGGTGGAAAGGAGGGCTGCTGTCCTACGGAAAACACTACAGAAAACATCAATGGCAAATACTCTTTTGCACCACTCTGAGAGTTGGTGGGCAGGCATATGACCCAGGCTCAGCCAACTGGATGCTCCAGCAAAGGGCTTTGAATCTTAAAGGACCCAATTCAAACCACAGAGAAGGTGGAGACAACACTCCCGTGGTGGCCATCAGGCAGAAGCCGCCCTGGGAGAAGTCCAGGCAAGACTCCACGTGTCCAGTGCCAGGATGGCAATCCCACTGGTGGGGCCCCGGTAGATCCCCTCTGCTGCTCACTCTCCCATGGTCCTTCCAAGCCCAATTGTCTAGACTTCCTATCAGTTCTTTTTTTTTTTTTTTAAGATTTTATTTATTTATTCAACAGAGATAGAGACAGCAAGCGAGAGAGGGAACAAGCAGAGGGAGTGGGAGAGGAAGAAGCAGGCTCACAGCAGAGGAGCCTGATGTGGGGCTCGATCCCGTAACGCCGGGATCACGCCCTGAGCCGAAGGCAGACGCTCAACCGCTGTGCCACCCAGGCACCCCATAGACTTCCTATCAGTTCTATGAGCTACGTGGTATCTTTCCAAGAAACGCCCTTTCTGCTTAAGCTGGTCTCTGATGAACTCAAATCATTACATCCAATGACAAATTTGAGGTGTATCATCATGAAATATGTTGAAGAATGTTGCTGTATGCCACAAGGAGCCCTTGTGAGATAGGGTGCCAGGATGTGGGGCAATATGACCTGGCAGGGAGATGAAAAGATCAGCAGCAAAACTCAAGGTAGAAAGCTTGGAGTGTGAGAAAGAGGAGGGAGGACGCCAAGGAGGGACTGAACGGAGAGAGCAGCTCTGAATACAGTACGAAATAGTAGGGTTTGTACGAAGCCATTGCCAAGGAAGCCTCAAGGGGCCACGATGGCGGACCTGATACGAGAAGGGAAGAGGAGGGCATCCGAAGTCTTAACGGGAATCGAATGTGCACTAGCCTCTGTGCTGGGCATTTCCTACCAGTTATTTCATTTAATCTTACGACAACCCTGTGCCTCAGGTAGGGTGAATCCTCACTTTAGAGATGAGAAGATAAAACAGAGAAGGTTAAATGGCTTGCCTAGCATCATGCAGCGGATATGCGGTCAAGGATTTGAACCCCCAGACCTTCTGATTCTGAATCCAGTGTTCTTCCTTTGGCACTTTCAGTAAGACTTCAACACTGGGGCTGGAGGTTTCAGCGGAGGGGTGTGCTGGGGATGACGGAGGCAAGCCATAAGGCTAAGGCCAGTTTCAGTGTGCTCATATGAAGGGACTGGAGAGTGAGTAGGTGATGCCGACCAGAACCTCCCAACTCAGAATAACCAAGTCCTCTTTGATTAGTCAGCTAAGCAGCAAGGGCAGGGAATACTTGAGGCCACCCCCGAAATCACGGAGCTGGTGGTGGGAAGACCGCCATGGTCTCAGTTCAGGATCAGTCCTGGAAAAAGACGAGCCCACAATTCAATAACATGTGGCCCCAACTGGGAGGAAAGGAAAGAGACGGAGCAGGAACCCACATGGGGCCTGATACCAGCTCTCTGTTGGTTGAAGAAAACTAGGAGACACGATCCTAGAGTCCCTAACGGGTACAACTGCAGGTCTTATCAAGGGAGGGATGCACCCTTTTGGAGTGAACATAGAGAAAAAGAAGCAGGCTGTATCTCGAGGCCCTAAAGCTACAGTGTCCAATATGATAACCAGTACCATATTAAGCTCTCAAAACAGAAGTATAGATTAAATTAAATTAAATTAAGTATTCAGTTCCCCAGTTATACTAGTCACGTTTCTTTTTCTTTTTACTTATATGTCTTCATGGAACTTAATGCCTTTTTGGGGAAAAGATATTAATAAAAATCACATAATATGTATTTACGGAATGATTTTAAAAACAAATGATCTGCGTCTGCGTGATTGTCCTCTGCTGACTTTGTACACATACGCACCTTTAGAAAACATAGAGTGCTCGTTACTGTTTTGTTTTCCATCGCAGGGGATGGCTTTCCTTTTTCAATCCACAGTATGTCTTGCAGTTAGGTATGTTTACATCACCTTTTTTAAGTGAGACATAGTCGTCATCAGCATGGAGACTTCACTTCCCTACTGATGGACGTTTAGAATGCTTTCCGGTTTTGCTTCCGTGTTACACGCAAGGATGCAGCAGGTCTCTCTGTGCACTTACTCACCAGCCACACTTCAAATGCTCAAGAGCCACCTGTGGTGGGTAGTTGCCATATTGGACAACACAGAGATGGGCTGTTCCATCACTGCGGAAAGTTCTCCTGGCAGGGCTGGTCTAGGAAGCAAGAATCAAATGGATAGAACGAACATTCCTCATTTATATCATCTGGGACGAGCTGTGGGCCAGCAAGCAAGGAGGAATGTGCAAAACAGACTGTTACTACCTACTGGTCCACCCCGTTCTCCCTAATCAGCACACACACCTTCCTTTGTTACTGATTTGTAAGTATGATGAGGCTGAGCTGCCAGACACAAATGGTACAGCCAAGAATGATTTAATAGAACTGTGGGCTCTAACGACATTGGACTCAACGTTGGGCGAGAGTGGTCAGACTACAGGGGTTACCCCAGGCTTCCAGGTGCGCATAAGGATCAAGTTTTGACAGGTACGTGCTTGGGGTTGACACAACACTTAGCTTCATCCGTGCATAATATATGGAAGACCTCACTCTGTTCACACGTTGTTCTGCACCTTCCCAACTTGCCCCAGCAACGCATGGCTGAAATTAAAAGGGAAGGAGAGAACAAAACAAAACAAAAAAAGGAGAGGGCAGGGTCAGTCTTGAAATAAAGCAGAGGGTTGAGAAAGGGGGAGGTCAAAGCCCAGCAGAGAAGACAGTAGTGAGGGAAATAGGACCTATGTGGGGAAAAAGCCCTTACAAGACATCCTCCAGGTTTAGGAGAGATGATGGGCCATTATCCTTTCTTCTCCCATTTGTGTCCTCAGTCACAATCCCAAAGTCCATTCCGTGGCCTGGGACCTATGAGGCAACTTCCCCTCCTGGCCAGCTCCTTTGGGGAAGACAGGCGGTCCCTGTCTCTCCAAGGTTTCCTCTCCCCCATAGTATAGGGTAGCCAAATGCCTAGTATCAGCTCGCTTTCCCCTTGCCCTCAGTTCCCTCTCTGACCATATCAATGAACAGTACAGGAATCGGAAATACACCCAGCTGGACATCTACCGGCAGGTCTTTTAGGGCATCGGTAAAATTCCCAAGAATGTCATACTCCCTTCTCCATGACATCCTGGGCCGTTTCGCTGGTCTTAACAGGCCAAGATAATTAGGAACAGCTGCTCTGCAGAACCCCCAAGCTAAAGTAGCCCAGATAAATTGAGGTTGCCTAAGAATGGAATCAGAATCCTCAATCAGAGGGGCGCCTGGGTGGCTCACCATCTGCTTTTGGCTCAGGTCATGATCCCAGGGTCCTGGGATCAAGTCCTGCATGGGGCTCCTTGCTCAGCGGGAACCTGCTGCTCCCCTGCTTGTGCTTCCCTTTCCCTCTCTCCCTCTCTCTCTGACAAATAAACAAATTAAATATTTTTTAAAAAAGAATCCTCAATCAGAAATTCAGGAACCGTTTTCACAGAGGCAACAATAGATCAAAATTCAAATCCCCCCACCCAGTGTTTTTGGAAAAGTACCCCGTTTTACTATACTCCACACCCAAGTCTTTCTTTCGCATGTACCCTCTGCCCAGATCATCATGTTCCACTTTTCCAGAGCAAACCAGAGATCAGAGTCGTCAAGTAATGGCGCTGGCAGGATCAGCTGGTATCAGACAACTCAGATTTTCCCTTGGCCACAGAGATTATCCAAAGGCCTCCGTGGACGCTGCGGTTCTCCCCACCCAGGCTGTGGAGTCCCCGGAATTCCCTGAACATGAGCCCTGGCCCTTGGGAGAGATCCTGTTTACCTTGGGTGACTCGGACCAGGAGCAAGATAACAGCCAAAACCAGGAGCATGAGCCTCATGAACGCTGGGGGCTCAGGGAGAGATTAAGAGGCAGAGGTCCCCATTCGGGGCAGTCCGGACTGGTATTTATTGCCCCGACAAGCATTGCGGACCCATGATCAGTGAACCAGAAAGGGAACAGTCATTTGAGATTGGACAGACAGGCAAGTAGTCAACCACACTAGCTGAGTGGCTACCGAATCCACCACCTTGTCTGCACTTCCAGGGGGGCCGGGACATGGGGAAGAGACCTTAACAAAGAGAGGACACGGCCTTGCCTTTGAGGAGGTTTCTAACACAACTGGGGACCCCAGAAGGGGGGAAATGTTTTTACTATTGATTCATGTCTGGTAAAAGAAAAGAGAGAGAGCAATGAGACAGAAAAGGAGTGATACTCTGTGTTTCTTGGGTTCCTTCCAGCAATGAGGACACCCTATGATGTCCCATATGTTGGCGGTTCATTTAAAGGATAGTAAGGGAAGAGCAGAAGCAGAGGGAATACCTCATGGCCCCATGGCCATCACCCCCGGCAACGCACCCAGCAGCATTTGTGGAGTGGAATGAGCACAAAGGCCACAGACCTTTCTTTCAACAGTGTGTGTTTGAGAAGAACAAGGAGCATCTTCCTAGGGGCCAAAGGAAAGGCCAGTTTCTCCCATGGTGGTGTTTCCTGTAATGTACGGTAGATTGCATTATCGACCCCAATTTTACACCCTTATTTGAACCCACACATTTGTAAGGTCTCACCCCAGGAGGAATGCATTTCGCTCTGCCTCACTTTTGTCTTGGCTGTGTGACTTGCTTTAGCCAACGGTGCGTGGGCAGAAGTGACAATGCGCCAGTCTTGAGCCTAGGCTTTAAGAGGTGATGAATGTCTTCACTTGCCTTTCTGTGCCTCCGCCAACCCCACGAGAAGAACGTGCCCCCGTGGTGCAAAGACAATGAGAGACACACGGAGCAGAGCCACCCCGGCCGACCCACAGATTTGCGGTGAGAAATAAAGCCTCCCCTGCTACTCCAGCCCCAAGCAGAGCAAACAGACCGAAGTCTAGTTACCCGCTGGCACATGAGCAATAACAAAGCATTTCTGTGGTAAGGCCCTGAGTGTGGGAGCAGAAGGAGATAAGAGTAACGGCTTAAGGGTACATCAGGCTGGTGGATAGATCAGAAGAGAGCCAAATGCTTTTTAACACAATAATGGAAAGTTCTGTCATTTCGAAATGGGCAGAAATGGGGGCAAAGCAACAAGTGGACTATCTCCTTTCTGAAATGGAACAAGACTGCTGTCTCCAAGAAAAATTAACACCCTCGAACTGGGGTCATCAAACCTTTTCTGTAAAGGCCAAGATAGTAACTATTTTAGGGTTTGCAGGCTAGACAGTCTGTTGGAATACTCAGCTCTGCCTCGGTAGCATGAAAGCCACCAGAGTGTGTGAGCAAGTGGGTGTGGCTGCATTCCAATCCAACTTTATTTATAGACACGAAATTTGAATTTCATATAATTTTCACACATCACTAAATATTATTCTTTTCATTTTTTTCAACCATTCAAGATGTAAATACCAATCTTAGCTCATGGGCCATACAAAATCAGGCAGCAGGCCGGGTGTAGACTGCAAATATTAGAAAGCTGAATAATGCCAAATAATGTCAGGGAAATGAGAAGACAGCAATCCTCACGGACTGCTGGTGGGGTGTGGATCGGAGGCAGAATGACTGAAGCTCACGAAGGTTCAGGGCCCCTGTCTTGTTTGGACTCTTGTGAGCGCCGAGAAATCTAGAATGTTCTAGCTAAGGAGGAGAAACTAAGTTGCAATCAGGAAATGTTAGTAAGTAACCATTTCAGGCTAATGATCTTAAAAGTGTCCAGTAATCTATTGTAATTTCTTAGTTCATTCTCAATACATATTCACTTTTGGACCTAATTTTGAACTTGTAATTTTATGTTCTTCTTGAAAAGAATCCCAAAATTCTAAAAAGTAGTGGGCCCCAACGAACACCTACTCTGAGATGGAAGCACCATTCTGGGGAAGATCTAATGATGTGTAGTCCAACTAAGTGTAAGCATTTCTTGTGACCCAGAAATTCTAAACCCAGGTACATGTTCCAAAGAAATCCCCACACTTTCCATAAGGGCATATGCCAAGGGCTACCATAAGCTGGAGAATTATGTGCACGCAAATAAATATGGCTGCATGTTGAAAACCAGGGCTCACTGTAATGGAATCACCACTTTGGAAGTCAGTTTGATGGGGGGGTTGTTTTGTTTTGTTTATTCATTTGTTTTGGAGAAAGATGTGGGGGGAAGAGGCAGAGGGAGAGAGAGAGAATCTCAAGCAGTTTACACACCCAGCACAGGTCCCAACGCGGAGCTCAACCCCAAGACCCTGAGATCATGACCTGAGCTGAAATCCAGAGTCGGACACTTAACCCACTGAGCCACCCAGGAGCCCTGGTTTGGTTTTGTTTTGTTTTAGTTTGATGGTTTCTTATAAAGTTAAACACACTTACCATACAATCCAGCAATTCCATTCCTAGGTATTTATCCAAGATAAAAAAGAGTTATGTCGACACCAAAGAGTGTACATAAATTTTCACAGCAGCTTTATTTATCATAAATAGAAACAACTTAAATATTCATCAAGTAGCAAAGAAATAAATGGCAGTTTATCCATATGCTAGAACACTACTCAGCAATAAAGTAGCTTTAACTTTGCAGTTTGCAGGAATCTAAAAAGCACTGGACTGAGTGAAAGAAGCCAGACCAAAAGAGAATATACTGAGTAAATCTATTTTTACGAAACTCTAGGAAGGACAAATCTAGTCTATTGTGACAAAAACCAAAAAACAAAAGACACATCAGTGGTTACCTGGGGCTGGTGGGGGGAGGCGGGCATTGACTAAGATGGGACACAAGAGAGCTTTTAAGATGATGAAAATGTTCTATACACAGGTGTCAAAACATCAAAATTTATCCACTCAAAATGGGTGTGTTTTATTTTATGGAAATTATAGCTGAGTAAAGTTGACTTCTCCAAAAACTAGTGCTAATTTTAAAAGATAAGCCACAGAATGAAATACATGACCTAAAATCACTTACATAAAATAAAAATACATATACTCTGAAAAGGTACATATTAAAACATTGGAAGAGTTGCCTATGAAGGACATGGATGGGAGTTGATTGTGGGGATAAAAATCAATAAATCGGTAAAAATAAAACAAGAGAAGGGCTTCTCATAAGACCAACAATGACAAATTTGCTGTAAATAATTAACTCAATCCTTGCAACAGACAACTGGAAGAAAGAAAAAAGTACTCTTTGACAGGGGCTTTCTTCTAAGGATTACGAGTAAGGAAATCAGCTCTGTGAACTGGAACTCATTTCCTTTCGTTCCAGAAAGGGTGGCTGAAAAGAAACCCAGGGTGCCCTTTGAGTTCACAAGACTCGGGGCAAAACCAAAGGCACAACTTCCTCCATTTTGAGGAAGAAGATTGTTTCTAGAGTCGTGAAGGACTGGAGAGAGAGAGAGGAGAGTAACTCATGGGAACCCCATTCGTGCAGAAGCTTAGTCTTGAAGGGACTTCCTTTGTACATCCAAAGAACGCTTGAAAGGCACAGAATTTGTCCTACACTAAACTGTCTTGAGATCCACTTCTCCTCCAGTAAAGGACTTCGTCATAACCCTGCGTGTTTATTCTTGTGGATGCTGATCAGAGGACTAGTGGCCTAATGAGGAAATGACCTGAATCCGACATGTACGTCATTTAGCGCCAGCAACGTTGGTTTTCAGCAGTAAAGGAGACTCTCATAAAAGACCACTTCCCATCTACATTCTGCTTCATTGCCGTCTTTGAGGGTGGGGACATAGGAGGGTGGTGGGGAAAGCGGATGAGGCTACTGGCCCACATGAGGCTTGGAGATTGTGCGGCTTTCTGTCTTTATTTCTATGACATGCCGGCCGTCTGGCTCCTGGGCATGTGTAATTAGCAATGGCAGTGGCTATGCCGGCACATTTCCTTCAAGTTTCTTGAAATGTTGTATGACAATCTATCACCAGGGCCAGTGCTGGGGAATTAAAAAAAAAAAATTGTTTGAAACCAGACAAATCTGGGTCCAAATCCTCACTTTACCGCTGAGCAGCCATGTGGCTTTTTTTTTTTAATTTTATTTAAATTCTAGTTAGTGAACATACAGTGCAATATTAGTTTCAGGTGTGCAATACAGTGATTCAACACTTCCGTACAACAGCCTGCGCTCATCCTGGTAAGTGTGCTCTTAATCCCTAGCCCCCGTTTCACCCATCCTTCCCCCCACCTCCCCTCTGGTAACCCTCAGTCTGTTCTCTGTAGTTAAGTCTGTTTCTTGGTTTGCCTCTCTCTCTCTTTTTTTCCCCTTTGTTCACTTGTTTTGTTTCTTAAATCCCACATATGAGTGAAATCATACAGCATTTGTCTTTCTCTGATTGACTTATTTCACTTAGCATTACACTCTCTAGCTCAGTCCATGTTGTTGCAAATGGCAAGATTTCACTCTTTATGGCCGAGTAATATATGTGTGTGTGTATATATATATGTATGTATATATACATATATGATACATGAACAAACCAGTTAATGCCTTTGACTTTGAACAAACCAGTTAATGCCTTTGAACCTCAGTTTGCCATTCCTAATACGGAGACAGCATTGCTGACCTCAGGAGGTTCGCTGTGAAGATGAAGAAGGTAATAGTTGTAAAGCACATAGAACGGTGCGGAACAGTGTCTGGCATACGGGAAAGCCCAGGTGACCGGTCGCTGTCAGTATCTACCATGGATTCTCATCTGCCTTGACTTCTTGGAGCGTTTGACCGTCGGTCTCTCTCCTCCCTGCAGCTCTCCTGGCTCTCCTCTCTTGTCAACACAGTCAGTATTCCATTAAGGGGGCAAGGATTGTCAGTGATTCAGAGACCTCTCTGCTCCCTGTGCTTTTTCAAGTCAAGGTTGAAAATTTCAAAACTAACTAAACTAATTTCAAGTCTAAGATCCAGAGTGTTTACCCAGAATCCAGGCTCAAGGATAGATCTGTCCTCTGTGTCCGAAGCCTATACAATGTACCTCTGTTCGAGCTCTGGGAAAAGCTATCAGAGCACGTTTCCAAGTGTATTCCTGTTTCTAGCTCTCTCACGCCTCCCAGGATGACTTCACTGGCTTCTTTACAGTGGCCCAGACCTTTCTAGAAGCTGCTTTTTCTCTCAATGCATCATTTCATTTGTCTTTTTTC
Organism: Ailuropoda melanoleuca; assembly: GCF_002007445.2. NCBI lineage: Eukaryota > Metazoa > Chordata > Mammalia > Carnivora > Ursidae > Ailuropoda > Ailuropoda melanoleuca. Next base: position 71,566,381 of record NC_048230.1, on the reverse strand, counting down.
CCAGGAATCAACCAGTGCTGCCTCCAGGTCAGGACTTGTTTTCATCCCTCCTAGAATATCTTTCTCTAACCGCCCGCACCCCACAACCTGGCGCCCATACGCAGACCACGTTAAGTTTCCTGTGGACTAGTGCTCAGGACATAGTGGCAGAGGAACTATCTAAGGGGGTTCCGGTCCCTAAAATGCTTACAGCTTCTTCAGGAAAATGGAAAGCAACCATTTTTAGATGAGCTTCCAAAAACACTTCAAAAATGATTGCTAAATAAATCAGATCTTGATTAAGCATCTACTATGAACAAGGTACTCTGTTGAGCATCAAAAGTACAAAACACTGTAGGATACTGTCCCCTAGTAGCCAACTGTATCAGGACAAGCTACGTTTCGATGCCGCGGGGGGGTTGGGGGGCGGGGAGAAGACTCTTGGTGGCTTATAAGAACAAAGGTTTATTTTTCACTCGTGCTGCGTGTCCACCGCAGTCTGGCTGGAGACGCTGCCGCACATCTTCTTACTCAGGAGCCCAAACTGATGGACTGATGGAGAGCCGCTCAATTGTTGCTGATTGCCACGGCAGAGGAAAAACAGAGCTCTGGGGTCTTGTACCGCCCCTTCCATGGCCGACCTTGGAAATAATAGGCAGTGTGTAACTCCCTGGCTACAACGGTGGCACGGCCCCATCCAACCACAAGAGGGCCAAGAAGTGCGATCCTCCCACAGCCCGGGAAAGCAGAAAGCAGGAAATACATGATCACGGTGGTCAGGTGGAATGGCCACATGAATAAAAGCAATACAAAGTTGTCTGTGCTGCATCAAAATAAAAAAATTAAAATTAAAAAAACCACCATATTCCAGTAGAACAGGACATGGGACGATCAGCGAAGGCCAGAGTGGTCAGGGAAGCTTCATGGAGGACCTTCTCAGAGTCTTGAAGGAAGACAGGTTTCAGAGAAATGGCAGAGGGGAGGGTGTGAGGGCGTATTGCAGGTAGGCGAGCGGTGTGAACAGAGCAGTGGCAGCTAGCATGCCTGTGAGCCACTTGGAAACAATGAAAAATACTGTGTGGCTGTAGCTGGGGGTTCATGCACGCTACAATGTTACAGAATTGCACAGCCGTAAGACTGTCAGAGTCTTGAATGCGAATACAAGAAACTAGACTTGGTTCTGGGGTCAAAATCAGAAAATCGAGGGAGGCTAAGAAGGTAGGGCTCTGGTCCCCCCTCCCTTCTCCCTTCCAGCTGTAACCTGAGCATCTTTCCTTTGATCTGTTTGATACATGCAGTTGCATTCAAGTTTTTGCTTTTAAAAAGTTTTCTGCTGCTTTAAAAAGAAGATTGAAAGTCCCTGATGTTAAAAGTATGGAGCCTTTTTTTTTAAGTTTTTGAGCATAGATTCTTGGAATTCAGAACTAAGAGGCTGTCTCATCTGTGATGTATTGAAAGCAAAAATTCACTCTAAACAACCCTCACCTTTTCTCTTAAAACACTTGCAGTGATGGAAAAATTAGTACATGCCAAGATAGCACATTCCGTCCCTGGAGTCCTGTCATTTTGGAGGTTATTATTTCTACTGAACCAGAATGTACCTTCCACAACATTTCCCCATCATCCAGATTTCTGCCCTCGAACAGCTACAGAGAAGGAGACAAAAAAAAAAAAAAAACAAGTCCAAGTCAAATACTGGAAGACAGCTACCATGGGTCCCTTTGGTCTTTTCTCTTCCAGCTCATTATCCCAAATTTCTTCTCTCTACGCTGAAAGTAGGGCAACATGCTCTCTTCTTCTGATGAGATCTCTCAACAAACTTCTCTTCCTTTATTAAAGTGGCAGACACCCCAAAGGAGATGTTTAAAGAAGAAGAAGGCCCGGTAGCTTGTCTATACAAGGCCTTCCTCCAAATTAGAAAATATTCTGGGTCTGGGAGAAAACTTATGTGGTCCTTCGATTTGAACCCCCATTAAAAACCAGGGACTTAAGAAAACCAAGGCACCTCAGTTAGGATCTTGTCGTGGTTAAGAGTAGAGGCCCTGGGAATAGACGTATCTGGGTGGTATCCTAGGTCCAACCCTTATTAAGTGGGTGATATATACATCACTTAGCTTCCTTGAAATTTTTGTGATCAATAAAATAGGTTGTTTTAGGTCTGGTTTCCCTGGAGGCAGAGTCTGAAAGAGGGATTTGGTGCACGTGATTTCTTAAGGGGGTATTCTTACGAAAAGGAGCATGGGGGAACCAGACAGGGCGGGGGAGCTAAGCAAGGATGCGGTCCTGCCTGGAGGCAAGAAGACCCTCCTTGTGTATTTCTGTGTCAGTCAGTCTTGGGGACACACTGCCTCTGAAGGGAAGGAGATAAAAGCCTCAGGGCAAGGCAGCGTCCATGCCATCTGGCCAAGGGCAATTCTTCTGAAAAGGGGGCATCTGTGACCCTCGCAGCAACACCCACGGCAGCTGGGGATGGGCGCCCTGGGTCACGAAGGAGTCTGGTCAAAGCATCAACAGCATCCACCATTGCTGATAATAATGTCGACAGTAAAACAACAGCATATTTTGCAAAAAATTATCAGTGTCAGTTACACAAAGTGACAAACACTCTCTCCTCGACCAAACTCCGCTCAGCCTCCCCTGAACTCTTTTTCAACTGGGTCTCAACTTGTAGGCTTCCCGGGTTGTCTCTGCATTGCTCAACTTTAGCAAGAATTCTGCCAACTTGGTCTAAGTGGAATACCCCCATCCTCCATATTTGATCACCCTTGATATCTGATCAGGTTCCTGATCCTTCACGGTCCGCCCAGGTGATATCTATTCACCCTACCTCCAGCAAGAATCCTGGTCGGTGATTTTAGCCAGAACCCCCCCACACACACACACACCCCTGATGCTTTCTGCTATGGTCTAAATGTTTGCATCCCCCGCCTCCCAAATTCGTAAATTGAGGTCCTAATGCCCACTGTGATGGTATTAGGAGGTGAGGTCTTTGGGAGGTAATTAGGTCATGAGGGGGGGAACCTCATGAATGGGATCAGTGCCCTTATAAAAAGAGACTCCCCAGAGTTCCCTCAATCTTTTCGCTGTGTGAGGTTATAGAGAAAAAACAACCATCTACGAGGAAACAGGCCCTTAGCAAATACCGAACCTGCCAGCACCATGGTCTTGGACTTCTCAGCCTACAGAACTGTGAGAATTATGTTTGCTGTTTATAAGCTGCCCAGTTTACCGTGTTTTGTGGTAGCAACCTGAACAGACTGACATTTCCTCTTGGTAACTTTCCGTCCACTGACCCTCACCCCTCCCTGGGTGTAAATTCCCACCTGTCCACGCCATATTCAGTATTGAGCCCCATTCCACCTTGAGGTTTCTTTTTCCCTACTGCAGCAGTCCTGAATAAAATCTCTTTTCACCATTTTTAACTACTGTTCAAATCTGTTTTTTCCTTGACAAAATGATACACTCAATAAATGTTAAAATTGTTTTAAATGATACAGCTGAAGTACTTGGCAGAGTGTCTGATACATAGAAATTACTTAACAAATGTTCACATTTGTTGAAGAAAAGAAATATATATTTCGGGTTTTGTCCCTGGCTCCCTCCTCCTTTGTAATTTCCTAAGCAGTAAATGTCCTAGGAGCATCTTCTGTTCTAAAGATTTTATTTATTTATTTTAGAGACAGAACCTGAGTGGGGAGGGGCACAGGGAGAAGGAGAGAGAGAATCTGAAGCGGACTCAGCACTGAGCAAAGAGCCTGACGTGGGGCTTGATCCCACAATCCTGAGATCATGACCTGAGCTAAAACCAACAGGCGGACACGTAACCAACTGAGCCACCCAGGTGCCCCGCATCTTTTGTTCTAAGATTTGGTTATGGGCCCCAGTTCCTGATACAGAGTTTCTAAATCTCTTTGAATTTCCTGGGTGAAAAGAACATCTTTTTTTTCCNTGGACACGTAACCAACTGAGCCACCCAGGTGCCCCGCATCTTTTGTTCTAAGATTTGGTTATGGCCCCAGTTCCTGATACAGAGTTTCTAAATCTCTTTGAATTTCCTGGGTGAAAAGAACATCTTTTTTTTCCAATGAGGCAACTCCCGGTGAGCACCTGTATCCTTCAGGATGGTGGCCGGTCACTTGAAAAACCAAGGAATGATTAGAAGCTTAGAACTTTCATCTGAACCCCAGGAGAGGAGAAGGGCTAGAAATTGAGTTAATGACTGATCTACATGATGAGGAAGCCTTCATAAAAATCCCTAAATTACAGGGTTCAGAGAGCTTCCAGGTTGGTAAACATACCTATGTGCTAGGAGGGTGGCTCACCCCAACTCCACCGGGACAAAAGCTCCCGCACTCAAGATCCTTCTAGATCTCTCCCTATATATCTCTTCCATCTGGCTGTTGATCCATATTTTTATCATATCCTTCATTATATAATAAACTGATACATGTAATTGTTTCCCTGAGTTCTGTGAGCTGTTTAGCAAATTATCAATCCCAAGGAGGGTGTCATGGGAACCTCAATTTATAGCCGGTTGGTCAAAAGTACAGGTGCGAAGCTGGGACTTGGAGTTAGTATCTGAGGTGGGGGCAGTCCTGTGGGTCTGAGTCCTTACCTTGTGGAGTCTAACTCCAGCTAAATAGTGTCAGAAATGAAATGAATTGTAGGACACAAGCTGGGGTTGGAGTATTGGTCAGTGTGGGGGCGAAAGCCCACACATCTGGTGACCAGCAGTGAAATGGTGTGAAGAAGAAACACAGAGTCCTCCTCTTTACAGCACTGCTGCTGATACTAAGAGAAGCATCATTTCCTTCAGTCTTCTCTCCCATTCCGTAGGTTGCCTTTTCATTTTGTTGATCATTTCTTCTGCTGTGCAGAACCTTTTTAGTTTGATGTTTATTTTTGTTTTTGTCCCTTGTGCTTTTGGTATCCTATCCATGAAATCAATGCCAAGACCAATGTCAAGGAGCTCCCTATGTTTTCTTCCAGGAGTTTAATGGTACAAGTCTTACATTTAAGTCTTTAATCCATTTTGAGTTAATTTTTGTAAAAGGTGAAAGATATTTTCATTCCTTTGCATGTGAGCATCCAGTTTTCCCATCACCATTTATGAAAAGACTATATTTTCTCTGTTGAATGCTCTTGGCTCCCTTGTCAAATATTAGGTGACCATGTATGTGTGGGTTTATTTCTTGACTCTCAATTCTGCTCCATTGGTCTGTGTATCATTTTTATGTCAGTTTCATACTGTTTTTATTACCATAGATAGCTTTGTAATATAGTTTGAAGTCGTGATGCTTACAGCTTTGTTCTTTCTCAGGATTGCTCTGGATATTCAAGATCTTTCGTGGTTCCATGCAAATTTTAGGATTTTTTTTCTATTTCTGTAAAAAAAAAAAAAAAGTCATTGGAGTCTTGATAGGAATTGCACTGAGTCCATAAATGTCTTTGGGTAGTGTGGACATGTTTACCAATACTAGGTTTTCTGATCCCTGAACGTGAGATTCCTTTCCATTTATTTGTATCTTTTTCTATTTCTTTTATCAAAGCCTTGTAGTTTTCAGTATAGAGATCTTTCACTTTCTTGGTTAAATTTATTCTGAAGTACTTTATTGCTTTTGATGCTATTGTAAATGGGATTGTTTTGTTTATTTCTTTTTCAAATAATTCATTGTTAGTGTACAGAAACACAATTGATTTTTGTATGTTGGCTTTATATTCTGCAACTTTCCTAATTTGCTTATTAGTACTAAGTTTTTTGGTGGGGCCTTTAGGATGTGTTATATATGAGATCATGTCATCCACAGAGAAAATTTTATTTCCTCCTTTCCAATTTGGATGCCTTTCATTTCTTTTTCTTGCCAGATTGCTCTGGCTAAGTCTTCTAGTACTATATTAAATATAAGTGGCGAGAGTGGGAACTTTTGTCTTGCTCCTGATTTTAGAGGGAAAGCTTTCAACCTTTCACAGCTGAGTATGACGTGCTCTGAGGTCAGGGGGCAGGGGATGTTGTGTCTGGCTGGACTCCACAGTTGGGTAGGCCTGCTGGTTGGGCTGTGCATTCAGGCAGAGCTGCTGGCTGGGCTCCATGGTCAGATGGGACCACCGCAAGCGCTCTGCGGTCACCTTTGGTTGGATGAGCTCTCAGGCTGGTGACACACTGGTATCACTGGGTGTTCTCTGCCATTGGACCGGGCTGAGGCTGGGCTCTGTAATCACCCCTGGTCAAGTGGGATCTCAGGCTGTGCTCCCAGACCAGTTGGCACCACCAGCTGAGTCCCATGTTCAGGTAGGGCCACAGCAGGGCTTCGTGGTGTGGTCCAATGAGACCTCGGGCTGTGCTCCGCCATCCGGTGGGGCTGCAGCCTGTGTCTTGAAGTTGAGCAAGGCCAGTGGCTGTGCTCTGCTGTTGGACAAAGTTTCCGCCGTACTCCAGTTAGGAGGTGCCTCCGGTTGTATTCCACCGTCAGGCGGCACTGGAGGCTGCGCTCCATGGTCAGTGGGGTTGCTGTTCAGACCCCCTTGTCACACAGGGCTACAGCCTATGTGTGACAGTTGGGTGGAGTCACTGGCTGGGTTCCCAGCCTGGGTGAGGCCACAGGCTGTCTTCAACAATTAGGACAGGCTGTAGGCTGGGCTGGGCTGTGGGACAAGGATGTAGGCTGCTGGCTCCTCCTCTGGAAGTACCATAGGCTGGGTTCCAAAGCTGCCCAGGGTCACTATTCAGGCTCCCTGGTTATGTGGAGCCAGAGGCTACGTGCTTAACGTCGGGCAGAGCTGCTGGCTTGGCTCCCTGCCCAAGCATGGCTGTAGGATAGGCTCTGTGGCTGTCCAGGTTCTCCGGCCAGGCTCCTGGTCAGCAGGACTGGAGGCTGTACTTCGCATGAGCAGGGCTGCAAATTTGCTTCCCTGCCTGGGCAGGCCATAGAATGTGCACCATGGCTGGTACGGCTCTTTGGCTGGAGACATAAAGCACGTGGAACTGCCCACTGAGCTCCCTGGCCATTTGGAGTCACTGGCTTGGCTCTGCAGAGGGACAGAAATGCTGGCTGGGATCTCTGCTCAGGTCCACTGCAGGCAGGAATGCAGTCCAAGAACTGAGTACTGGCTGGTGTAAGCCCTGCTCCCTTCTCCATCTCTATCTGATTCCCAGCAGTCAAACCCTGCAGATTTTCCCAATGAGCCTCTTGAACAGGAGCCCAGTGAGCCCCTCTGAAAGCATCTCACAAGAGCGCAGCTGAATGTCCACCTTAGGTTCTCTTTCTCCGCCTGGAGAAGCCATAGACCTGTGGGGGGGGGGTCCCTCCTGGTGGAGCACTGTGCTGGCCTGGGGGAGGGGTGGTACCATCCAAGTGTGCAGTTTTTCCCCATTTCTGAGGTCCAGGGGGTGTTTCCATCTCACCCCCAGGTTCTGGAATTGCCACAGTGCTGTCTTGTCTACGGAGAGATGCTAGTTCGTCTTTTTGTGAAGGGGACTGAAGTTGAGAATGACCTATGTCACCATCTTCATGATATCACTCCCCCCCACTTAGTTCCTTGAGGAACTTAGGAAATCAGAGGACCCTGATTGTATGGAAACCACATTTCCACTCTCTGGAGGAATGAAGGTTTGTACGTAATACAGACCGTGTCATAAAAAACGAAGTTGTACTTCCTGCACACAGAACTCTCCAGCGGTGAGGGAAGGCTAGATAGGAGGCAGGGGACAGGTATGTAGGGGGGAGACAGAAAGGACTCTGTAGCTGATAAAGGAATCAAATAAGTTCTCAGCCCCACAGTGACACCCAGGTTTGGAAGAGCAACCAAGTTTGGGGGTGGGGGGCAAGGTCTTGGTGCCAAGTCTGACACTGCGGGGCTAAAGCTGGGGAAACCCTTGCTCTTTCTGACTAGTTCTGGTTCCAGGGCCAGGGCAGAGCCAAGCTTTTCACTGAGGGGAGCAGAAAGAGTTGAGGCCAGGCAGTCCCCTTCCAGGGGAGTCCAGCCCACTGCACTACCACAGGTGGACAGAGAAAGGGGACACGTAGGTCTTTGCAGTGAGGGTAAAGAGGGAGAGGGGGTGCTTCTGCTCAAATATGGTGACTGAAATCCACACTTGCTTGTTCCTGAAACACCATGGAGACAACAGCAAAGGGATTTTATTTGTGGTATTAAAACCACAGGGACGAAAGGAAACAGGAAAAGAAACAGTAACAAACCGTTGTGAACCCCGGAAGCAGAAGTGGTTCTTAAGAGAGCTGAGAGGAGAAACCGCTAAGCCAGCAGCTCAGAGGAGGCAGGATCTGGGCCACCAAGCTCCCAGGGGTCACAGGCTTGGCCGTGGCCGGCTCTTTCTGGGAGTAGAGTAAATGGGGTCTCCAATGCAAGGGTCCATGAAAATCTGCACAGCCCGGATCTCCTCTCCCGTGTCACACTGACTTTCCTTCTCCTCTCTGAGCAGAAAACTAGAGCTTTCTTATCTGCAGAGGCTGACACAATGTCTCTGGACAGGGGAGAGGGGACATGATGCCATTTGAGAGCAGGGATATCATACCGAACATGGGAGAGTCGAGCGCAGTTGTACACGTTGAATGTTCACACCCAGCCTTCTTTTCCATCTCAGCTTTGAGGACTGTGACAGGCAGATTTATACATCTTGAGCAGGAATTTGGAGAAATCTGACCAACTCCAGAGGAGAAAAACCCTGAGGACGCATTCACTCTTCAGGCTGCTGTAGGAAACTACCGTTGACTGGGGGGCTTACACGACGAGCGTTCACTTCTCCCAGCTCTGGGGCAGAGTCAGTGTCTGGTGAGGCACTGCTTCCTGGTTGATAAATGGAATCTTCTCACTGCGTCTTCACATGGCAAATAGGCTGAGAGAGCTCTGGGGGGTCTCTTCTTATGAAGACACTAATCCCCTTCACGAGGGCCCTAAGCACGTCCCAGAGGCCCCCTTTCACCATCACACTGGCGGTTGGGATTTCAACATACGAATTTGAGAGGAACACAAACGTTCAGGTCATAAAGATCTCAGAGCATTCTTCCCAGGAAAATTTGACCAGTCCGAGTGCAAATACCTGAAGACACATGCACTGTGTGTTCTTCAAGAAAATAAGCCAGTTAGTGGTGGCCCACCCAAAACAGAAACATATAACCAACAACCACTAGCCAGATGAGGAAAGCTTCTAACATACAAAAAAAGAGAAGGGTGGGTGACAAAGAGAAAAAAACTTAAAAAAAAAAACCAAGGGGCGCCTGGGTGGCACAGCGGTTAAGCGTCTGCCTTCGGCTCAGGGCATGATCCTGGCGTTATGGGANGAGAACATCGTAAAAGCTTTCAGAGAGAAAACACAGTTTATATACAAAGAGACGAGCTTCAGAAGGGCTTCAGATTTCTCCATGGTGACCCTGGATGTTGAAAGGCCATGGAGCGATGCCTTCAAAAAAAAATTTTTTTTTTAAGATTTTATTTATTTATTCGACAGAGATAGAGACAGCCAGTGAGAGAGGGAACACAAGCAGGGGGAGTGGGAGAGGAAGAAGCAGGCTCATAGCAGAAGAGCCTGATGTGGGGCTCGATTCCATAACGCAAGGATCACGCCCTGAGCCAAAGGCAGACACTTAACTGCTGTGCCACCCAGGTGCCCTGATGCCTTCAAAATTTTGAGAGGAAATCATTTCCAATACGGAATGAGTGACCATGCTAAATTAACCAAGTGTGAGGTTAGTCCATGGAGGTCAGACTTTTCCAGAGCCATCAGGAGATTCTCTGCCAAAAAAAAGGAGTAGATCAGGAAAGTCCTCGGATCCAGAAAGCAGGTATTCATCTCAGGAGAAAATCAAAGAGAATCTTCTAGGTTGATGTAAATGGTGACCCCGGGGGCAGCAGGTCAGCAGGCATGGAGGCACCCAGCTCAGTGTGGAGCGGGGACAAGGGCCTGGGGGCAAGGTCTCCAGGCAGGTAAAATTGATAAGAGACCTAATGATTCTGGGCATACTCAAAGGAGATGACAGACAGCTAAGTTCTCATTTTTCAAAGCAGGAATTCAATGGGTAATACCTAAAACTGAAACTCCAGGCTCAGTCTCACGACCCTGAGATCATGACCTGAGCCAAAACTAAGAGACCCTTAACTAACTGCCCCACCCAGGCACCCCTAAGATCTTATTTTTAAGTCATCTGTAACGCCCAGCACAGGGCTCGAACTCACAACCTTGAGATCAAGAGTTGCACACTCCTCCTGCTAAGCCAGCCAGGCACCCTGAGAAATAATGAATTTTTAATGTATAAAACCACTGAGTTTTGAAATGCTTTGTTGCACAGCAAAAGCTAAAAAATACACCATTCTTTCCTTCCACTATTAAAGGAATAACGTGCCAGTTATTAAGTTACTGTGTATCAGATGGAAACCAACCCTTCTATCCTCCGCCCTGTGATGCAGGGGTTGTGACTGCAAACCGCCTCTCTCGATTCCCTGCCAGTTCCTGATGGGCTCCTGCCAACAGGGGGCGATAGAGGGAGACTGCAGGCTGAAGGAGAAGAAAGGACTTGCTCCTTCCCCTTTCTCCCTGTCCTCTCCGTGCGAATTCAGCAGCGGCCCTTCACCTGTGTGCAACAACTAGTTTTAGGCTCCTTTAGATTTTTTTAAAGGCTTTGTTTTTGTAGAGCAGTCTTACAAGAAAATTAAGAGGAAACTACAGAGATTTCCCAGAGGTCCCCTGCTCACACAAATAGCCTCCCCATTATCAACAACCCTAGCATTTGTGACAATTGCTGACACGTCATACTCAGCCAAAGTACATAGTTTACCTTAGGGTTCCCTCTTGGTGCTGTACATTCTATGCGTTTGGATATCATATAGGGTATTTTCAGGCCATAAGATGTCCCCTGGGCTCCGCCTACTCATCTCTCTTCTCCTCCCTCCATCCCTGGCAATCCCTGACTTTTTTTATAGTCTCCATAGTTCTGCCTGTGTCCTATAGTTGGAATCATACAGAAAGCAGCCTTCCCAGATTGGCTTCTTTTCTCAGTAACACGCATTTCAGATTTCTCCGTGTCTCTGCAAACTCCTTTCCTTTTAGCCCCGAATAACATCCCGCTGTCTGGTGCACCCCTTCAGTTATCCATCCACCTACGGAAGGACATCTTGGTTGCTCCCCAGTTTGTGCAATTATCGCTCGAGCTGCTCTGAGCATCACGTGCAGGTTTCTGTGTGGACATAAGTGTTCAGCTCCTTTGGGTAAATACCACACAGTGTGTTTGCTAGATCTTCTGAAAAAAGTGGATTTAGTTTTGTAAGAGACCACCAAACTGTTGTCCAAAGTGGCTGTACCATGTTGCACTCCCACGAGCAACATATAAGAATTTCTGTTGCTGGGGGCGCCTGGGTAGCACAGTCGTTAAGCGACTGCCTTCGGCTCAGGGCGTGATCCCGGCGTTCCAGGATCAAGTCCCACATCAGGCTCCTCTGCTAGGAGCCTGCTTCTTCCTCTCCCACTCCCCCTGCTGTGTTCCCTCTCTCGCTGGCTGTCTCTCTGTCACATAAATAAATAAAATCTTTTTTAAAAAGGAAAAAAAAGAAAGAAAAGAAAAGAATTTCTGTTGCTGCACGTCCTTGCCGGCATCTGGCCGTATCAGTGTTCCAGACTTGAGGCATTCTAATAGGCATCTAATGCGATCTCAACATTGTTTTAACTTGTATTTCCTCGCTGACACGTGGAGCATTTTTTCATATGATTAGTTGCCATCTGTACATGTCCTTTGGTGAGGCGTCCATTAAGATCTTTGGCCTCTTTTTCAATCAGGTTGTTTGCTTTCTTATTACTGAGTTTTCCACATTTTGTGAATCGCACCCCTAACACAGGTCTATTTTTTTTTAAGATTTTATTTATTTGAGAGAGAGCACGCACGTGGGGTGTGGGAGGGGGAGAGGGAGAAGAAGAGAGAATCTCAAACAGACTCCCTGCTGAGTGTGGAGCCCAACACGACCTGAGATCATGACCTGAGCCGAAATCAAGAGTCGGGTGCTTAAACAATGGAGCCACCCAGGCACCCCAACACAGGCCTCTCTATGTTCTCTTAGGGGCACAGCATCAGCTGTCTGGTGCCCCTCCTCATATGTCAGAGTCCCCCATCTGCAAAGCATCTCCTCAGATCTCAGATGTACCTGTAGGAGCTAGAAAGTTCCTTTCCCTCAGGTCTAGGTCCCAGCCCTGTGGGGCTCTTGCCCAAGCTAACCCTCCCAACCTCGTCCTTGTAGTCCCTCAGCCCTTGGGGCTGGAGCTGCTTCCAGCTATTACCATTTTTGTGTCACTTCAACATCCTCTCTCCCTTCGTCAATTCTCAAATACCTGTTTAGCCAATTCTTTCTATCCAGTCCTCTTTGTTGAAATATCTGGCATAGTTTCCGTTTCCCTGAATGAAGTTGACTACTGTAAATAATAATGGGGTTAGAACTACAACAGTGTTTATCACAGCACTGCTTACAACGCCAACAATTAGAAGCAACCTAAACGTCCCCACAGAGGGCTGGGTAAGTAAATTGTGTGCAGCGTGTGGTACCAGATGAGCCGAAAGAGGAGTCCATGACGTTTCCCAAGGAAAGTGGGTCCAATGCACCCTCACTGAGTCTAGTTACTATCGTTCATATGAAGGGCTTCGTTCATGCTCAGACCGTCCTGATGGGACACCCTCTACAGAAGAGGCCTTCCTGCCAAGGCAAAAAGTCCCCAGAAGCAGGAGTTGGAAGAATCATAAGAAGTTAGCCAGGGAGCTCATCATCACTTTGGGGGACAATATAGACTATGCCTCCAAAACACCCACAAAGGAGCCCCACGAAGAAGCCAGCACTGGATGCCCACCATGACTGAGAAGGAATTGCTCATCTGTCCTTGAAGAACCTGGAGGTCCTGGGACAACCTCACAGGTGGGAATGGACCGAACAGCAGCTAACCGGCCTCAACTCTTCACTGCCCTCGACGGAAGGCCCGGGCCAGCGCCCCCTACCCGGCTGGGGACGGGAGACACCCTCCACCACCGCCTCAGTGCCCCGCTCAGCAACAGCTTCAGCAGCCCCCCGCCGTCAAAAAGGAAATCTCCGCCGCCAGAGTTGTCCCGGGGAACCATCTATCTGGTTTCTCAACAAATACCTGGTCCTGTCCTTTCACTTTTGTCTGGAATGCAATGTCTAGAACAAACTATACGTGTCATCTATGGTAACCTGAATGGAAAGAGTGGCCGTATTTTGAGGAGTCCCAGGAGGCTGGCACTCCCATGTCTGTGGTCAAGACCAGGCTGCCTGCCCATGACTCTTAGTGGTCTCGTCGTCATCTTAAGGTGCCACATGGGCTCCCAGGCCTTCCCCCAGTGCACATGCTGCCTCTGACAACACCAGCACCCCCCACCAAGGTGGTGTTGGAGACCCAGGTAAACGTTTTAAGGATGGCACCCCTGCCTGAGTATCTTTCTGGAAAAGCTATACACAGCCGCTCGTTACCACTACCCACAGCATCCCACAATCTCTTCTCACAGTTGGCTTCGAAGAATCTCGATGCTGGGTCCAGACCACAGTGACATTCACTCAGCCTTAGAGGTTTCTTTTTTTTTTTTTTTTAAGATTTTATTTATTTATTCGACAGAGGTAGAGANGGGGGAGTGGGAGAGGAAGAAGCAGGCTCATAGCAGAGGAGCCTGATGTGGGGCTCGATCCCATAACGCCAGGATCACGCCCTGAGCCGAAGACAGACGCCTAACCTCTGTGCCACCCAGGCGCCCCAGCCTTAGAGGTTTCTGTGTCGTCCACAGCACGCTAGGCTCGCACTTCCAGCTTGCCCAGCATTAACACTCAGTACGTCTTATTGCCATACCTATTCAGGATTTTAAAGATGCAGCAGAAATTTTCTCTTTTTCAACAACTTCTTTGGCTGGAGTGGGAGATGGGGGCAGATGGGCTAGGGCATGCAATACTTTTTTTTTTTCTTTTTCATGTCTTCAGTGTCCAAAAGAAAGCGAGTGCGTACATTACAAGTTGGCGTGCCTGCGACGCGCACGCGCCCTCTGCCTCCACCGCCGCCGCCTTGTCCTTCTGCGGCTCCCGGTGCAGCTTGGGTGCTCGATCGGTGAGGACCTGGGGCCTCGTTGGGGAAGCGACCCCTGAGTTGACTCCGGCGCCCGCTATGGCTGAGGAAAAGCCCAAGGAAGGAGTCAAGACTGAGAACAACGATCCTATGAACTTGAAGGTGGCAGGGCAGGATGGTTCTGTGGTGCAGAAGGCAACACGCCACTTAGTGAACTCATGAAAGCCGGTTGTCAACGACGGGGCTTGTCAACGAGGCAGGTCAGATTCCGATTATTCATGGGCAGCCAATCCATGAAACAGACACACCTGCACAGCTGGAAATGGAGGATGAAGATACCCCGGATGTGTTCCAGCAGCAGACAGGTGTCTACTAAGAAGGGCACCTGCTACTTTACTCCAGAACTTTGTTTCTACAGACCGAGAAGACATTCTCAACGAGAAAACCGCAATTTGGTTCCATCACATCCTGACTACTGCGATATAGTTTTCTCGATTCTTTCATTTTCCCCTTCCCCATTCCTTATTGTGCATAAAGTAACCATGATGTGCACAAGCATATTGCATTTTCATTAACTAAATGGCCAACAGTACGTTTTGGTCGACACCAAGTGGAGATGGGATGGGGAAAATACTGCATCTGTGAAAATACCCCTCTCTCCATTCGTGGCGTGTTCATTCAGCTCTTATCTTTTTATTTCAGTAAGTTATTTTTCTCTCACTGTTAAACAATAAAAGAACAGGGGCACCTGGGTGGCACAGCGGTTAAGCGTCTGCCTTCGGCTCAGGGCGTGATCCCGGCGTTACGGGATCGAGCCCCACATCAGGATCCTCCGCTAGGAGCCTGCTTCTTCCTCTCCCACTCCCCCTGCGTGTGTTCTCTCTCACGCTGGCTGTCTCTATCTCTGTCAAATAAATAAATAAAATCTTTTTTAAAAATCTATAAAAAAACCAATAAAAGAACGGCATAAAAATCCTTGCATCTGGGGCGCCTGGGTGGCACAGCGGTTAAGCGTCTGCCTTCGGCTCAGGGCGTGATCCCGGCGTTATGGGATCGAGCCCCACGTCAGGCTCCTCTGCTATGAGCCTGCTTCTTCCTCTCCCACTCCCCNCTGTCAAATAAATAAATAAAATATTTTTTAAAAATCTATAAAAAAACCAATAAAAGAACGACATAAAAATCCTTGCATCCCTTGTCCGATTAGAGAATTTTAATGTTTTTCATTTATCATCGTAAAACCAAGGACAATGTTATAAATTTTTTGTACGTAGTTGTTACATGTAAGGCAATGTCTTTAAATAGGGATAAATTACTCTTTAAAAAAATGAATCCTAGATAGTCTCCCCTTCAAGTCAAACGTCTTGTTTAGATAAACTTCTTGCTTAAAAAAAAAAAAAGTTTGCGTGCCTAAATGGCCTGTAGCAGATTTTTTTTTTCTTTAGAAAAGGAGAAGGAACAAGGGCACAGATGTTTCTATTGGGGCAGAAACAACAATGTTCCTTGTTCATTGTCATAAACACCTAAAGATACATTAGTGTCTTAGCAATAATAAACTTGATATGATGATGTAGCCATTTCCTAGAATTGCCATGACAGAGGACCACAACCTGGGTGACTTAAAATAACAGAATTTTTTTTTCTAAGATTTTTAATGTATATGTTTGAGAGAGAGAGCATAAGAGAGGTGAGTGGCAGGAGAGGGAGAAGCAGACTCCCTGCTGAGCAGGGAGCCCAACACGGGGCTTGATCCCAGGACCTCAGGATCATGACCTGAGCCAAAGGCAGACACTTAACCGACTGAGTTTAATTCTTATGAGAAATTCCTTGGCCCATAATACTGATGACAGTTCTGCTGTTGCCCAGACTGAACCTCAAGGAACACATTGTGAAAAGCGATGAGCCTCCTTAATGGAAGCAAACACGACAATAGGGGATTTCTAGGCTTTAGGCACTGAATCCTTCCTCCCCACTGTCTCCTCTTCACCATCAAGGTTTTAGAAGGAGTTGTTTAGGGGGCTCTGGGTGGTGCAGTTGACTGGGCCACCGAATCTTGGTTTCCGCTCAGGTGGTCATTTCTGGTCCTGATCTGGGAGTTCTGGGATCCTGCCCCATGTCATTGAACCCCATAATGGACTCCGAACTCAGCAAGGAGTCGGCTTGGGACTGTCTCCTTCTCTCCCTCTGCCTCTCCCCACCACGATCTCTCGATCTTTAAAACAAAGTTGTTTATACATCCTGACCTCCTTATTTCTATTTTTCAGTCTTCAACCTCCTCATTCCGTTGCCCCTACAGAAATAGTTTTGGAGTCGTTTTGTCTTTAAACCCGATATATGTTTTTATACCCTTGACGTCTGTACAAGTAGCGTCCAGTCAGGAAATGGAAGCCACACAGGATACTTATTTTTTTTAAGATTTTTTATTTATTTGACAGAGAGACACAGCCAGCGAGAGAGGGAACACAGCAGGGGAGTGGGAGAGGAAGAAGCAGGCTCCCAGCGGAGGAGCCCGACGTGGGGCTCGAACCCAGAACGCCGGGATCACGCCGTGAGCTGAAGGCAGATGCCTAAGGACTGGGCTACCCAGGTGCCCCCACACAGGATATTTAATTCAGGGAATTGGTCACACGTTGTTGGAAGACTGAAAGAACAAGAGGACCCTGAAAACAGAATAGTTACTACAGGAACGAAAGGGAGACAAGGGGCTTTCCAGACCCGGGAGTTCAGAGGAGGGACCTCAACAGCTGGTTCCTGGATCTCTGGGGAGGGGCTCAGCGCGGGGTCCCGAAGACGTGCCCCTGGGGGTCAGGTGCATGGAACCGTTGGCACTCGGACGGCGGGGGAGCACGGACAGGCTGGTGCTGGGAGCTTCATCTCACCACCGTTTTCCCGGTTTCCTTCCAGTCACATCATGTTTCTCACTTTCAACCCCAACGTAAGCCTCAGGGCGGACTTCCTCTGCCTGGGACGCCAGGTTGCGCTCACCCGCAGGTGCTGGCACCTTCTGGGTGAAGTCTCCCCGGCCCTTCTGCGTTCCACGTGCGTGGCGCCCCCTGGCGGTCCGTCGGTGCAGGCAGCTCAGAGTGGGCGGAAGGACCTTGGACAGGGTTGCCTGCCCCCACCTCCCACCCCACCCCACCCCCCTGGGCTCGGGCAGCGCGGGGGCCAAAGCCGTGGGCGGCTGAGGGCACGTGCGGCTGACATCGTCCGGCTGAACAAAGGGACCTCCAGCCGGGGAGGCCGGAGCCCTGCCCCATTCGCTTTGCGGTCGCCTTGGACTTGCAGCCTCACCTTGGGCCACTTCCAGCCATGAAGCTCCTTTTGCTGACTCTGGCTGCACTGCTGCTCTTGTCCCAGCTCACACCAGGTAACCTGGACCTGGGTGGGCTGCAGACCCTGGGCTCGGGCAGCGCGGGGGCCAAAGCCGTGGGCGGCTGAGGGCACGTGCGGCTGACATCGTCCGGCTGAACAAAGGGACCTCCAGCCGGGGAGGCCGGAGCCCTGCCCCATTCGCTTTGCGGTCGCCTTGGACTTGCAGCCTCACCTTGGGCCACTTCCAGCCATGAAGCTCCTTTTGCTGACTCTGGCTGCACTGCTGCTCTTGTCCCAGCTCACACCAGGTAACCTGGACCTCTTCGGGGAGGGGCAGGGTGTGGAAACCGAGGCCTGGTCCCGGAATCCCCAGGCCCGGAGGGTGGGCTGCCGGGCCTCGGGAGCTCCCCTTTTGGAAGCACGTAGAAGAGGCGGCCTCTCCCGCAGCAGGTGCCAGAGCTGAGCTGCCCTCCACGACATCAGAGCTTCTGGCTCAGCCACCCGGTCCATCTCTGCTCTCTCGGGAAGCAGGTGCAGGTGGCCTTGCGCGGGAGAAAGAACGGAAGGGGGAGCAGGAAGGAGAGGGCAGGCGTGGACCTTTTACAAAATAGTCCCCAGAATGATCTAGGCTTTGTAAAAATCACATACACTGTTGCTGCCTCAGTGCCAGACTCTGAGTGGGACGCCAGGACCACAGAGACGAATGACAATGGCCCTGGGGGACACAATGAAGGGCATGTACAACCCAGAGTGACATGAGCTGTGACAGAGGGAGTCTAGGGATCTGAGGTGCCCATGGAAGGGACCATCCCAGCGTGAGGGCCAGGAGAGTCCTCCTGACCGGGATACCCTGAGTCCTGAAAAGTATGTGGAGATTAGAAGGGGAAGGAGAAGAGAAGGAAGTAGGAAGGGTGTCCCAGGCAGAAATCAGCTCATGCAAAGAAAGGTCCAGCTGTGGGAGAGAGCATGGCACCTTCAGAAAACTGGCGCACAATTGAGTGAGTTAGGGGCATGGCGAGGGGAAAACTGAGGAAGCATTCAAGGTCCAGGTCTTGATGGGCCTTGACTACCAGGTGAGGGAGCCGTGGGAAGACTAACCGGATTCGGGCCGTGGTCAGACTTGCCCATCCCACCGCCCGCAGCCTCGCTCTCCATCCCTCCTGCTCGGCTGGCTGAAGCTTCTGCCCACACCAGGGCTTCCACCTAACATTCCCGCAGGGTCAGAATGCATGAATTTCCTCCACCAAGCTGACCTCAGCCCTTGTATCTGCCTGGCGCAGATGCCTGACCCACCACTCACCACAGGGTAGAACCCGGGTCAGAACGCCCCCCCACTTACTAACTGCGTGACCTCCAGCAAGGGGCTCTGAGGCTCAGCGTGTCAGTTTCCTCATCTCGACCTGCTACAACAATAGCGTTTGTAGTGGTATCCGATGGAGAGAAGACAAGGAACACACGGAAATGGGGGTGTGCAAAATCATACATCTTTATTTTATATGATTTTCACTAGTTCCCTGGAAATTTATTATACTAAAATAATAAAAACACTCATCATCTATGTGGTTACTCAGTGGACAGTTTATATAAGAAAGACAGAATGAATGCTTGGTGATTTTCCTGTATGTGTGAACCCGCAAGATAACTATTTCTTTTTCTATCATCCCCCAAATGTGACAAAATAGTTTTTAATATATTTGATGAATTTTCATTCATTGCAATCTTTATTCCTGCGGAAATTCAAATTGTCCCGTCTTTGGCTTGTGGTAGCCTTATTTTACATATATCCCTGCTAGTCTGGGATCGTTTCCTTGCGATAAAGTCCAGCTTACAGACACCGCAAGAGACGCACTTGCGGTCTGACGGAGTTAGACATACCAATTTGGCACAGCAAAGGAGGGAAACGTGGGGCAAAAGAAGGAACAGATAAGGTTTTATAGGCTTAAGGAGAGGGACAGAGTTTAGGTAAAATGTAAATGAAGTTATGTGTTTTGTTTCAAGTTTTTATTTAAACTGTAGTTAACTTACAGTGTAATATTACTTTCAGGAGTAGAATTTAGTGATTCATCACTTACTTACAACACCCAGGGCTCATCACAAGTGCCCTCCATAATGCCCATCACGCAGTTAGCCCGTCTCCCCCACCTCCCCTCCAGCAACCCTCACTTTGTTCTCTATAGTTAAAAGTCTCTTATGGTTTGTTTCCTTCTCCCTCTTTTTTTTTTCCATCCCCTGTGTTCATCTGTTTTGTTTCCTAAATTCCACATATGAGTGAAATCATAGGTATTTGTTTCTCTGTGAAGCAGTGTTGGGTAGTTTCATGTGTAAAGGGATTAACATCAGGCCAAGGCTGAGAAATGGATTCAGGGTTCCATTTCCATGGAAAGTACAAAATTAAGAGCGATGTGGAACTTCGTATCTAAGACCCCTTCTCTGACACTCCGTCCTTGGCTCTGAAATCAAGGATACTTTTCTGTATTGGAAGACTGGCTCCTCAGAAAAGAATGTAATGTTCCAGTCCTGCCCGTATGATTTCAAATACAAAGTTTCAGAAGGATGTGACTTAAGATTTTGTCCTTTTGTTAAGTGACAAAAGGAGGTTCACTGGTTCATAAGTGGTTACCTGGTGTGACAAGACATTCTAGGCTCATCTTGTACAATTCCTGCCCCAGGTCTTGAGCTCCCCATTTCTTCAAGAAGCTCTGATTTTTTTTTTTAAGTAGGAAAATGGTATTTCACAACCGTGATCTAGGTACTAGAGATAGTCCTATAAATTAGTCCTTCATTCCAAGTCATTTTAGTAGACAGAGCTGGGTGGGAAAATGAACACATTGAATACATATAAAATATCTCGTGAATTCATATTAATACTTCCTATTCAAAGTGATCTTGATTAGACATGATAGGACGTGGGAATATCCAGGAAAAGCCACCAGAGGCAAACTCATGGGTCCCAGAGATCAGACTATATTGTTCACTCAACAAATACTTTGGTTTGCTTTGGTTGCTTACGCGGATATATTCACACACACACACACACACACACACACACACACACACACACCAGGAAGGTTTCTGGGAAATGCGAATGTGGCAGGCATTACCAACAATTCCACATGTGGCTCCTTCAGATGGCAGGATGATATCCAATGCCAGTTGGTGATGGACAATGGTTTTCTGGAACTCCTAGAATTGGCAAAAGACTATGGTAGTATTTTTAGGGACATTGTCAGCAGCTCTGATGACTTCACGAATGATCACATGGAAAACTCAGGAGCTGCACTGAACTTCTCCAGTGCCCTCAGGACTGTTTCTCTAGAAATTGCCATAGCATAGAAGCTACTCCCAGGGCTAGTAAGCCCATCTAGCTTGATTCCAAGTTTTTCAGCTTCTTCACACAATTCTTTTCATCACCACGTGAGACCACTGAGTTCAAAAGCAAGCGTTCGGACTCCTGAAAAGGCAATAAATTGTTCCAACTTAATCCAATTGTACAGGAAGAAAAGGAAAAAGAGCTGGACAAGATATCGTGGCCTTCCACAATTTGCTGAGGGGGAGAAAACAGTAAACTTTGGACCCACAAACAAATTATGAGTCACTTAGGCTCTTCAGGGCCTTCTGTCAGTTTAGCAAGTTTTAATTTTAACTTACGGTGAGTTCTAAGTTTTCTGAGGGTTGAGAATGATAAAGATGGCATGATTTTTTGCAAAATTGCCATTCCTTAATTAAAGCCCCAGTAAAAAAGAGCACCTTAGTCATGACAAAGGTAAATAGGCTTTCCCAAATAGGAAAGACAAATGACAATTGTTTTTAGTCACAAGAAACACAGTTGCTTTCTGGCAAGGAGAAGCATCTAGCCCTCCACAGAAAAGGCAGATGGTAGTGAGTACAGATTCCAATTCTCGAGATTTAGCTAGCTGGATAGAGTCCCTGAGACAGTGGCTCCTTTTCGTGTCCCACTTTTTTTTTTTTAAGATTTTATTTATTTATTGGACAGAGACAGAGACAGCCAGTGAAAGAGGGAACACAAGCAGGGGGAGTGGGAGAGGAAGAAGCAGGCTCATAGCGGAGGAGCGATGTGGGGCCTCGATCCCGTAACGCCGGGATCACGCCCTGAGCCGAAGGCAGATGCCTAACCGCTGTGCCACCCAGGCGCCCCTCGTGTCCCACTTTTACTGTTTTTCCAAGGGTTACAAGGCTGGCAAGTGGGACATACGCTGGAGCTACCCTCACTGATTGGTTAAAACTTCTCCACCAGTGTTGTCTTAGAATAGGTTATAAGTCGGGGCGCCTGGGTGGCTCAGTCGTTAAGCATCTGCCTTGGCTCAGGGCATGATCCCAGAGTCCTGAGATCGAGCCCCACATCAGGCTCCTCCGCTGGAACCCTGCTTCTTCCCCTCCCACTCACCCTGCCTGTGTTCCCTCTCTCGCTGGCTGTCTCTCTCTCTGTCAAATAAATTAATTAAAAATCTTAAAAAAAAAAAGAATAGGTTATAAGTTTTCCGGGCACCAGTTTCTGGACTCAGTCAGTGGAGCACGTGATTCTCAACGGGACTGTGAGTTCAAGTCCCACGTTGGGTGTAGAGATTTCTTTAAAAAGAGGAAGAAGAAGAAGATTTTATAGGTTTTCTTTACTGTGATGGGTCGAATTTTCTACCAAGCTCCATTTCCGACAGTCCAGAAACACCAGTTAGCCATCTTAGTGTCTCCATAACACATCAGATTTCTCTCAGTATATTTTTCCAGAACCTAGTTCTTGTGATGGCAGTTTGCTCAAGGTTCAAAAGAAGTTTTAAAAGATAATTTAAAAAAAAAACCAAACTCCTGGCCCATATATATATGTGTGTGTGTGTATATATATATATATATATATATATATACACATATATATACGACCATGTGTTAAAGATTTTTATTTAACTCATAATGAGAGAACAAGGCAGATTTTATAACTGGATCAAAGCATAAATAGAAACTGGCTTTGTTCCCCCCACAGTGCAGGGGAGGAGAGGGAGTCAACTGAAGCTCTGTACAACAGAATATACTTGCAAATGCAGAGAAATAGTCATTTTTGCCCTACTG
Source organism: Ailuropoda melanoleuca (assembly GCF_002007445.2). Taxonomy (NCBI): domain Eukaryota; kingdom Metazoa; phylum Chordata; class Mammalia; order Carnivora; family Ursidae; genus Ailuropoda; species Ailuropoda melanoleuca. The sequence goes on along the minus strand of NC_048230.1, from coordinate 71,543,961 downwards.
TTATTTATCAACAGCTCATTGAGTTGTTGTCTAATCAAAATCAGATAACCCTGAAGACTGCGATCTACCCAGACCAAGGACTACTGCTATTCCCGGTCCTTATAGACCTTCTGGCTCTATGCCGTTTGGAGCTAGTTGATCTTTGTTGCGGCTGTCCTATGCATTGTAGGGTATTTAGCGGAACCCTTGGCCTCTCCCGACTAATTGACAATAGCACCTCTCCCCAGTTGCAGTAACCAAAAATGTCTTCACACATTTCATTGCCAAACATCCCCTCAGGAGCGAAATCACCCCCGTTGAGAACCCCAGCTCCAGAAGATGCCGTTTTCCACTGAAGCACAGATTTCCCCTGAGAGTGTCCCCTGTGTTGGTCAAAAGATCATCTCAAAGAAAGCTTACTCCTGATCATAAAATAAACCTGGTCAAAACCTACAGGAGAAAGAAGGAAATAATAAAGATTACAAATTCATGAAACTTACAATTAACTTGCAAATTAATGAAATAGAGAATAGTCATGGCTTGAAACTGCCCCCCCCAAAAATGGTTTGACACACACAGCTAGAGGTTCCAAGCTTCATTCGGCTGCCCGAGCCCCTGAAGACCTGAGTCAGAGCAGGCTTGGGCCTTTTCAGAACAGAGAAGCGTACAGGTCCTTGTTTGGCTCAGTAGAGAATTTCGTCTTTAACTGATCCAAAACTTGTGGTTGGAATACCAAAACTGTCCCAGATTCGTGTGCCTCTAGGTTGAGGTCGTGGGTGCCATCCCACCCCCAAAACTGTCAGAACACTTCTTTAAGGAGCTGTGTTTGCAAACCTTGCAATTTGTTGATTGGCCAAGATTCCAGGACAAGAAAGTCACCAAAAACAATATGGATGGGTTGCTGCCGAGGGGTTCCAGGGGAGGGGAGAATGGGGGTTACTCTTTGATGAGTCTAAGAGTTCCAGTCTTACAAGATGAAAAGAGTTAGGCGGGTGGCTGGTGATGATGGCTCTATATACACAAGGTGAATGTATTTAACACCACTGAGCTGTGCACTTAAAAATGCTTGAGGGGCGCCCAGCTGGCTCAGTCGGAGGAGCATGCTATCTTGATCTCAGGGTCATGGGTTTGAGCCCCACATTGGGTGTGGAGATTATGTAAATAAATAAACTTTAAAAAACTAAAATGCTTGAACTAGTAAGTTTTATGTTCTTCGTATTTTACCAGTTTTTAAAGGGGAAGGAAAGAAAAAGGAACCCAACAGTCAAAGGCAAGGGAGACTGAGGGCCCTCTCTCGCACCTGCTTTAATGCATCTTCTCAGGGCTGACACTGAGACTCCATTCTTCTTTCTTTTTTTGCATCAGGAGGCACCCAAAAATGCTGGAATCTTCATGGCAGATGCCGCCAGAAATGCTCCAGGAGAGAAAGGGTCTATATCTACTGCACAAATAATAAATTGTGCTGTGTGAAGCCCAAGTTCCAGCCAAGAGAACAGCTATGGCCATTTTAAGTTCTTTGAAGCCTGAAGCCATGAAAATGCAGATGGAGCTGCCCTGAGTCTGAGTCCAGTGGATTCCTAAATTCTATCAATAACCACGCGTGGCTGATCTCTGTGTGCGCCTCTGAGTCTACCCCAGCAGTTCTCAGGAATCCCCTTCCAGGAGACGTCAAAATATTTTCATAATAATAATAATAAGACAGTATTTGCCTTTTTCAGTCTCACTGTCTCACAAGTGTGCTGTGGAATCTTCTGGAATTTATGTGACATATGATGATATCATTGTTCCGTCAGCTAATGAAAAGTATGTTTATGTATCCTTATGTTTCTAGAATTCTTTAAGGTAGCAGACTTACAGCATGAGGGGGGTCATTTTCAGAGATTAACTCAGGTTGTTCTCGATAATTCTATTGTGCTCTTACTAGCCATCATTAGTTACATTATTAATCTCTGTAACCTCGTGATCATCTAATAATAAATCACTACTTTGAAATTCTCCAATTTTCCTTTGTACCTGCGTGCGAGCCCACAGAGAACCGAGAACACTTGTCATCTTGGTTTGCAAAGTTATATTAACAACCAGTACCGACTGGCTAACAGAGAAAAGGCTATGCTTTCCCTGAGTGAAAACAACACTTACTCTACAGTCTGTAGTTGTTTTAAATACAATTTCTAGCACACAATTGAAAAATATTAGAAGACATTCACAGAGGAAGGAAAATAGGATCCATAACCAAGAATGAAAATTGTCAATAGCAGCAAATCCAAACACGGCACAGGTGTTAGAATTCACAGACAACTTTAAAATAACTATTATAGGGGCGCCTGGGTGGCACAGCGGTTAAGCGTCTGCTTTCGGCTCAGGGCGTGATCCTGGCGTTATGGGATCGAGCCCCACAAGGCTCTTCCGCTATGAGCCTGCTTCTTCCCTCTCCCACTCCCCCTGCTTGTGTTCCCTCTCTCGCTGGCTGTCTCTATCTCTGTCAAATAAATAAAATATTTAAAAAAATAAAATAAAATAAAAAAATAAAATAACTATTATAAATACGTTAAAGAAATTAGAGGGAAAGATTGAAAGGATGAATAATTTAATCTAATACACAGGAAAAGAGTTTTTCTTTTTCTTTTTTTTTTAAGATTTTATTTATTTATTTGACAGAGACAGCCAGCGAAAGAGGGAACACAAGCAGGGGGAGTGGGAGAGGAAGAAGCAGGCTCCCAGCGGAGGAGCCCAATGTGGGGCTCAATCCCAGAACGCCGGGATCACGCCCTGAGCCGAGGGCAGACCCCTAACGACTGTGCCACCCAGGCGCCCCAAGAAAATACAGTTTTTCTATTGCTGCATAACAAATCACTCCAAACTTAATGCATTAAAATAACTATTCATTCATTCTCAGATTTCTGTATGTGAATTGAGCGGTTCTTCTCATATTCTCACCTGGGGTCACCCATATGACTGCCTCTCTGTCCATGTGACCTTTCCGTTTCAAGGAAGTTAACCTTGGCTTCTTACGTAGATAGCTCGGTCTAAGAGGGTAAGTCCCAATATGCAGGGTTTTCAAACTTCTGTTATCATGCTTTCTTAAATCCCATTGGCCAAAGCAATATTTGCTTTTTAATTTAAATTTTAGTTAGTTAACATACAACGCAATATTGGTTTCAGGAGAAGAATTCAGTGATTCATCACCTACATATAATACCCGGTACTCATCACAAGTGCCCTCCTTAATGCCCAACCCCATGTAGTCCATCCCCCCCAACCTCCCCTCCATCAACCCTCAGTCTGTTCTCTCTCATTAAGAGTCTCTTATGGTTTATTTCCCTCTCTCCTTTTTTTCCTTCCCCCTTCCCATATGTTCTCTGTTTTCTTTTTTACTTCCATATGAGTAGGATCATAAAGTATTTGTCTTTCTCTGACTTATTTCACTTAGCATAATACTCTAACTCCATCCACGTCATTGCAAATGGCAAGTTTTCATTGTTTTTGATGGCTGAGTAAATTCCATTGTGTATATACACAATATTCCATTGTATATACACAATATTCCGTAAATACAATTTATGTGTTTAAGTGGAGGACTGTCTGCTTTTCCTCCAATCTCTTTTACTTATTCATAAGTTCTGCTTCCTCAAACTATGCTTTACTCTAGCCCGCCTTCCACCACCCACCCCCCCTTCCAACTTGACTTTCTTTTTAAGATTTTGTTTGTTTATTTCAGAAAGAGAGACCACGTGCACAGGTGGGGGGAGGGGCAGGGGAGGAGAGAGAAGCAGACTCCCCACTGAGCAGGGAGTCCAACATGGGACTCAATCCCAGGACCCTGAGATCATGACCTGAGCTGACAGCAGAGTGTAAATGACTGAGCCACCCAGGCGCCCCCAACTTGCCTTTACTAAGGCATCTTTTCAGCTTCCACTCCAATTATAAACTGCTTATTCTCTGTATTTCCCAATTCTGTTCCCAATTTCTTGAGACAGAATCTGACTGATGCAGTTCATCTTGTCCCCACCCACCTCGTAGGTCACTGGCTAGCCTATAGGATTAGCTTGGCTTGGGGAGGTGCCACCCTCTTGTCCAGTCAACTGTGTCTGGGGCATGGGGGAGAGTGGTCTCCTGGTCTGCATATGACTGTCACTTCAGTCAAGGCTGTGAGCAGGGCTGCAAGAGTGGATATGGCTGGGTCAGGCAGTGTTCCCTGTATTCACATTTCCGTGTATCCCTGCTCTAAACTTCTGTAGGGAGCAATATGTCTGTTCTTCCTTTGTGAAACACCAGCCCCTATGTTTAGGGAGAAATAGACATCAATGAAACGTGGATCTTTCTGGTGGGATTCTGAGGAAGGGTACCTAGGCCCCTCTCTCTATCCCCTCATGAGGTCCCACTAATCTATTGGTGAGGGCTCGATATTCCCAAGGTCCTATTAGACGCAATGCTCCTTTTTATAAAAAAATACTTTGCAGTGCCCCCTTTCTGCCTTAAAATAAAATTCATAAATATCGCAACCTATCTACTCACATAATTGCAAGAAAAAAAATCAAATTAAGCCCAAACTATAATATAAAGGAGAAAAGAGACTATTTCAGAATAATATGCATTTTGATGTGTAAATACACTTAAAGACATAGTGAAAAACGTCAGATCTGGTACCTATACATAGCACTAGTGCAAGAGCTACAAATGCACACTCAGATGCATGCGCCATATGCCCCATTCAAATACCACCCCAAGTGTTTGCTATCTGTATCCCGACTTTCCAAAATGGTAAACAGCTTGGGTAAAGTTCTAACCAAAACAAAGTATAATCATTTCTTGATTTACACAGTAGTTTCATTCCAGAAAAATTCAATATGCAAAAAAAACAAAAACAAAAACAAAAAAAACCCTTGCAAAACAGCCTTACATTCTGGGCTCAGAGAATTATGAATGGGTTTCTCACCTACATGAATGTCTAGCAGGACATTTGAATTTTGTTTGGGAAATGGATCGATACTTCATTTTTCAGGTCAGTCACACACATTGCATGCCGTCTTGCATCCCGAGTCCCCAACCTGCTAAAATTCAGTAAGGACTCCATTAATTTTGACTATCAAAAGAGGGAAAAAGGCCGCCAGCAAATTCCAAAAATCACCCCTAGAGGGCAGTGTCTTCCCGTTGAGAATCATCCATCTGCCGTTAAGAGTCCTTTCCCGTGTGTCTCTGTGGGACGAATGGAGCTGCATCAGAAGCACAGATAACTTACCCAAATTTAACTAAGTGTGCTCAGAAGAAAAGAGACAAAGGGAGAAATGGGTTGTTTCAGGGTTTGGGGAGTTTTTTTCAAATTTTTTCTTACTTTTTTTTTTTGAATTTTTATTTGAGAGAGAGTTCGTCCCCTTGCATGTAGGGGGAGGGGCAGAGGGAGATAATCCTCAAGCTGAGTCCCTGCCGATCGCAGAGCTTGACACAGGCGCATTTCAAGACCCTGAGATCATGACCCTGAGATCATGACCTGAGCCACAGCCAAGAGTCGGACATTGTTAACCAACTGAACCACCCAGGCGCCCCCCCTTCTTACTTTTTAAATCAAAGCTTTGCCTTTCTGAACGTGGTAAAGAGTCATTCAGTGTGTACATCTTTGTATATGGCTTCTTTGCTTAACATAAAGTTTTTGAGATTAACTCATGTTGTGTGTATACGTATATTGTTATTGTTGTTTATTATTTATTGTTGTTAGTATTGTACAGCATGGATGTAATTCAATCTATCCAGTCACTTGCTGGACATTTGGGTTGTTTTCAGTTATGGGATATTAGAAATAAAGCTGCTATAAACATTAATAGAGAAGTCTTTATATATACACATATTTCTATTTAATTTTATAAGTAACTCATAAAAGTTACTTATCAACTGTTTTTCCAAAGGGGTTTTCCATGTTACATTCCCATCAGCAAGGTATTAGCATTCCAGTTGCTCCATATCTTCACCAACACTCACTTTGGTCCATTTTCTTTATTTTAATCATTCTGGTGGGTGTGTAATGGTATCCCACTATGGTTTTAATTTGCATTTCCCTAATGTCTAATGATTTTGAACATCTTTTCATGGGTTTATTGGCCATTTGTATACCTACTTTTGTAAAATGTCTAAAATACTTGCCCACTATATTATTAGATTGTCTTTTGCTTGCTGGTTTATAGAAGCTCTTCACATATTCTGGAAATGAGTCCTTTGTCAAATATATGTATTGCAAATATGAGCAATAGTAGTCCAAATAAACTGGAAGAATTCCTCTTGGAGCCAGTGGCTGTGTGCATGAGAGATGGGAACTGCCTCGATTCCCATGCAGGAAAAGCACACAGCAATGAAGGCATCCCACTGTGTTATGGGATTCCCCTCTGGAGAGATACTTCTTTTTCATAGAAGTGGCCCATCGTTAAAAGGTACTACATAGAAAATACAGTCCATGTTATCGTAATAGCACTGCATGGTAACAGATGAAAGTTACACTTGTTGTACACCTGAAACTAATGTAACATTTTGTATCAACTATACTCCAATGAAATACAAATAATAAGGGGTGTCTGGCTGGTTCAGTCCGTGAAGCAGGAAGCAGCGTGTGACTCTCGATCTCAGGATTGTGGGTTTGAGTCCCACATTGGGGTAGAAATTACTTAAAAAAAATAAAATCTTTTATAAATAAATAAAATACATGTTAAAAAAATAAGTCTATTTTTCAATTAAAAAAGAGAAGAAAAGAAATAGCCCCTACACATAACAAATAACTTCCTTTGGTGGATCACCAGAGAAACCTGATGTGTTCCACTGATGGAAGAAAGCTCACTCTGTATGTCAGTCTCCAGAAAGGTGCATTCCTGAGCCATTGTCAAGGATCATTTGGGCCACACGTGATTGTTGCCCAGCTCTCAGACTTCGAGGTGGCCCTGGTACGATAAGCAATTCCACTCAACACTCTGCCATGGAAAAGCCAGGTGGGGAAGGGAGCAGGGAGTCACCAAATCCTACCCCGAACCCCCTACACTACCTGTCTTCATCACCGCCTTGTTCTTTTCCTTTCTTGTAAGCCCGAAGGGATCCACCCGTCAGTGGAACAAAAACTCCTCTAATCTCTAATAGAAGAATTTCTACGAAAATGGATATAGTGTTCGCTTTGGTAGCACATATACTAAAATTGGAACGATACAGAGGAGATTGGTATGGCCCCTGCGCAAGGATGATGTACAAATTTGTGAAGTGTGACATATTTTTTGTCCAGTGTCAGGCTCCCTGCTCGGGAGCCTGCTTCTCCCTCTCCCTCTGGCCCTCCCCCCAGCTCGTGCACCCACTCTGTCTCTCTCTCTATCTAAAATGGATAAATAAGGGGCGCCTGGGTGGCTCAGTCTTTAAGCATCTGCCTTCGGCTCAGGGCATGATCCCAGAGTCCTGGGATCGAGTCCTGCATCAGGCTCCCTGCTCCACTGGGAGCCTGCTTCTTCCTCTCCCACTCCTCTTGCTTGTGTTCCCTCTCTCGCTGGCTGTTTCTCTCTCTGTCAAATAAATAAATAAAATCTTTAAAAAATAAAAATAGGGGCGCCTGGGTAGCGCATTCGTTAAGCGTCTGCCTTCGGCTCAGGGCGTGATCCCGGCGTTCCGGGATCGAGTCCCACATCGGGCTCTTCCGCTGGGAGCCTGCTTCTTCCTCTCCCACTCCCCCTGCTGTGTTCCCTCTCTTGCTGGCTGTCTCTCTGTCACATAAATAAATAAACTCTTAAAATAAAATAAAATAAAATGGATAAATAAAATCTTTTTTAAAGTGTATATATATGAACATAATATATATTATACATTAATATTATATATATGAATAGTATATACACTGTATATAATCGTATACACACACACACACACACAGGTTTGTAACTTTTAAAAAATATACAGGTATCTCTATCCTGAGAAAATATGTAACAAAAGCTAATGGGGGGAGGCGCCTGGCTGGCTCAGTTAGGGGGACATGTGACTCTTGATCTCAGAGTTGTGAGTTCAAACCCCACATTGGGTGTAGAGATTACTTAAAAATAAAATCTTTAAGGACACCTGGGTGGCTCAGTCGGTAAAGCATCTGACTCCTGATTTTGGCTCAGGTCATGATCTCAGGGATTAAGATATTCTCTCTCTCTCTCTCTCTCTCTCCCCCTCTGTTCCTTTCCCCTGCTCATGCTCTCTCTCTCTTAAATAAATAAATAAATCTTAAAAACATAAAATAAAAATAAAATCTTTTTTTAAAAAGCTAACAGAGTTTATGAGAGTGGTAAATATTTTGAAGTTCATCTATGTTTTGTTTTCCTACAATCTGTTCTAACCATTCTCCTCAAGTAATAAAAATTGGAAAATTTTAAAGAAGTTTTGGGAGGCATTTTAGTGCTAAAAATCTTGTTTTGGAAGACTAGCTAAGCACATATGGAAATGCTCATGATACATTGGCAAGTAAAAAACAAAACAAAACAAAGACCAAAAAAAACAGGACACCAAAAAGTATGTGCAGTTTTATTCCTTCTTATTTGCAAATCACATTTGACATATATTTTATTTGTGGGTATTTATGTGTAGTGAAAATGCTGATGATGTTTGCTTTCTTATCTGTGGTTCTGTTTTCCAAGTTCCCTCCAGTGAACATATATTACTTTTACAATTAGAAAAAAAAATGTTATTTTAAAAACACAAGTCAGGGTGAATCTGGAAGATAAAATCAAGTGTCAGGGGACCAGAGTGGAGTCCCAGCGCCACCATTTACTGGGTGTATGACCTGGACAACTCGCTTCACTAAAAGCATCAGCTGCCTTCTAGAAAAGGCGGGGATAATAGTACCATGACTATGAGAATTAAATGAGATGAAGTGTGTAAAGCAGTTGGTCCTCACTAATGACCAACTGACAGTATTGTTATCACTAGCTCAGCCATTCAGTGACTCTGGGGAATGAATGTTTGCGCTCTGGAGCAGTACTTCTGAATGCCAACACCCAGCAAAAATCCCTTCTCTAGCATTGTCCAGCCCCCTAGCTCACCTTGCATACATCCAGGACCAGGGAGCTCTCTTCCTCCCAAACCTTTCCCTTCATGATGGCCTGTCCATCGTCCACCATCCAAAATACCAATGTGTGGCTATCGTTCTGTCTCGGAAGAAGCCTTGACCTGAAGTCCAAAGATTTAAGTTCAAGTCTCAGCTCTGTGTCTCGGGACCTGTGTGGCTTTGGACAAGTCACTTTCCCTCTCTGAGCTTGGGAGCCTCATCTGTGAAGTACCTTGAGGAACCTTCCACCTAGAATTGCCTCATCTCCTAGGCCTGTTAGGCGTATCCATATGACCTAGGAGATGAGTTGTAGGCTTAGACGATGGTCTGTTAGGGTACGGGGTGGGAAACAGCCCTGCACATGTGAGGTGTGAGCTTCAAAAAAACTGTCCAGACTGTTGGGTCTTGGTTCAGCCCCCAGAAGGGTGATGGCTGCCTCCAGCATGACGCTCTGAGAGCAACATGGCATTGCTTTTGGAGTATTCCTGCCAAAAATGCATGACTGAATACATTCAGTCATGAGGAAACATGAGACAAACCCAAACTGAGGGCAGGTCCACAAAATAACTGGCCTGGGCTCCTCAAAGATGTCAATGTCACGACCACGGAAGGACTGCTCCAGGTTAAAGGAGATCAAAGGAACTTGACAGCTGAGTGTACCGTGATCCCGAGGTTTTGTTTTACTAGAAAGGACTTATTTGAAAGAGCTGGTAAAAGCTGAACAAGATCTGAAGATTAGACAATAGAATTTTGTCATGTGAACGTCCTGAGTTTTATCATTACACTGTGGTTTTATAAGAAAATGGCTTTGTTTTTAGGAAAAAACCACGGAAGTATTTAGGCATAAAGGGGTTCATGTCTGATATGCAGATAAATACACACACATATATTTATATTTTTTATAGACACACACACATAGAAGAAATGATGAGGGAGAAGTGGTAAAACGTTAACATGTGGGAAAACTGGGTGAAGGATCTGTGGGAATTCTTTGCATTGTTCTTGCAGATTTTCTGAAGTCTGAAATGTGTGAAGAAGGCGGCCAGCGGCGCGCCCCTCGCTCAGAGACAGCTTTACCGAGCGCTTACAAAGCCCCCGAGGATCGAGGATCGCATCGGACCCCGCGGCCCCCCGCATTCAGAACCAGCGCCCCCATTTCACAGAGGAGGGTTCTGACATCGGACGCAGGCAGTGACTTGCCCTGTGGCCTGGACGTGGCCGAGCTGGCGTATGAACTTGAATCTGACTCCTCACTCCTCGAACTCATCACCGTCTTCACTGCAACAAGGTCGCGGACTCCCTCGCACGGTGTCTGGGGCGGAGCGAGAAAACAGCTTCTTCGCTCTTTGTAGAACAACGCGGAGGGCAGGCGTCAGAGGGCAGGGCTAAATTTAGTTCCCTCCAGTTTAAAACTTGGTCTAATTCAACAACTTAAATATTCTCTTGAGGTTTCTTGAATTCGGAGAGACTCAGTCTCTTTGGTATAATTGCTCAGGCTTCCCGATTCCTTCTCTCCTCCCCGGCTCCTCCCCAATAGGACGGCTGTGCTAGGAGGGAGGAATTCAATGGTCAGCTGCCGGCTGACAGTGCCTGCCCCTTTCTGGGCTCTGCCCCAGGACAAGGCGGGTCAACAGTAGGGGTCTTCCCCCCTCCCTTCCCCCACCCCCAGGCCCGTCTACTATCCAGGCAAATACCTTCTTCCCAGCCTCCCTGACACCAGGAGCAGCCGCAGCCATGTGACACAGCTCTGGCCCGTGAGAAGGAGGCAGAAGTCTGCGGAGGGGTTTTCCAGGGACAATGTTTGCTTTCCTGGTAAAAGTGAAAATCTAGCTCAATCCAACCCTCCCCCTGCTTCCTGCTTTAAACAATGACATGGTGCCTGAAGTTTTGGTAGCCATATGGGACCCAACAGGATCCCAAGATGTTCGCCCTGATGTGGTTGCCGCCTAACCCCAGATAATCCCCTGCAAATTGAGTTACCTTTTTTTCCAGCCAGATGTAGTCCTGATGCTGGCTAATTGGAATGTCAGTCTGTCGGCCTACCTCCCTGACTCTGCTCACCTTTTCTCCCTGCCTTCCCTTGCCCACAGTTCCCTGAGCCTGGCCGAGGCCCACTTCTCCTCTCTCTGCTTTCCCTGTGTACATGAAAACTGCTTTCATGAAATCCTGTGGTCATTTCCACCTGGGCAGGCCCTTGCAATGCTAAAATAGGAGAAAAAGGAACCTAGAGAAATCCTGCCACTCTCGAGGGCCTGCCTTTCAAAATGCCAAAGTATATTACCTCTACCATTATTAATCCTCACTATAATTAACTCATCATTATTATTAACTCATATTGTTATGATTAACTCTAACCTCCTTTTTGCATCCTTTCTATAAAGTCCAAATCTCCTAATATTATAATTTATCCCCGTTTTATGGATTAGAAGACCCAGGATGCTTACAGAGATCGAGTAATTTTTCTGGAGTTGGAGAGAGCAGATGGGATATTATAGGCAGGCTGGAGCCATTTACTGAGGTCATTAATACCCACTCGGCCCGGGCACCTCGCCTCCCTACACCAGCCATCTTTCCATCCCTCCCATACCAGGACCTGGTCCACCCCCACGCCCCCACCTGGGGCTGAGCAAACAACAAGAGGAGATAGGTGGCAGCAGGTGTTTATTGGAGAGCAGGCGTGCCAGGCCCAGGACCCGCTACACATATTCAGGCTTAGAGGCCAGAGGTCTGGTTCCATAGGCGAGGCAGCACAGGGAGGCGTCTGGGCACATGTGCATGTAGGTCTCTTGCCTCGTACAGTAAGTCCGGCAGGCCCCCTGGCCCTTCCAGCACCGCTTAAATTCACTTCTCCCTATGCAGAGGAAGACCACAGGTCACAGAGCAGCCCATGGGTTGCAGGTTAGACTGCTGTTCACAGCTCTGACCGTACATCAAGGCATAGGCCACAGGTCACAGATAAAACCACTGACCCCAAGTTAGGCCACAGGACCCACATCAGATCCCAAGTCTGGTCTTTTGTTAGCTCTCTGGTCATTGGTTGGATGACTGGTCATACAACAGCCCACAGGTGATAACTTAGGCCACAGGGCATGAACTCTGACCACAGGTCAAGGGATTAGACTAGATGGAACAGACTAGACCCCTAGTCACAGGTGAGACATCTAGTTACAAATGAGCCCACAGATTTCAGTCCAGGTTAGCCCACAGGTCACAGGTTAGACCACTGGTTATAAGTTAAAAATTAATTTCCTTTTTTTGATTTTTTAAAAATTTACTTAGAGAGCAAGTGAGGGGAGGGGCAGAGAGAGACGGAGAGAGACTCTCAAGCAGACTCCACACTGAGCTTGCAGCCCAACATGGGGCTCGATGTTACAACCCAGAGATCACGACCTGAGCCAGAATCAAGAGTTAGATGCTTAACCGACTGAGACACCCAGGCGCCCCTAGAAACTAATTTCTTGTCCAGGTTAGCTCACTCCCTGCTCAGGTACACTCTAGGCACTTTTCATCACAACACTGTACAATCATAGTTGGTCTTATTATGATCCCCATAATACAAGATAAGGAAACTGAGGCACGGAAAGGTTAACAAGCTTGCCCAAGATTACAGAGTCATTAAGAAGCATAACCAGGATTCAAACCCAGGTAATTGGGCTCTAAAGTCCTCACTCATAACCATGTCATAAATTGCATGGCACCCATAGGGACCTGTTTGATGTTAGTGAGGAATTTCTAGCCAGGGGCCATGGAAAAGTAGGGCTTTGGAGGAATAGGTCCTGTACCCCCTCTAAGGGTCTTCGGTCACAGCATGAGGCATCTCCTCCATTCATTCATTCAACAAACACTGGACGTTGGGGATACCACAATGAACAAGATGGGCCAAGGTCCATGCCCTCAAGGAGCTTCCAGAAGGAAAGGCACTTAAAACCCTAGGAAATAAATACAATTAGTAGAGTTGTGGTAAGCACCCGGAAGGAAATCATCAGGATGTGGTGATGGCCAATTAGGGCAGGTGTGCAAATGTGAGGAGAGAGGCCACTCAGGCAGGCCTGTCTGCTACAGCATTCTTTCTAGACAGGTGACCCAGATAGGCAGAGAGCAGCTGGGGCTGAGTGGGAGGTTGAGGGGAAAGGCTTCCCTCCCTCTCCCTGGATTAAAAGAGATCCTGTGGGGACGCCAGGGTGACTCCATCAGTTGGGCATCCGACTCTTGATTTTTGGCTCAGGTCATGATCCCTGCATCGGGCTCCGGGCTCAGAGAGAAGTCTGCTTGGGGTTCTCTCTCTGCCTCTCCTTCTGCCCCCCATGCTGTCTTGCTCTCTCTCTAAAATAAATAAATAATTCCTTTAAAAAAAAGAGAGAGAGAGAGATCCCATGGAACCCTCACATGGACCAACCCATGGGTGTTATTCTGCCCTGTCAACCAGCCAACCTTCCATCCTGCCAAGGTAGAGAATCTTAGAATGAGACAAACTAGGCTCAAAATCTCTAATCTCTACACGGCAAAGGATCCACACTCGGAAGAAGGCAGCATGGTGTGAACCCAGCTCAGACCACCTTTGTCCAAATCCCAGCTCTGCCATTTCCCAGCTGAGTGAACTTGGCCTCAGATTCCTCATCTGTATAACTCCCTTTCAGGGGGCAGTTATGCGGGCTTTAAGCATTCTAGCACAGTGCCTGGCACATAGTAAATACTCAGTAAATGGAAAGTGAGATTATTGGAATGACAGCGTACAACGTGGAGCAACGAGGGCTCAGTCGTGGCCAAACCTCTCCTTTTATAGTTCGAGAAAGGAAGCGACTTATCCCACTTTTCCTAGCCAGGAAGTGGTGAGTTCTGGAACCAGAACCCAAGACCCTGACTCCCAGGTGAGGGCAGTTCCTAGGACTACTCCTAACACAACATCACATTTCGACCTTCCAATGACCCTGAGACCCAGAGTTGCTATTGTCTCCTACGTGATCTGTATCCCCACTGCCTTCATCTCTTCGACTTCATCTTCTCTCTTGGTGCACCCCCACCCCAGCCGTACTGGCCTCCCCACTGCTCCTCAGACACATCGGTCATCCTCCTGCCTCCTGGTGCTTGTGAAGATCTTCTTAGTATTCTCACTGTAGTCAGATCTCTGCTCAAACCGACCTTACACAAAATGGTTAAGATACCCTAGACCGACTTCACGATAGTTCACTAAAACAAGACTGGTTCAAGTCGACAATTGTTGAGATTGGGTGAAGGTACTTCGGGGTTTTTCATACTATTTTTTAATTTACATTTGGCATTTTCTTAAATTAAAAAGGTCTTCTTTAAAAACTTTCATCCTTCCATTATTCTCTATGCTTGCATAAATATACATTTTTCTACAATAAAATGTTTTTTTCAAAAAAACTCACCTTATTCCTTGTATTATTCTCTCTACTTTCATGTAAATTTCAAGTTGTTCAAAATAATAACTTCAAAAACAACTCACACAGGGCCTCTCCTGACCATCCCCATCAGCTCTCCCACCCACCCCCCACATGCACATACCACACCGACCCCTGGTCCTGCTTCTATTCTTCTAAGCACTTATCACCACCTGACATATTATGTGTTTATTTGGTTCTTTCTGTCCAAAACATCAGCACCATGAAAGCACGGGCCTGGTTTTCTTTCCCTGCTGGATCCCCAGCAGTGGTCATGGTGCCGGCCCACAGTAAATATTTTTCAAAAAATATGTGTTGAGTGAACCCCATTTTTAAGATTAAGAAACTGAGGAGCAGACTGATTTAGGAAGTTGCCCTAAGGGGCCCAGCAAGTCAGTTACCTGGAGGCAAGTGACCCAGGGCCAGGAGAGCCACAATGAGCAGAAGCAGCTGGGTCATGGCCACAGGGCTTCTGCGGAGGTCACTGGCGAGAACACCAGAGGAGCCAGGCATACTGAGCACTGCTGCCTGCGGCCCAGCCTTTATCAGGCTGCAGATCAAGGCTGGAGTGTGGGCAGCGGGAGACCTGAGTGGGAGGCTGAGGCTCTGTGATCTCAAGGATGTAGCTGGATCCCCCGCCAGCCATGTGGGGAGCTAGTCAACCGTACAGCCACTGAGCCACAGAGCTGGGACTGGAAGCTAAGTTGCCTCACTCCCAGACAATGTGCGACAGACCCCAGTCACAGCCTGTCTTGTGGGTAGGAAAGAGATGCCCAGAAGGCCAAACCACAGAAGGAGGCCAGGCGTGAGGGGGTTCAGCGTCTGTCCCGAGCGCTGCGGGGGCTAAGCTAATCTACAGGCTGCTGTGGGAGTTGGTCTGAGCTGGACACCTGGACCCCCTCAGCCATGACCATGAAACCCACCCACAGGTACAGCCTGGTCTGCAAGAGCCCACATACAAACCCACCCCAGTCCCTCAAGACCTCAAAGGAAGCACCCTGCTCAAAGACCCTGGATCCTGGCCCCTTGGATGGCCAAAATCTCTGGTTCCCTATAGCCAACTGCCCTACTCCACCAGGATCACAGTGTGTCTCTCCTCCAAGGGCCTAGGAAGATTTTTTTTTTTCTTAAGCCATGGGCAGTGATGGAAAGGGACAGTTGGCTGAGAGGCAGAATCCTGAATCGCAGACCCAGATAAGCGTCAGTGTGGTGCCGGGATTAAATGAGCTAATAATCCAGGCCAAGCGCTCAAATCAAACCAGCCACAGCCCAAACACCTAGTAAATATCCATCAGAGAGGGCACAGCCATTCTCCCGGCACAGGACGGCCCCCTGCATAAAGAGCACTTAACCAAGAATTTGGTGAATGAACGAATGGAATGCCAATATCAAATATTCAGAAGTCTTCGATGCAGACTTCCTAGGCTCCCTCCCAGGTGGAGCCACGTCCCCAAATTAATTCTCCATCCAGACCTGAGCTTCTCAAAGTGGGGTCCACGGACTCTGCAAGATCAAAGGGCATTTGTTTAAAATGCAGATTCCTGAAGCCCTCCCCCAGGACGGCTGAATCCGCCTCTCTTGGAGGGTGGCCCCCGGGAATCAACATTCAACCAGCTCCCCAGGTGGATTCTGCAAGGGCTGAAATTGGTGCGCCCCGTTGCCTGCGTGGATGCAGAGGGGATCCAGACCCAGGAATTCAGGAATCCCTTCTTTCCTCTCCCTCCGCCCCGACCCCGACACTGCCACCACCACCCCAGGCGAAGGCCTTGCGACAGTGGGTCAACTGAGCTCTGCGGAAAGTCTTTGGGCGGCCGAGGCCTCGGGGCGTGGACGGGGCGGGGTCGCGGCTCCTCCCCCGACCGGGGCGGCGGGGCGGGACTGGCCCGAGGGGCTGCGCGCCGAGGCTGTGGTGCAGCCTGGAGCACCCGGCAGCTGCGGCGGCCGCCGGGGACCCTGGACCCCTCCGCACGCGAGGTAAAGGCCCGCGCAGCCCACCGCCAACTTAGTGAAGTTGGAGCGGAGTTCGCCAGGCGCCTGCACGGGGGGATCTGCGGTGCAGGGAGGGGCGGGGGAGGCCTCGAACCCGCGTCCCGGGGTGAGGGTCCTCCGGCCTGGGGCCTGGTGGGTTGGATAGCCTCGGACGAGGAGCCCTCCCGGGATCGGGGGACTCACACCCAGGACCCGGGGCGGGGGAAAGCTCGGACTCAGACTCTGGGAATGGGACATGCGCCCCTGGGTCCTGTAGGTCCCTTCCCCGCCCCCCCGCCGGGACCCTGTCCTGTCACCAAAACGGGGCTCTCTGCTTCAAAACCCCCGCCCCTCAACAGCCGCTGGAGGCCGTCGCGCCAGCCTCTCCTGAATTTTTCACGTAGGGGGCGGGCCGGACACGCCGTTCCCAAGGCACCAGGGCGCTCGGGTTACAGCCGAGGGAACCCCCAGACTCCCCTCGGCCTTCGGAATACCAACCCACTCCGTCCTGCCTCTTCCTCAGCCCTCAGGAGATGGGGCAGCGGAAGTGAACCCCCCAGGGGCCCTCAACCCTCCAGCCCCCGATCTGAACCTTGGGGAAGAGAGCTGTGGGGAAAGGGGGGAACCTGGGAATTAGGCTCCTTTCAGAACGCGGGTCCCTTGTTCCAAATGGGAAGGGCACGTCTGTGTACGCCGGTGGGCGCGTGCTTGCATGGGCATGCCCCCTTGCTGCGGCCCCTCTGTCTGTCTCTGTCTGTGTGTCCTGGGGTATTGGGTCATCCTCGAGGCAGAGGAAGCGACCTGTGGGTGTGCACGCGTGTGCTCACAGCTTGCCTACTCACCCCTCCCAGCCTGACCCAGGTTTACTCTGGCCCCGACGCCAGGAAGCCCCCACCCCAAGGAGCTGAGGCGCCTCCTCCTGTCATTTGAACAAGAGAAGGCTTTGGAGGAAGTCCTCTCAGAAACTCATCTGGACCCTGCAGAAGGGGCTCACAGTGCCTGGCTCACTGCCCACCCTGGCTTCATGCTTACAGAAGGAAGGAAGGAGCAAAGCCCCTCCCCCCCAAGGATGACACTAAACACCCAGCAAGAAGCAAAGACCCCCCTGCGCCGGCGAGCCAGCACTCCACTGCCCCTGTCCCCCCAGGGCCACCAGCCTGGCCTCCTGTGTACAGCACCTTCAGCAAAATCCCAGCATCCCCGGCTGGGCCAGTCGGCCTCCCTCAATCCTCCCACTCGGCAACCTTCACCTGCCCCCAGTGGCTGGTCCTCTGAATCCAGTGACTCTGAAGGCTCCTGGGAGGCCCTCTACCGCGTGGTACTGCTGGGAGATCCTGGCGTAGGGAAGACCAGCCTGGCCAGCCTCTTTGCAGGGAAGCAAGAGCGGGACCTCCATGAACAGCTGGGAGGTAGGGACCCTGTGAGCTGGGCTGGGATGTGGCCAAAGGAGGGAAAGCCTTGTCATCAGGGGCACAAGGCTGCTAAGAAGAGTTGTGCAATTCACACACTGCTCAACTCTAAAGGGCATCATTCACATAGACTATGAAGTGAACGATGCCTCCCCCCGCCCCACCCAGAGTGGTGCAGGGCACAGCCCGCACAATGGTCTGCAGGATGGAGATGCCTTGAATAGTGAGAAGGTTGCCAATTTCTCATGGGTGAGAGGTGTATGATTAATTTCCATGTCATAAGGGAAGCAATTCTGAGTTCTATGAGTCTCAAATGGAAAAAAATGGTAGGCTCCCACCCCGCTCAGAAACTCCCAGCCCCACCTTCCCCTGACTCTCAGATATTCCTAGCTCCACAGACAACCATCCGTGGCCACCACGACCTGCAGCAAAAGTAAGATCCTGCCCCAAATGGAGATTCCCCAGGCTCCCTTATTCCCGAGAGATGCAGTGAGCCAAGAGGGTTGGTGGGCCCCAGGAGGAGGGGAGACAGGGACAGGACAGAGGAAATGAAGATGGGTCCCTACAGGACCAGCTGAGAGGACACAGCGTGAGTGCAGAGGGAGGTTGTTTAAAAGCAAAGAGAAAATGGGGACACTCTGGCCAGGCCCCTTCTCTAGCCTTGACCCCTCTGAGTATGAGAACCCTAGATGAGACATGTACATATGTGCACCTGTAGGTGTGACAGGTGGGGGGACTGAGGCCCAAAGAGGGTAATATGACCTGCCCAAAGCATACAGTAAGTCAGGGCCAAAGCGGGACTGGGAGAATTCCCAGCCCAGCTTTAACCCCACGATCCCACACTCATCGATCAACCAAACTAGCAAAAGCTTTCTCAGCACCTACTATGTGCCAGATATGATGCTGGCAGCTGGGGAGACATGGGCTCCTCATGGAGCTCTTGACCTATCAGGAGAGACAGACATCAAACAAGTGTGGTGAGCACTTCCAGCACAAGTGGAGGGAGTGCTGTGACCAGAAAGGAGACTAGGGGGGCCATGCCCTCTCCATGCCTGCCCTCCTTGCCTGAGATCTGACTCTTTCCTTGGTTGCAGAAGATGTGTACGAGAGGACCCTCACGGTGGATGGCGAGGATACCACGCTGGTGGTCATGGACACCTGGGAGGCTGAGAAACGGGTATGGCACAGCAAGCAGGACCTGGGGGAAGGGGTGCTGAGCCTAGTACCAGACCCCTGTCCCCTCCTAGTACATGACACAGCAGGGACATGGCAGAGGCCATCCTCAGCAGCCCCTAAAACCCACAGCTCCAGAAGCCTTTGTAAGCGAAGGCAGAAGAACTTCATGACCCCGAGTCCTTTTCCCACTCCACTGATCCCCTCTGAAGCCACCCCAGGGCGTGCTTCTCCCCCTGTAAACTTCCACCTTGTCCTCAGCACCCTCATCCCACTGCCCGCTCCCCATGCACACTGTGCAGAGGAAGGAACACTGCATTTAGCACCAGAATGCCTGAGGGTAAACGCCCCTTTCTCTTCTTTACCAGTTGCATGGCTTTGTGCCCTGAGCTGACCTCAGTTTTCTCACCTGATAAATGGGTTATTCATTCCTGCCTTCCTTACCAGCTGGTTTTTAAAGTTCTTACACAATTTCACAGCGGTGAGTACAGTTTGGAGCATGAAACGATGCTGGACAGAGGTGAAGAAATGTAAATAACGATCACTCTCATTCCTCATAACTTGGTAGCTAGTAAAGAAGGAAACCAAAGGATGTCCCTCCCTACCCCGTTCTGGAGCAGGAAAAAAGCAGCAGACAGGAATATGCTTTTCTTACCTTGTTTGAGTTTTATTTTTTCTTGCTATACAGATAATACATGCCCATTGTAGAACTTTGAAGAAATACAACCAAGCAGAAAGAAGGATGTAAAAATCACCTGGGAGCCTATCTCAAGAAGGGGTAGGCCCCGCCCCTAACTTGCAGGGAGGCCCCGCCCACAGGGTGGGGCTTAGGAGGGCACCGTCGGGTGATTGGCAAGAATGGCTAACAGCCCCAGTGATAGGATGAAAGGATAGGGATGAAGGAGCTAAGTGGCCAATTCCTTTCCGCAAGGATGAACCGCACCCAGCTCCAAATGAGCATGATGATGACGATGGCCTTCCTAGCAGCAGCTGGCATGTGCGGAGCACCCTCTTCCCAAGGGTCAGCCCCCGTGCTAAGCACCGGATATATATTATGACGTTCAGTCAAAACAAATATCCTAGGTGAGTATCCTGATTCCCATCCTACTGATGAGGAAATCGAAGCTCAGAGAGGTTCAGTAATGTGTCCAAAGTTCTCAGAGAGCAAGTGGGATTCAAACCCAGATCTATAAGCCCCCGAGCCTGTACTCTTATGCACTAGGACTGTCCCTCTCCAGCCCCACTGGGAACATCACCTTCCGAGCCTTCAGCTGGGGTTTCACTCCTTCACTCATGCATTCACTAAGAAACACAGGCTGGGTATGTATCATGGGCCAGGACACTGAGGACCCAGCAGTGAGTAAGACAGACATGTCCCTTAGCCTCATGAAGCTCACAGGTTGGGGGAGGAGGGAGCACTTTTTGAATGTAGTTGAAAGTCCTGTGGGACAGAGTCTAGTGAATTAAGAAAAGTGATCAGCCTGGGTGTCCCATTTGGGAGACCAGGAAGAAGAGCACTGGAACTGGAATTCTGTGCCCAGCTGGCTGTATGGCCTTGAGAATGTTTTCTCTTCTCCTTTGGCCCTTGGTTTTCCTACAAGTAAAATGGGGAGACTGAACCAGTTTCGCTGGCTAGTGATGATGGAGGCAATTTCCACGGAGGGTCCATACAGTAGCAGCATCCCTGGAATAAACATCCATCCTTTCAATAGATGTCAGAGAGGCAGGATCTGCCAGAATTGGGTGGCCCTTTGGCTCCTGCCATAGCGCCCTAGCTGGCCTGACCATCAGGGTCACCTAGAGAGTATAAAAAGTCAAATATCTGGGGCACCTGGGTGGCTCAGTTGGTTAGGCACCAGACTCTTAATTTTGGCTCAGATCATGATCTCATGGGTCGTGAGATGGAACCCCGCATAGGGCTCCACGCTCAGCGGGGAGTCTGCTGGAGATTCTTTCTCTCTCTCTCCCTCTGCCCCTCCCCCTACTTGCATGCTCTCCCTTTCTCTCTCTCTCTTCCAAATAAATAAATAAATCTTTTAAAAAATTAAATTCTCAGGTCTCACCCCAGACCTAATGAATGAGAACCTACAAAAATGGAGTCCTGTAACCTATATCTCTAATCACACCCCCAAGGGGTCTTACCCACCAATCCATGTTCCAACTGGTTTCTGTGATCCTAACACATAGCAATTCCTTCATAAACATTTGTGCAATAAATGACTGAATGCTCAAGCCCCACACTTTCATTCTACAGATGGGGAAACTGAGACCCGGAGGGAGGAAGGAACCTGTCCATGGTAAGGTCAAGAACTCACATCCATCTGACTCAGCCCATGGTTATTTGGATCAGTATGGCTGTTGAGAACTTAATTCCTTTGACAGTGTGTTGACCATGGATCTGAGGCCTTCCTATTCATCTGTCTTATTGGGCTATCAGAAAATTCTTCTGGCTTCTTCCCCCCTCAAAACCAATGCCTCCACCACACTCAGTATTTCCTACCCCTGGCCTTCTCTCCTCTCCTGTTTATCCTCTCAAACCCCACTCGCCAGTCCATTCTTAAGCCCTCCCGACACTCTGCCAGGTTGAGTTCTTCTGACCTCCTCCCCTCTTCCCCCATGGCTCCTCCAGCCACTTGCTCCTGCCTCTTCATGGTACTTATCACAGGGCATCAGAACTCTCGACTTTCACAGCGTCCCTCCCAGACCATGAGCTTTTGGAAGATAGGAACAGTGTCTTACTAAACACTTATAAAGTTGTTACCCAGATGGTCCAGTCTCAGAGCGTTGTCCCTGACAAGAGATCGCCACCCGAAATGGCATATCAGAATTTCTCCAGTCCTTCCCTTCCTTGTCAAACAACTTGCAAGGACTCTGCTTCTTAAAATGCCCCTGCCTCTCCCACCCATTCCCTTACACTCCACAGTTGCTCCTTTTTACTTCTCTCTTCACCACAGGCCTGGAAAATGCCTCCCCTTGAAGTCAGCCTCCCTTCTCACTTCTCTCCCTTCCTTTCGTCTCTCTTTTTTGAAAGGTTTCTTTTTGTTTTTTTGTTTGTTTGTCTACTTATTTAGAGACATAGTGCATGGGGGAGGGGCAGAGGGGAAGGGAGAGAGTGAATCTCAAGCAGACTCCACCCTGAGCGTGGAGCCTAATGCCGGGCTTGATCCCATAACCCTGAGACCATGACCTGAGCCAAAACCCACAGTCAGATGCTTAACCAACCGAGCCACCCAGAAGCCCCCCTTTTGTCTCTTAATTGGACTGCAGAAGGCCACAAGGACTCTCTAGCAAGACTGACTGATCAGAAACCAGACAAAGAGCTGAACCCTCCTTAGCAGGAAGGGGAACCAAAGAAATCTTTTGTCTCCAGTGCCCGGCCTACGGAAGCAATCGACGAATGAGAAAACGTAGTGAGGTGTTATTAGCCCAGTTTTCCACGCAGAGAAACTAAGGCTCAGAGAGGATTGGTGGTTTACCCAAGGCAACACAGAGAATAATGGCAGAATTTGTCCCCCAAACCTGTCCAAAGTGTAAGCCTCAGCCCCAGCACTCCCAATCAGACCATCCCAGCCCCAGCTTTCTCAGCCAGGACCCTCCGGTTGAGAGGTCGGTACCCTTGCAGAATGGGCCTGGGGCCACTCTGTTGCAGGATGAAGGCTGGAGCCAGGATTCGTGCCTGCAGGCGGGCAGTGCCTATGTCATTGTGTACTCCATCGCGGACAGAGGCAGCTTCGAGAGTGCCTCTGAGCTCCGCATTCAGCTGCGGCGCACGCATCAGGCGGACCATGTGCCCATCATCCTGGTGGGCAACAAGGCTGACCTGGCACGCTGCCGGGAAGTCTCCGTGGAAGGTGAGCCCTCTACTCCACCCTCCTCCAGCTTCCTCTCAGCCTGCTATCACTGCTCCTCCTCCAGTGCTCTCCATCTCAGGGACTGTCACCCCACCCCCGCCCCCATCGCACATGTACACGCCTAAGCTTGAAAGCTAGGAACCATTCTTGCTTCCTCTCCCACTCCCCCAATCCCACTCCCCGCAAACCAGTCCCCAAGTCCTGTCAGGTCCACCTCCCTTAACCCCATGTTCCCTTTCCACTATACCCACAACCTCTGCCCCGTCCTGGCATCTCCACCTTAACCTGGGCCAGTGCCTGTACTTCTCTCTCCCCATTGAACCAGTTCTCCTTGCCAGCTGTCAGAGTTTTCCAAAACCAGATCTGACCTTGTCACTACTTTGCTTAAAAATTCCCGTATGGCTCTCCCATGCCTTCAGTCAGAGACACTTTATCCACTGGGCATGATAGGCCCACAAGCTTTCCAAGGGCATACATCTGGGATCTGAAACAATTATTAGCTCCAAAACACGGTGAAAAAATTGCAAATTAAAATTTCACAAAGCTTTAATCATCTACAAACACAATATTGTGGCAGCTGACAACTGCAAACCAAAATGTTTAGTTATATATAATTTGCATGTAAAGTGGGATAGAGAAAACTTCAATATGTTTGGTAATATCGTGTGGGACCCGTAAAGATCTCAAAATGGCCCTTCTCACAGGGCAAAAGCTAAAAATTATGGAAACTGAGAGCCAGAGAGGGTGAGCCAGTTCCACGGGGTCACCAGCCACCAAAGACAGGAACCCAGGCCCCTTTCTCCCAGCCCAAGTGGCTTCCTGAAGATGGAAGACCATGTGCTTCGTGAGCAGACAGCCCCAAACTCCCCAACATAATCCCCAGGAGATTTTGTTAAAATGCTGCTTCACAGGCCTCGTCCCAAACCTACCCAATCAGATTCTTTATTGGTGGGCTCAGGAATCCGCGTTTTAACAAGCCCCCCCAGATAGCCCTGATGCACAGCTCAGACCCCTTACTTGGCATTCAAGCCCCTTTCCAGCCTCTCTGTCTTCCCAGCCTCGTTCTGCTACCAGTATCAGCCCCTAGCCTGTGAACCAACTCCTCAGGGCCGGGTCTCATTTACCGCGGAGTCCCCTGGCGCCCGGCACAACGTAGGGCCAAAGGAAAAAGTGCTTAGCTTGAGACTCAACACACCTCTTCCCACCTTTATGTCCCCCCCAACCCGGCCCGCCTGACCCCGCCCCTCAGAGGGCCGCGCCTGCGCGGTGGTGTTCGACTGCAAGTTCATCGAGACGTCTGCCACGCTGCAGCACAACGTGGCCGAGCTCTTCGAGGGCGTGGTGCGCCAACTGCGCTTGCGCCGCCGGGACAGCGCGGCCCGGGAGCTGTCCGCGCCGCGAAGGCGGGCGAGCCTCGGCCAGCGGGCTCGTCGCCTCCTGGCCCGCCTGACGCCCCGCAGCACCCGCCGTCGGGCACTCAAGGCCCGCTCCAAGTCTTGCCACAACCTGGCCGTGCTCTGAAGCCGCCCACGCCCTGGGGCTGGCGGAACCCTGGGCTGCATTTGAGCTCCACCGATGCCACCGAGGGGCCACGACGTAGTTGCCTGGAGTCAGCACCGCGGGCTGCGCCTGCCTGCTGCCCCGAGGGCCGGAGCATCTCCCGGAGCCGCAGCTTCAGGGACCACTCCGCCCCGGGAAGCAGTGGACAGACTATGGGGCCGAAGCCTCACCCTGGACACAGAGTAGGGTGTGTGTGTGTGTGTGTGTGTGGTTTGTTGTTGTTTTTTACGCAGTGCAAGCCTTTTTGTAAAAATCTTCCTTGTCCCTGGGCTCTGGCCAACTCCCCACAATAAACCAGACCAGAAGGGTAACCAGTCTGAATGACCAGACCTCTTCTTTTGGGCTCTTCCAAGCATCTCCACCTCCCACTGTCCCATCTACACTGGCTGTAGACGGGGTTAGCCCGCTGACCTGGATCAAGGTCAGTCAATAAAATCACTGGACCAGTTGTGTGTTCAGGCCCTTCTCCCAAACACTGGGCATGGCCCCTGGCGCCGGTTTGAGGGAGACCCCGTGGTGCACAGACAACCACAATTCAGTGTGATGACCTCCTCTTTTCTCATAAACCCATTTTTTAGATTATAGATTCAGAAGATCTTATCTGGAAGGAGTCTCAGCATTCATCCTCACAATATAATAGCTCTCATTTGTTAGGAGCTGTGGTTTAAGCTGTCACAACTAGTAATTAATCTTTACAACCCCTGTGTACTAATTAGAAAAATAGACGCACAGGATGGTGAGGGTTCATACTCAAGATCATATAACTACTTTAAGTGAAGTTGTCAGGATTCCAACCCCGACTTGTCAGGCTACAGTCTGTGTCCTATCCACAATCTTCTTGGAGAATGTGACAAAAACTGTAGAGTCCCAGAGAAAGGGACTGTCAGACACAAGTTTGCTTACAATTTAAAGTGGAGGGGGATGCTTGCCCCCATGAAACTCAATCCACTAATCCCCAAGATGGACACCGATTTAATCCACCTCATTCATTTTTCTGAATGTGGACACTGAAGCCCATAGAGGGGAAGAGAGCATCCCAGGGTCACCCAGACAGTGAGGGTGAGGACCAGACCCCAGGGCCCAGCCTCCTCTGTCTGCGCAAGAAGGAGGAGGTAGTGAGGCATGCAGCCTGGCTGGGGCTGTGGGGCTAGGCCTGGGCCTTAGGGGTCAGGTCAGGAGTTTCCAGCTGAAGGGGAAAGGGGTGTCACTGCTTTGAGAGGAGAACAAGACGCAAATGGTTTGGACCATCATGTCCCTGAGGCCTGACACCCCTGCCCCCAACCAGCTGCCTGCCCACAGGCCTCGGCCACCAGGAACACAGTGGCAAGAAAGACCGGAGCTTGGACAGATAGGCCATATCCTGCGTCTTCAAGCCCCCAATCTTGCCAGCAGGGCACTGATGGCACTTATTTCCCCATCCTAACTCCAGCCTGGGGGAGGGAGGAGGGGGAGGGTCTTCCCCACCCCAAGTTGTCTCTGGCCTGCGGTTGTGGGGGAGGGGCTATAGTTGTGGAAAGTTGGCAGAGGCCGCCGGCAGCAGCCGGAGAGTGGAAAAAATGATATCAAACCCGGAAAAATGCAGGCCGGATGGAGGGCCTGAGTCCGCCCTGGGAGGTGAGAGGGAGGGAGAGAGGGGGCCCCACAGGCTGAGAAAGGAAGAGGAGCCAGGGAGAGAGCACAGGAGCTGGTTTTGAGAAAACTGCAGGTAATCGCTGTCATTCCTTCCTTTCTTCACCCACAAATATTATTGAGGGCCTACTAAGTGCAAGGCACAGAGCCAGGCTCTAGGGAGATAGAAGTGAACAGAGGCAGTAGGGTGCTGCTCCCCGGAGCCCCCCATCTGGTGGGGAAAGCAGACTAGAAAACAAGTGCGTAAAATGATTACAAACTGATAAGGGGCTGAAAATCAGGGTGGTCATGGAAGGCCCTGAGGATAATCCAACGCAATCCTCAAAATCCACAAATGGAGAAACTGAGAACCAGAGAGAAGGGGGGGGTGCTTACCCCAGGCTACTCAGAGTGTGGAAGAAGTCCTTGAGACCACGACTGGGGATGGAAGGGGAGGAAAGGAAGAAGGAAAGAGCACAGACCAGGGTCAAGGGGAAGGAAGAGTGTGCAGCCAGGACGGCAGGACTGCCAGTGGTTGAGGCAGGTCACAGGCCCTGAACCAGAGGGTCTGTGTTTAATCCTCCATCTCTCTGTTTCTTAGCTCCCCTATCTATAACATAGGCTCCTTGGCAATTCCCTCCCTCAGGGTTGTTGTGAGGATTAAATGTGACTTAAGATGTTGGGCGCCTGGGTGGCTCGGTTGGTTAGGTGTCTGCCTTCAGCTCCGGTCATAACCTCAGGGTCCTGGGATCTAACCCCAAGTTGGGCTCCCTGCTCAGCAAGGAGTCTGCTTCTCCCTCTCCCTCTCATCCTCCCCACCCCACTCCCCATGCTTGCTCGCTCTCTCTCTCTAATAAATAAAGTCTTAAAATATATATATAAATTTTTTTAAATGACTTAAGATGTGTAAAGTACTTCAAACAGTTCCTGTAGCTAGGCAGATTCAGTAAATGTTGGTTCCCACTAGCATATCTTAAGACCTTGGGGAAACCAGGCCTTGTTAAGGGTAGGATATTCTGAGACTGTGAAGACTTGCTTGGAAGTTTTTGCCCTGCTATGACACTGGAGGACTTTAGGAAACTCTCTTACCCCCTTAGGCCTCAGTTTTCCCACCTGTAAAATAAAGGGATTCAATGTGAACTTGTATCATATAATCATGGACTCACCCATTTACTGTCTATCTCCCCCACAGGAATAAAAGCCCCATGAGGGGAGGGCCCTCACTGCTGCTCTCTCCCCAGCACCTACAACAGTGCCTGGCTCATAATAGGTGATCAGAAAATATATGTTGAATGGATTGATGAACAGATCTGCAAAATGGCCCTTCCAATCCTGACTTCTCTGATTCTAGCAGTCTGTGAATAAGGCATAGCTGAGAAAGCACGTGACAAAACCACAATACTCCTCCCAGGAACATGGCCCATTATAGTTTAGAAAGTTCTTTCTCATCCATTAAAAAACAAAAACAAACAAACAAACAAAAAAGCCCACTAACTGTTTTAGCTTTTTCTATGTGCTAGGCCCCATGCTACATGCTTGGTACACATTTTCTCATCTAATTGTCACCACACCCATCTATTAAGAATAAATGCCTGTTAACTGATGTGCAGATTAACAGACTGAGGCTAAGAAAACCCAAAAAATTTGTCCTAGAAAGGGTCATCAGGATTTGCACTCAGGTCAGGTAGCAACTACTGTCTTCGTTGTACAGCTGGGGAAACAGGCCCAGAGAAAGGAGACGAATTGTCCAAAGGCATATAATAACAGCAAGCAATTACATCGCTCTCACTGTGTATTGGCTCCTGTTCTAAGTGTTCTTTGTATATTCAATCCTCAAAACTGGCCGCATTACCACCGTGTCAGTTTTCAGATGGAGAACTGTATACGGAAAGACTCTGTACCCCACCAAGGTTGCACAGCTGGCAAATAGCAGAGTCAGGATTCGAACCAGAGACGTCTAGTCCTGTGGTTTGTCAAGGGCTTGCCTACATTACACCGTCTGTCAGTACAGCAAGTCCGGAGCAGGCTGGTATAAAAGAGGAGGTGCCTTTGCCCAGCGCCCCACTGCCTGGACTGGGGGCAGGGCG
Organism: Ailuropoda melanoleuca; assembly: GCF_002007445.2. Classification (NCBI taxonomy): domain Eukaryota; kingdom Metazoa; phylum Chordata; class Mammalia; order Carnivora; family Ursidae; genus Ailuropoda; species Ailuropoda melanoleuca. Next base: position 71,515,881 of record NC_048230.1, on the reverse strand, counting down.
GGAAACAAAAGCACGTTGAGAGTATCCTCAGCCGCCAGCTGGGACTTTCCACCTTGAAGCGAGAGTACTGTTATGGAAAAAATGATAAAGCTCTGGAAAGATGAATGTCTCCCGAGGGGCCCCCAGTCTCTTCAGAGTCCCTCCTCTCCTTGCAGAGGGAGAGGGCCACAAACTGTGTCGGCCTGATCCAGAGGAGATGAAGGCCACCTGGAACTCGACACACCCCAGCCAGGCTGCTTGAATACTGAGCGTCACTGGCCTGGATGGAAAGTTCCAGTTTCTCGGCCAAAGGGCACAAAGCTTCCCCTCGGGGGACCCCCCGCCTAGTAATCAGGTTCAGGCTGACACTGCTTGTCCTTGGATGGTGGGAAAACTCAAGCTCCCTTTATTTAGCAAACTTTGACAAGGGTGTGTGCTCTGAAGGAGGGTAAAGAGGGTAAAGGGCGTCACAGCCAGCTGCTTTATAAAGACTCAGAATCTCTCGGTTCTGCCGTGACCATGTGGCTGTAGGCAAATCAAAACAGACAGAGTGAAGGCGTTTGGGTAGAATCCTCTATGCGACTGTCTCTGTCTCAAGAATATTTTAATATTCTAGTTCAACAGCTTGAAAAAATATACAAGTTCAGTTTCAATTTCAGCAGTGTTCCCTTCTGTTCGGATCAGGGTTCAGTTAAAAATAATACTAATGATGGGATGGGAGCTCTGGGTTCAGCAATGTGTGCAATTTTCCCCAGTCGCATCTGGTTCAAGTTCAAGGCTAGGATAGGTCACTGTTCCAGTTATTATGCTGCCTAACGAACCACCCCAAAGCTTAGTGGCATAAAAAGGATCATTTTATTATGCTTCTAGATGTTGTGAGTCAGGAATTAGGGCAGGGCAGAGCGGGTACAGCTCCTCTCTGGGGCCTCAGCTGGGAAACTTGAAGATGGGAGTGACTGGAATCACCTCACAAGTCTGGAGGTTGATGCTGACAGGGAACTGGGATCTCACCTACACGTGGCCCCTTCAAGTGGCCAGGTGTCCTTACTTCCTGCTGTTACTGTAATAAATCACCACAAATGTAGAGGCTTAACACAGCACAAATCTGTCATCTTGCAGCTCTGTATAGTAGAAGTCCACTGGGGGTCTCACTGGACTAAAATCAAGGTGTCAGCAAGGCTGCATTCTTTTCTGGAAGCTCTAGAGGAGAATCTTGTTTCCTTGCCTTTCTTAGCTTCTAGAGGCCAACCACTTTCCTTGGCTCATGACCCTCCCTCCATCGTCAAAGCCAACAACTGTGAGGCCAAGCCCATCTCTTGCTTCCATCTCTCTGATTCTCCCTCGTCTGCCTCCCTCCCCACCCTTGTAATCACATTCAGCCCCCCCAGGATAATCCAGGATAACGTCCCCGGTTTAAAGTCAGCAGATTGGCAAACAATTCCATCTGCGACCTTACCAGGACAACTTCCCGATTTTAAAGTCAGCATGTTAGCAAACAATTCCATCTGTGACCTTAATTCCCTTTTGCCGTGTAACATAACATAGTCACAGGTTCCAGGTATTAAGACATGGATGTTTTGGGGAATTGGTTTTCTGCCTATCACAGCAGGATAGAATGGAGGGTGTGGCAAGGTGGTGGCTGGGTCTGCAGTCTCCCCCAACACACACATACACACTCAGTCTTGTTCTACTGAATAAATACAGAAAACCCTAAATGGAGAGCTTCCCTCCTAAGTGGGATGTTGGGGGCAGTAGAACGCTGTTCTAGAATCTGATCTTGCCTGCCTTCCTCAGGTTCATGCTTCTTTCCAGAGGCACCAGCTTCTTCCGACCTCCACTGGGCAAATCTCCATCCACCTTTCAGAAAATCTTACTCCTTAGCCACAGATGGAGATCTTGCTTCAGAATTACCCCTCTTCCCTAGCAGTGCATCCTCAGAAGTCTGGGTTGAGATCCCAAGTGATGCAGCAGGGCAGTCAAGGGTACTTTTAGCTCTTCTGGTCTTACAGAACAGCCTAGAGAACAGCCCACTCCAAATCCAGCCTTCTTCAAAATCTGCCCACCTATGTGAATGAGGATAGATGCCATGTACATGGCCGGTTGCCTAGAAAGCAGTTGTTGAATTTTACATATGGGCACGTGCACGCATGCATTAATTCTAAACCCCAAATCCAGAGGTCACTAGCGCAAATGCTCACAGAATCAGATAGGTAATGGACATCAGTGAAATAGACTGGAAAAGCAGACATTAGGGAGCACCAAGGTCTGCGGCCCTCCAGAAGTACCTGCCTTGCATAAAGGGAGAGACAGATCGAAGCTGCCGATTACTGCTATTTGGAAATGAACCCAGCATTGCCTGATATTTCAGTTTTTTCCAAGAAAGCCAGCAAGCCAGATATTTATGTGAAAGTATCTCAATTCTTAAGTACTAATTGCTAATTTTAATTTTTAAAAACCCTGGACAGGATAAGCAATACACGTCCACCAACCAGATTCTGACCAGAGGCCCACAGTTTGTAATGTCTGGTCTAAACCCAAATAGTGATAGAGAAATGTATTCTCAGCCATTCCCCCCATCTGCAAGGTCAACCCTCAGATCGTGAAGCTAGTACTTAATTATAAGGAACAGCCTGTTCCCTTTGTTTAACTCCTCCCTCCTCCTTTTCAAGTGTGCCTCTTCAAGCCTCTTGGGATACCAAAGGTGCCCAATGCCAAGTAGTATATTTTTTAAATTGAACTTTGAGTAACAACAGCAACAAAAAAGCATCTTAATTGTAAGAATAAATCAAAACAACAGAAAATATATGGTAAAAAGTAAAGATGCATTTATCTGTTAAGCTGCCCTCTGCTACACATGACAGAAATCCTTATAAGGATATTTTCTAACAAGATGTCCAGAGGCCTTAAAAACACAGGACACTGGGTCTGCATCTCCATAGTTCTCTCGGCATATCCTTCATGGTTGCCATATGGCTGCAACAACTCCAAGCATCACATCTTCACACCAGTATCCCAAGCCAGAATGGAAGGGGAAAGTTCAGAAAGAGGGTTTCTTTTTATCAAAGGGGAAAGCATCCTCCCAGCAGTTTCCCTTCATATCTCACTGGCCAAACTGCATCTCATGACCACCGCTAGCTGTAGGGGGAGCTGAGAAAGCAACTATGTGGAAAGAGGTTGCCACAGCTGGCTTGGGCCAGTCACGATTCATCCCTTTGCTGCCCTAACAAGATGGTTTTTGTGAGCAAAGGAGAAGTGGGGAAGGTTTTTGGAGAGGCAACTTTAGGAATTGCCACAGAACTCCTTTCTCCCCCAGTTCCACTCCTCTCCCCCCGGGGGTTCCCATCATGAGCAGTTTGGGGTGTATCCTTGTTTTCAGCCCATATATGTATATATATAGTAGCAGACTTTTAGCCATTATTCTTTTCTTACACACTGTCAGTGCCACGATTTTGCTTGGTTGTTCTCTTTTTGAAGGGATCAAAAATAAATCCCAATTGCTCTAAACCAGAGATTGGTTTAAAGATGGACCTACAACCCAGCTATGGCCAATAAGACGTGAAGGAAGTTTCGCTACAAGGTTCTAGAAAAAAGTTTATTCTCTCTTAAAAAAGAGCTGGAGAATAAGCAAAGCTTTTCCTTCTACCAGTCACTGAGGTGTATGAAAGCAATGCCTGGAACTGTAGCCACATTTCCCAGTTGCAACAGGATCTAATCAGAAGCTGGCAAGCTAGAAAGATGGGAAGTACCCAAGTCCTTGATGATGAAGTCAAGTCACTGAATTAGCCATCACCGAATTCAGCTGGTCCACCTCTGGACTTATTGTTATGTAAGATAATATGTCTTCAGTGAAGAAGCAAATCATCTCGGGGATTTCTGTACCCAAATCAAAATCATCCCCTTAATCTACATACATAGGTTTGTTTGCTATTTTTCACATAAATGGAATCAGAGTTATATGTGTTGGCACTGAGTTGGTTTGCAAGGAATGAAACCCAAAATAGCAGTGATGGAAATAAGACAGAAGTATATTTCTCCTTCGTTGTAAAGGGAGTCCAGGGGCGGGGACCCCAAGGCTGGCATGGCAGGGACGTGACACCTTCTATCTTGTGGTTCCACCGTTCTCAGTACAGTACGCTGCCCAAGCTGTAACAGTCACATCCCCAGTCCAGCCAGCAGGAAGTGGGAGGGAGCAAAAAAAAAGCAAAAAAAAAGCGGGGGGGAGGCACAGCTTCTCAGAAAATACACGCATGACTTCTGATTACATCTCACTGGCCAGTGCTTTGTCATATCACCACATCTGATTGCAAAGGGGTCTAGGATAGTATCTTATCCTGAAGAGTCACAGCTCAAAATCAGGGAATCTTTGTCTAAAGAAAGGGAAAATGGGCACTGAGGGGCAACAAGCAATTTCTGCCATGATATGTATATATTAGATATAATTTGCTTTTTTCATTCACTCATCAACCTTTCTATCGATGCTAGTACATATAATTTACCTCGCAATTTTGAGGTTTATTTTGTTTTTCTTTTTCTAGCTTCTTTTTTTTAAAGATTTTATTTATTTATTTGACAGGCAGAGAAGAGAGCACAAGCAGGGGGAGCTGGAGAGGGAGAAGCAGGCTCCCAGCAGGGAGCCCGACATGGGGCTCAATCCCAGGACCCTAGGATCATGACCTGAGCCACAGGCCAACGGTTAACCGACTGAGCCACCCACGTGTCCACTTTTTCAAGCTTCTGAAGATAGGAAATTACATCATTTATTTGATAACTTTCTTCTTTTCTAATATGAGCATTTAAAGCTATCTTAGAAAAAAAACTATATAATTTATTTAAAGCTATAAATTTCCCTCTAGGCACTGCTCCAGATGCAGCCCAGAGATTTTGGTGTGTTGTGTTTCCACGATCATTCAGTTCAAAATATTTTCTAATTTCTTCTGTGATTTCTTCTTCCCATACGTTATTGAAAAGTATGCTGTTTAATTTCCAAATATTTAGGGCGGCTCTACATATCTTCTTGGTCATTGATTTCTAATTTAATGTGGCTGCAAATTTGAGACTTATTTTATAGTCCAGCATCTGGTCTTTCATGATCCATGTTCCATTGTACACTTGAAAATAACATTCATTCTGCCATTACTGGATGTAGTGTTCTAAAATGTCCATTAGGTCAGTGTAATTACCAATGCTGTTTAAGTATTCAATGTACTTAGTGATTTTATCCTTAATCTTTCATCAATTGCTGAGAAAGGCATGTTGAAATCTCTGATTATAATTGTGTTGTGTCTATTCTGGTTTGGTCAGTGTGTTTTGTTCTGTTTTCACCTCCTTCTTTTTCATAGGTATAAAATATTCCACAATATGAATGTATATATTCTACCCTTTGAAGGACATTATGTTACTGTAAATGTTGTGCCCTTACAAGCAGTGAGGCACTGAATATTTTTGGACGAAGAGGAAAAATTACCAAAGGCAAATTTGCTAGGTCAAAGAACAAGCACATTTTACGTTTTGTCAGATACTGCCAAATTGCCCTCCAAAAGGACTGCTTCTGTTTATATTCAGGCCAACAGTGCCCAATTCCCCACACCATGACCCATATTAGATATTACTAGTTTTTTCTCATTTGACATTTTCTTGGGCACAGGATGAGGGAAGGTTGGGAATGAAGATGCCTCATTGCTTACTTTGCTAATTGTAACAAAGTTAAACAATATTCGTCTCAAGGACTGAGCCCCATAGCTGCCCAAAACCCCAGCTGAAGCTTTGAAATGACAGCTTGCAAGGGCTGGATTATCAGCCAATGCCATTCTGCTATTCATTATCTTCCTGAAGCAGAGATGTGTTCTTTCTTTCTAGGTACCAGATCCTTGGCTAGAACAGGAAATCTGGAATCAGCCAGATCTGAGTTTGAATCCCTATGGCTCAGCCATTTGGTGTATGTGCCCTTGGACATGTTTCTTAGTTTCTCTGACCTTTTGGATCCTCAGCTTTACAAAGGGGATGACAAGCCCTTTGCATAGGTGTTGTACGGACTAGAAACTGGGCATGTAAAGCCCCTAACATGGCATCTGGCACCAAGTAAGCTCTGATAACAATTAATAAAAAATAGGTATTTGTTGAACACTTGCCATGTGCAGAGCGCGGAGCTAAACCCTTTCCTTGGCTTATTTCATTAATCCTCACAACAGTAAGAGACAACCCCATTTACAGATGGAGAAAACTGAGGCTCCAAGATGTTGAGTGTCTTGTCCAAAGTCGCACAGTTAGTAACCAGCTGAGCTAAGGATTAAATCAAGAAAGTCTGACTCCTGGGGTGCCTGGCTGGCTCCATTGGTAAAGCATGTGACTCTTGATCTCGGGGTTGTGGGTTCAAGCCCCATGTTGGGTGTAGAGATTACTTAAAAATAAAATCTTAAAAAAAAAAAAAAAAGTCCTGGGGCGCCTGGGTGGCACAGCGGTTAAGCGTCTACTTTCAGCTCAGGGCGTGATCCTGGCGTTATGGGATCGAGCCCCACATCAGGCTCCTCCGCTGTGAGCCTGCTTCTTCCTCTCCCACTCCCCCTGCTTGTGTTCCCTCTCTCGCTGGCTGTCTCTATCTCTGTCAAATAAATAAATAAAATCTTTAAAAAAA
>NC_048230.1:71327084-71509248 GCF_002007445.2 Ailuropoda melanoleuca | reverse complement strand
TTAAAAAAAAAAAAAAAAAGTCCGACTCCCAAGCCTGCTTCTCAGGGTAGCTAGCTCATTTCATAGATTAAGAAACTGAGGCCCAGGAAGATAAAATGACATACAAAATTAAGGGGTCAGGGAGCAGCAACCAGTTGACTAAGTATTTCCCCCCCTTCTGGGTCCTGGTGACCAGCTGGAGGAGCGGCTGGAGAGAGTGGGGGCAGGGACAGCTAGCCCAGCAGAGGAGTCAAGAGTATGGAAAATGTCTCTTTCAGCCAATTTTCCTGAGGAACCCTGGCTGAGGCTCAGGGCTGGGAATAGAAAGTGTACAGGGAGGAGGCAGCAGACGCGTCCATCCGTCCATCCGGAGACGCTGTTTGCAAAGTCCTGCTGAGAGAGACAAGCGGGCTGGGGGTGCGTGGAGAGGGACAGATCCCAGAGGCCAAGGCTCTGGCATCTGCCCAGGGCCCCATCTCCTGGGAGACGAGGAGCAGGAGTCCCCCGAGCTCTCCGCTTCCTCCTTGCACTGCCCAGCTCTGCCAGCTCCTGCTGGGCCCTCCCCGCGGGTCTGGGCAGCAGCTATCGTGGAACTGAGACGCTGGCAGCTCCGACTGTCCAGGGAGAGCACGGCTAGAGAAGGTGCGGCGAGCAGGAGGCAGGACCCATCCTGCTCTCAGACCGGGGCAGGGCTTAAGGGCCATTGGCTTCCTCGGAGCCTGATCTCTGGGACATCAGTGTGGCCCTCCGCTCAGGCAATCTCCCTTCGCTCCTCACAGTGCCTGCCATTCCGCCATCACCGATACAGCAGGGGCTCGTGTCCAGCCAGTGTGCAAAGTTATGGCCATACCAGTCGTCAGGATATTCGGTATTTGCCTACTCGTTCTTCATAGCCCCTGCCCTGGGTGCCTTCTACGTACCCCTCAAGCATACTGGCCGCTCTGCACCCTCCTCTGGGACGAGCCAGGCCTCCCCACTTCCAGCTACTAAAGGGGTGACCCCTGCCTGGCAGGGCAGCCCAGGCCTGTGTGGGTAGGTCAGGGAGTGACGGTCATAACAGTTGTTAATACTTTTCATATCATTCCTGGAAACAACCTTTTGGATTAAAACTTTGTCTCTTATGTGAGTCAAGTTGTAGGAATCGAGAGTGAAAAGGGCCTGGGGCAAACTCTTCATTTTCCAGATGTGGAAAAAGGCCCAGAGAGAAGCAAAGACTTAGCCAAGGTGACAGGCCCGTCAGTAGAAGAGAAAGCATTGCCATAAGGTCCCTGACTCCTGACACCTCTCTGGCCCCACACACACTGAATTTTAGGGGCGACGGAAGGAGGTGACAGGGAGGAAACTGTCTCGAGGCAGACCTGACAGCCAGTCAGTTGGCTCTTGGACCTTGTGATCATAGTCATGGCAACGGAGTCCCGGGTCACTAGCTCCAGATAGATAGTTGTCATAGCAACCACCACCTGGCGCCCCAACTTCCTGACACCAAGAGCCTTACAATAAACCAGAAGCCACTCTGTTCCACGGCACTGACCCAGGTCAGAGCTCCAAGTAGGAAAGACACTTGCCCAACATCACACGGCAAGTTGATGGTGAAGGCAAGCTTCCCGAGTCCCCAGGCCAAAGCTCTCTCAGCTGCCCCGCCCTTTGGCCAACACCCCCACCCCTGACCCATTTTTCTGCCTGCCTTGGTGCTTCCCACATTCCCCCAGGCCTCAGGCAGGATCTCCTTCCCACGGCATCTCACCCTTGGCTGCCTGTCAGCCAGATCACCCTCCTGGGAATGGGCTGACATGAGCTCGGGGTAGGACTCATCACAGGGGTTTTCATCATTAGCTGGGGCTCCCTAGAGACCAAAGAGCCTTCAACACCCCTTGCCTCCCCAAAGGAAGTGATCTCCAATGACAGAATGTCAGGCACTATTAGAATTGAAGAGCTCTTTGGGGGCACTCAGGCCCTGTTCTCTGGGTAATGCCAAATAGAGTTGCTGCCCACTGTGGAAAGGGCTCTGGGCTGGGAGGCCAGCAGCCCAGATTCCAGCACAGCTCTGACTCTGATCCCCCACTTTGCTCTCACCAACCTCCCTTCCTGGTTTCTCCTTTTAGAAGAATGGAATCTCAGGATTGGAAAGACGGTCCCAGCACAGGGAAGAGCTCGAGCCAAAGCAGGGAGGCTGAAAGAATCTAGGGGCCTAAGAGTCATTGGTATATTGAAGTGTAGGTATAATGCTGGGGACGAAGGGAGAAGAGGCTAGAAGGAGAGGCCAGATGTGACTAAAAACAATCAATCACCAGTTGTAAGGTGAGAACATTGCCTCAGGGACTCCCTGACACAGTCGCCTGCCTGGGTCTCACCCTCGGACATGGTGGGACACAGCCGTGTCTGATGAGGGACAGCCCAGGGGCCAACGAGAATACACCAGGAGTAGGTCCCTAAGTATTCGCTCATGAATACTTACTAGGCACGACCCAGCCTGTGTGACCTAGGGCAAATGATCTAGCCTTTCTGTACCTCAAATTCCTCACATGTAAATGAGGACAATAAGGATGCCTGCCCGTGGGGTGGCGGGAGGATGAAACGGGTTAGTTATTGTGTATAAATGTCCAGCGCAGCGCATGGGAAGAAAGTACCCCCGGGTGTGTGTCATCAGTACCAGGAGGATGATCGAGCATCTACTGTATGCCTGGTGCTCTCTAGACGGTAGATGTGCAGGTGAACCCTGGTGAGCGCTGTACCGCATCCTGCCGTCAAGGGGCTCACAGTCTAATGCAAGAGACAAACCAAAAAAGAAAACGTCATAAAACCAGAAATTAAAAAAAAAAATTGTTGCATCAGATCATCGTAACCCCCAAACTCAGGTGTGCAAGAAATACTCATTTCTTTATTTTCTCAAAAACCAAATTAATTTCGGGGCACCTGGCTGGTTGAGTTGGAAAAATGTGTGACTCTTGATCTCAGGGTCTTGAGTTTGAGCCCCACGTTGGGGGTAGAGATTACTTTAAAAAAGAAAGAAAGAGGGGCACCTGGGTGGCACAGTCATTAAGCGTCTGCCTTCGGCTCAGGGCGTGATCCCAGCGATCTGGGATCGAGCCCCACATCCAGCTTCTCCGCTATGAGCCTGCTTCTTCCTCTCCCACTCCCCCTGCTTGTGTTCCCCCTCTCGCTGGCTGTCTCTCTCTGTCAAATAAATAAATAAAATCTTTAAAAAAATTTTTTTAAATAAAAAATAAAAAAGAAAGAAAGAAAGGGAGGGAGGGAGGGAGAAAGAAGGGGTGCTAATTGGTGGCTCAGCCAGTTAGGCATCTGCCTTCAGCTCGGGTCATGATCCCAGGGTCCTGGGATCGAGCCCTGTGTCAGGCTCCCTGCTCAGCTCCCTCTCCCTCTCCCTCTGCCACTCTCCCTGCTTGTGCTCTCTTGCTCTCTCAAATAAATAAATAAAATCTTTAAAAAACAAACAGGGGTGCCCGGGTAACTCAGATGGTTAAGTGTCTGCCTTTAGCTCAGGTCATGATCCCAGGGTCCTGGGATTGAGCCCCGTGTCGGGCTCCTTGCCCAATGGATACCATGCTTCTCCCTCTCCCTCTGCCTGCTCTTCCCCCTGCTTCTCTTCTCTCTCTCTCCCTCTCCCCCCCCCGTCAAATAAATACATAAAATCTTAAAAAACAAACAAACAAAAAATTAATTTCTACCCCTACTGCCCTCATCCTTCTGGACTAGAGAGAAATTCAGTGTCTGCCCTTCTGAAGGCTACTCCCTGCCAGGGGACAACAAGGGAAGCCAAGGGGCTCTCCCCAGCACTGGGCCACAGGAGGCCTCTGGCTGCTGCGTCCAGGCTGTCAGCAAGCCCTAAAGTCCTGCAGCCCCTGCTTCCAAGCCTGGGGCTTCAAAGTCTTGCTGGAGGCTGGGATCACCAGGCCTGGATCCATCCCCACAGAGTCTGTCCACCTCTTCGGGCACCGTCAAGAAGGGAACAGGAGGATCCCCTGATCCCAGACCCCATCAACCTTCCTTTCCTCCTAGAGCTCCTAGAGTTCCTCTGTGACTCCTGCTATCCTTGCCCTCAGAAGAAATGAGCTACTCTCTCTACAACAAGAATTTACAAACTCAACAACAAAAAATGAGCTTGGAAACTAGAGAACACAGCTCAGCCCACACCTGCCATCAAGCAGCATGGTCTCATGGGTAGGGGCCCACATTCTAGAGCTAGGCTGCCTGGGTTCAATTCCGGTGCTACTGTTTAGCCACTTAACCACTCTGTGCCTGTTTCTGTAGCCACGGAAAAGAATAATACTTGTCCCCACCTGGATCACAAGCTCACGGGAGAAGCACGTTGAACAGGGCCTGCTGTCAGTAGATAGTCAATAAATATTAGTGCTCATCACCTGGAAATGCAAGCCCGAGACGGCCAGACCCTCTAAATGTCCAAGAGAAGTCAAATATCCAAATTGTTGAAATTGCTCTATGTTTTAACTTTGGCAACAGAGTGAAAACAGTTGTTGAACCTGTGAAGGTAAAGGTCATACAAAACATCTGTGAGCGGGACTGGACCTAGGGAGCTGACAGGTTCCGCATCTGTTCCACCACGTTTAAACGTATAAAAATGGAAGCCAGAAAGGGAAGAGCCTTGGAGGCAACTTCTGCTTTGAACTCTATAAGCAAACCTTCCTGAGGCAAACCTTCCCTAAGCAAGAAATACAGAAAGGGAAAGAGAAAATAGAGACAAAAAAAACACAAATTGATTTATTAGATTATCCTGGTACCTAGCACATTACCCACTGCAGTGTTATGAGGATTTTTTTTAAGAGGCTGAGATAAAGAATGTAAGGTAAAGTTTAAGCTAAGACTAGTGAGAAGGAGCTAAAAAAATCCAGGAGAGAGGGGCACATGAGTGGCTCAGTCGGTTAAACGTCCAACTCGTGATCTCAGCTCAGATGGTGACTTCAAGCCGCGTGTTGGGCTCTGTGCTCGGCGTGGAGCCTACGTTAAAAAAAAAAAAAAGAGAGAGAGAGAGAGAAAAGAAAAATAAAATTGGGAAGAGAGAAGACCAGGAAGGAAGGAACAGCCTATGCAAAGGACCTGAGGCATAAAAGAGCTAGATGTGAAAGAGGGAAGTAATAATGGACGAGCTAAACATCTTGGTTGGGGCAGTGCATGCGGGGCCTTGAAGGCCATGGTGAGGAGCATGAGATTACCATGAGGGCAGGGGGACCATTGAAGGGTTTCAAGCAAAGAGAGAAGACGCAGAGGGGTCTCCAGGAGGTGAATTAGAAAGCTATTGAAATAGCTTGGAAGCAACGACGCGGCCTGGATTGTCCAGCAGCCTTGGACATGGACAGCCCAGATTTCTGTGTCTGGATTGCCCTCGAAGTCAAAGGCTGGATTTAAGCCTCAGAGCAGACCTACTGCTTTTCCGTAAGCCAGGCAACGGCTTTTCCGTAGCCAGTGTCCCTAGGACCGGCTGGGAGAGCCCAGTACGGAGTCTGTTTATTTGTCTAGGCTGCCCTCTGCTGGCAGAAGAGGACATTAGCACAAGGGAAGCAGCTGCCTCCCAAAGAACAGAATACCAGATTGAAAGAGGACACTTGGCCCCCCAAAATCTTCCTTCTCTCCGTTAATGGCCACATTATCCATCCGGTAGCTCAGTTCAGAAATGCAAGACTCAGTTTCTCCTCCTCCCTTATACCCCATCCAGGAGTCTTGTTGATTCTATTTTCTAATTAAAATCCTAACTCAAGAGATTTCCTGAGTATATCTTAATCACACCCACGTGTCTCCATGTCCACCAGCCCAGCCTGGCCAAAGCCACACCATCTCTTCTTCGGTCTATTTCTCTTGTTCTAGCCATTCTAGCTGTTTCCCACTCAGCAGCCGGAGCTCTCATGCTATCCTCTGATTCCAAAAGTCTTTCTCCTTGGTTGGTAGCCCCTCGCTCTGTTCAGTATGGAGCCCAACAGGGAAATCCCTGATAGACACTCCGTGCCACCTTTGGGAATTTTCCTCTCTCGCCACATGGTGTCTTGGACTCAGGCCATCTTGCTGGTTCCTCTCCTTCCTCCACCCGCCCCTTCGTCTCTGTTTATCTCTTTCTCTCCCTCCTTTCATTTCTAATGCAAAGCAGATTTGCCATTTCTGTTTCTTTTGTACTTGCCAGCCAGGGCTCTTAGGGTCTCCCATTCAGCTCATGCAGATTGTCATGGTATCTTCCATATTCGACACATGCACCATGCCTTCCCTAGGAAAAGTACCAATGCCAAGCCGATAACACTTTCACCCTGAGCACGTTGGGATGCTAACAGCCTGTGACTCAACATTTCATCATTCCAACATCCTAGGGCTTGGGCTTGGCTGGTGATTACGGAAATCCTCACTGACCCCCAACTCAGACTGTGTAATGGAAGCCTCACCCACCCCAGAGGCCTTTGGACAGTGGAGCTAGACACCATAACCACCCTGAACCAAGAGGGTTCATGAACCCAGGAGCCTCCGAGTTCCTGAGGCAAATCATTACATGGTAAGTCAGCTCAGGGGGTTGCCATTTGTAGCACACGGGTTTACTGTGGAAGAGAATAAAGACAGTACGCAGAGATGAATAGAAAGAGAATCTGGCAGCATAGATGCCCTGGTTGCTGGGGGTAACAGGCCCAGCTCTGTCCCTGTGGGTCCTGCCAGTTGTCGAGTGATTCAGTTATTTACAATTTCCTTGGAGTTCAAGGGCCAAGGAGTCCCACCTTTACCTAAAGTGTTTCCAGCCGGGCTTTCAGCCCTTGCCAACCAAAGAACCCAACCCACTGTCAGAAGGGCGGTTGTCATTCCTTTTGCAAATCCAGCCTCTGCCCCCAGCAGAACAAAGAACAAAGGGAACTCGGAAATGACAGTTGTTTCTTAAAGTCTTCGAAGATCTTGTATTTTCTTCTTTTTTTCTCTTTTCAGTAGGCTCCATGCCCAACGTGGAACTTGAACTCACGACCCAGAGATCAAGAGTCACGTGCTCCACCAACTGAGGCAGCCAGGCACCCCGTGTATTTCCTTTTTTTAAATCTCAGAAGCAGAGGGATGAGTTCATTGTACTCATTCCTTCATGGCAGACTATCTTCACCATTTTCTGCAAAGCCCCGGTTTTATTTTACTTACGTACATTTTGTTGTTGTTGTTCAAAGTTTATTTATTTTTAGTTATCTCCGCACCCAATGTGGGGCTCGAACTCACGCCCCCGAGATCAAGAGTCATATTCTCTTTCAACAGAGCCAGCCCCTGTTGTTGTTGTTTTAATCCCCAGTTCCCACTCTCATTCCCATCCCTTTATAGAACCATTCTAATGTGCTTAACGTATATTCTTTAATATGTAAATATTCTTATTAGATTTTCAATGTTGCTATGTGACATGTACTTTTAACTTATGCAAATCATATCACACATTTCTTAATACTCAGTTCCACATTTTAAAGTTCTATACATGTTGTTGAAGGTTAGGGGGATTATAAGGAAGGCATTGGTGCCTCACCCACATGCCCTTTACCAGACATAATGGCCCAGCCCCCAGCTACTGAGAGTGTTGCCTGAAAGCCATTCACGATGGCCACCTTCTTTGGAGAATTGCCCTTGGTCACACGGGAGCCAATTAGCCAGGGCACCTCGCCCCTGGACTCCTAGACTGTGGCCAATGACTGACAGGTACAGGGTATACAAGGTCTGGCCTCAAAGCAGGAACAATTCTGTGGTGAGGTCTGTGCCCCAGAGCTGTCCTTGGGGTCATAGCAAACCGGGACCAGCTCCTCACTTAGCCTTTTATCTCCCGCATTCCCTCATACCCTTCCTCCCAAGAACACTCCCCCTCGGAATCACTTAAACAAGAATCCTTATCTCAGGCTCTGCTTCCACTTGGCCCATGAAAGTGACCATACATTATCATCCCAACCGGTACCCTTTTGAGAGTGCAAGGGGTTCTCTTAATCCGGCCAGGGCAAAGGGCGTAGAGCACGACTGTCCTCCCCAAATCCCCGCTGAGCATGCTCAGATTGTTGCTTCCACCGCTGTCCAGCATCCCACAGTCTACCTCCAGCACATCTTGTCCATCCTTTCCCCAGTGACACATACCTAAGTTTGCCCTAACTTCCTGCTACCAAGAAAAATAACAAGCACTGCTGGAAATCCTTGGATATGTCCCCTAAGAGACCTGTGTGAGAATTTCTCTAAGATCGTGAAGCTGAAAATAATTCACATGAGCAATTTGGGCCTCCAGAAAGATTTCCCCAAATAAGGATTCCAGCCCTAAGGCAAGGAGGTATGGAGGCACCAAAAGTGTTTCTCCCTGTTTCTTTGATCTTAGTAAACCCCCCCAGGCACTCATGCCAGCTCCACCCTGCTAGAAATACAGGGGTTCCTTGGGGTTCCCTGACATTGGAAGCTGACACTGAGCTGACGTTCGACTCAAGCTCTGGGGGATTGTGGGGTGAGAAAGTGAAGGTTAGATGGAGAGTCCAATATGTTCACTTATTCATATACAAACATTTATTGAGCACATACATGTGAGGGCCCTGTGTCCTCGGCAGATAATGAGAACAGTAAACATTTATACAGTTTTCCTGCTTTCCTGCCCATTCTCTCACAAGGATCAAGAACATGGGACCACCTGGGCCCTAGGCAGACATGTGCCACCCACAAATAAGGTGAGTCTCCCACACCAGCATTTCTCGGACCGTGTGCCTGTGGGTCAGCGGGAGATCCAGTAGGTCTGGGTGGGGCAGAGTCTGCCTTGCTTCCAGGCACCCAGGTGATACTGATGGGGCTAACCTGGGCACCCACCTTGATGAGCAAGGTCCTACAATCACAATACAATCACACCCAAACAATCCATATCCAAATTTCCTCATTCATCTGAAAATTTTCTTTACAGCCTATTTAAAAAGGTTATGACCCAGAATCCAATCACAGATGGTACTTCTCGCTTGTCTCCTTTCAACCACAACACCCCCCATGGAGTTTTTCCTCACGGCGGCGCAGACATTTTTGAAGAGGCCAGGCTAGTTGTCTTGTAGAATATTCCAGTCTATAATTTTTCTGACTTTTTCTGATGTTCCTTCCTGAGTAGATGTGGGTCAAACATGTTTGGCATGAAGACTGCACAGACGATGTGTCCCACACATCAAGGCACATCTGGTCATTTTATCCCATCCCATCCCATCCCATTTTGTCACTCCATCACGAGGGAAACTTCTTCCTTTTGTAGTTAGTAGGTAATCTGTGGAGGGCTGCTCTAAGACTGTATGGCTATCCTGTTCCTCAACCTTACAACAGTTTCAGCATCCATTCACGATCTTTGCTTGTTATTTTTTGAAACAACTAAACATTTAATAGTATGCGTAAGTGTGGGTGAGTATGTGTGTGAGCATATGTGAGAAAAAAGTTGGAATATCCGAAATCCATTCACAGTGACTAGATACAGGAACGAGTGAACAGGAGAATGGGGCCGCAGCCTTCTCTGGAACAAATATTTGGTAATTTAACTATCCCAGGCTCTAAACAAGCTCCGTTCTTGAGCTCCAGTTCAGATATCCTCTGGGAAAGGAACCCCATAGTGGAGGTTTCAGCAGATAGAGCCTCAGGACACCCACCTGCAGACTGTCTCACCCCTGTCTTCAGACAATATCAAGACACGTCTGCTCCAAGCCAGAAATCCAACCCTCCAGAAGCCTTGATAGGATCTTTCTGAACTTGGGTCACCCCCTAGTTCCCTGGGTCATACTCACAATCTCCCACTCTGGAGAGTAAAGAGAGATGGCCAGATCTTCCCTAGAACAAACTAAATCAAATGCTCAGCCTAGGGGGAAGCAGGAGTGTATCCAATTTCCAATCACGTGCTCTCAGATGAGGAGGCTCAGAGCCGTGAGGCCTGGTTGCTGGGCAAATCCTGTGGCCTGAATTATTGATGGATGAATTCATCAGGCACACTGCCTTCATCCATCCATTCAGGTCATACCTGGCTTATTGAAAAACACAGCCTGAAACTGTACGCCATCTGCTCAGAACTCAGTTATTCTGGTGCAAACTCCAGACCCTCCTGTGTATCTGGAATGTTGCAAAGAGCAAAGGCTGTGGAGTCCCACAGACTGGAGTTCAAGAGTCTCCTGTTCCACTTCTGGCTGTGTAACCTGGGCTGGCTAGTTTAGCCCACCTCTGTGAGACTCAGTTTCCTTATCTGTAAAATGGGACCAATCATCTCTTACTAGCATTACAGAGATAAATCACACACACAGACACACACACACACCTACACACACATGAAGTTGCTAGCTCAGTGCCTGGCACATACTAGACAAACAACTTTTTTTTTTAATGTAAGCTCCATGCCCACCATGGAGGGCTTGAACTCACAACCCTGAGACTGAGACCTGAGCTGAGATCAAGAGTCAGACGCTTAACCAACTGAGCCACCCGGGTGCCTCAGACTGTAAGAGTTTGAACAATAGGTTTGTTTGGGGGCACCTGGGGGGCTCAGTCGGTTAAGCGTCCCGACTCTTGATTTTGGCTCAGGTCATGATCTCAGGGTTGTGAGATCAAGCCCTGCATGGAGGACTGTCTTGGGCTCCTTGCTGGGTGTGCAACCTGCTTAAGATTCTCTCTCTCCCTCTCCCTCCGTCCCCACCCTCTAGAAACAAAAACAAAACAAAACTCTTGTAGTCTGACTCCTTACCTTTGTCTTCCCTCACCATGAGCCCCATGCTCCAACCCCACCTCACCACCTGTCAAGCTTGGACCAGACCATGTGATTTTATACCATCTGTGTCATTTATCAACTTACTGCTTCTCGGCTCTAAATCCACTCTTTGTGCCTGCTCTGTACTAATGGAGCTGGGCCTTCTAAGTATTTCTCCTTTTCCAACCGACATAGTTAAGCTTTTTTCACCACAGTGTATTAAAGGGACATTGGAAGGGAATGGATCTTCCTTTCCTGGTTTCAGGTTGACTTACTTCCTGGGTTCCTGGAGAGCATGCGTTTTTCCCCACTCCTTGGCCCAAAGTTTCTCCAGTGCTAGGTTGTCTGCACTTGTGCAAATTTCTCAGTTTGCCTGCCACATACTTTCTGCAGCTTTTAACTAGGGTAGCAGTTGCATAGCCAGGAGCCCCAGACAGGGTGGTCTGCACCTAAGTTCAGGTTACTCCTACCCACACCTTCTCCTCAGCCCTAGACACACATACACTGGAAGTGCCAACAGTACTGTTCATCTGCAGAGCCAACCACCTGATTTTCGTCCTCTGGAACTGACAGGAACCACCCTGGCCCAGGCCAAATGCAGAAGTGAACTAGATTCCTAGAGACGGAGGTCTCTCTGAATTATTTATGTCCTTTAACATACTATGTAATACATAAGTACACACGAATATCCTACAGACTTCATATTTTATTTATTTTCATTTTATTGTCTTCCCAACATCTTCCCCTACCACCGCACTAAAAATGCAAGCTTCACGAGTATAGGGACGGACTTTTGCCTGTATTGTTCTTCCCCGTGTTCCCAGAGCCTAGGGGAGCGCCCGGCGTGTGATGGGATACTCAACTATTTAAGGAGCGAAGGAACAATTAAATATTGGATGAATCATGCATGAATGAACAAATTCTTAGTTATTAGGGTGAAGACTTGTGGGGAGCGGAACAGCCTGGAATTGAGGAAGTTGGCTAGGACTGGGGCGTGGGATCCTCGGGTCTCCCTCGGGGTGGATGCGCAGCACAGTGGTTCAGAGTTCCTTTCCCAACCAATCGCTAGTTGCTTAGCAACTGGTCGCCCGGCCCTCCGCTACCATTAGAGGGCGCGCGGGCGGGGAGACGTGAACGCGCACGCGTGCGCGGCGCCGACCGGCGAGGGAGGCACGTCACTTCCTGTTTCTTTAAGGGAACGTGGCTTTCGCCGCAGCGCCAGTCCTCCCGTCTGCGACTCTGCTGCGGCGGCCGGAGCTGGAGTCGGACCCCGAGCGCAGCGTCGCCATGGACTCGGCCCTCAGCGACCCGCACAACGGCAGCGCCGAGGCAGGCGGCGCAGCCAACGGCACGACCCGGCCGCCTTCCACGCCCGAGGGCATCGCGCTGGCCTACGGCAGCCTCCTGCTCATGGCGCTGTTGCCCATCTTCTTCGGGGCCCTGCGCTCCGTGCGCTGCGCCCGCGGCAAGGTAGGCTCGGAGACAAAACCGCGCGCGCTTTCCACCTCCCACCCGGACCACGACAGACGCGGACCCTTCCCGGCATGGATCACCACCACTTCCCCATCCCGAGCCACATCCGGGAGCTGGCCTTACGTGCTCCGGGATCTGACACCTTCTCTGATAGGGACCGGCTTCCACCCCCGTTCGGACCCTGACACATCCCTCCCTCTGTCCATCATGCTGCAAACACTGTCAACCTCACTTTACGATTCGGGCAGTGTATTGTTCTGATTCTACTGGACCCAGCCAGGCCGGCCCCACCCTCTGCTCTGGCTGCTCATCCCATATGGGACACCTCCTCCTGGGCTCCGGGTCAACCCCATCTGTACCTGATGGGGCGCTGGTTCTGACAACTGAATGGTACAGCCCCCTGTCATTCCTCCGTTGGGAACCCTGCCTCATCCACCCTAGGGCAAATTCTAGCATCCAGACCCATCCTGAAACTGTGACACCTGTCTGACTGGAATCTGACCTGTAGTGTGCTCTTCTAGAACCTCAAATCAGGCCCTTGTGCCACCTCGAAAAAATTAACCCAAGGATATAACCGCAGCTCAGGCCCCAGTTTTTTGCTTCCCTTCTCAGACCAGTTCCATTCAGCCAGCCCCTCAGAACCCGGCACCGTAGTGCCTCTCTTTTTAACCAAGCATAGACCCCTTCTTTGGCTGGTCCTCTCTCCCTCATTGGTAGACATTCCCAATCTTGGACCTGTCCTAGCCTGAGCCCAGACCCTGCCTCTTCCCAACTCCTCACCCTGTTTCTAGCTCAGACCCCGACCCTACCTCAAAGTAGCTTTTCTCCCTGTGCTTCCTAAGACAGTCCCGCCACCAAATTGGGCTCACCTGCCGAGCAACTGAGCTGCTGTTGGCCTGTCTTTGGAGACTAGCAGACCCATTCCTGACCTTTCTCAACATATGTCCCATTGGACACCTAAGAGGACCCCATCATCTCCCCTGCCCTCCATCTTCTTCCCTATGTTAAGCCCTCTCCAGCCCCTTGCACCAATGGCTTCTCGCTTCCTGGCACCCTCTCCCCTCCTAATCTGTAACTCCTCCCCCACCCAAACCTGAAGTTGAACCTAAGCGGAAGCTGGCTCACCCGAAGAGGGCAGGTCCACAAAGCAGCTGCCACTTTTGAAACTGCTCGAGTGCAGGTTTTCAAAAGATTACCCAATTTGAAATCTGCCACCTTCCTTACCCAAGATCAGAGAACTCTCTGTTGGCTCCTTTTATGGGCAGACACAAAGGGGAATAGTCAGGTAAGGCTTAGATGGCCCTGTTTGCCTTTCCATTCTGCCTCTTCTGAGCAGAGTTCAGGTGGCCGTCAACCTTCCTGCATGCCTTTTTGGCAAACACTCGATGCAGGGGGAGGTTCTGAAATAGATGAGGACAAAGGAAGTAAAGACAGCATGGCACAAACTGCGCAGCTTGTTCTGAGGGGCTCCCAAGACTGAGTGATTCTCCTTGGTGTCTTCTACACAAGGATCACTAGTCTCTTAAGAAAACATTTTACCAACAACAGAATTTCCTGAACCTCCACTGTTGTCGGGGCGGGGGGGTCGGCTGCAAAAATGAGTGGGTCAGAGCCCTGTCACCTAGGACTTAAGGTGCCTGGACAGAGAGGAATAACTAGCTGTGTGATTGCAGTATAGTAGTGCTGTGGGGTTTAGGGAGAAAGTTTGAGCACAGCTGAGGCAGGGCAGAGAGGCTTTGTGCTGGAGATGGGCTTGAGCCTTGATGCAGAGGTAGAATGTCAGCCAGAAGACATTCCAGGCAGAAGAAGCCAGGTAAGCCGCGGCATGAGACAGTTCAGGAGAGGGGCGCCTGGATGGCACAGTCAGTTAAACATCTGACTTTTGGTTTCTGTTGAGGTCGTGATCCTGGGGTTTTGAGATCGAGCCCTGCATCTGTTTTTGTGCTGAGTATGGAGTCTGCTTGGGAGTCTCTCTCCCTCTCTGCCCTTCCTGCTCATGCACTTTCTTTCTCTTTCTCCTCTCTCTCAAATAAATCCTTAAAAAAAAAAAAAAAAAAGACAGTTTTGGAGTTGGTGGAAGATCTGGTGTGGCGGGAACAGACAGGGTGTGCATAGAAGGGAGCTTTCAATCCACCATAGCCTCTAAATCCCTGCCCCACCATCTCCTGCAAGCTGCGTGAAATTGCAGGCGGCCAGCCCCACCACCAGTAACCAGGATGTTCTGAAATTTACAAAGCCTTCACCGTCTTTGATTCTCCCAGCAACTGAATGTTACAGATGGATCCAGTTTTATTTTCCCTGTCACACGGAGAAAGAAACTGAGAGTCAAAGAAATGACTGCTCATGATCCCTCTGCCAATAAGGGGCGGAACTAGGTGCTTCTAGGCCTCGTCCAGGGCTGTCCTTGATACAGGTACCTCTATAGACCCACACAAGTGGCATTTGGGCCTAGGGAAAAAAAAAAAACAAGCCAAACGACTCCCTTTTTCTACCCTGAGTCATGTTTCCTTGGTCACGTGGCAAGGAGAGAAAAGTTAGTGTGGGGGCCCAGGAGTTTTGATTTCCCACCAATGTGAGACCTTAAAGCCAGCCGAGAGGGCATGTGAGGACAGAATTCTCCCAGGAGCCAAGTTGTCCATAACAGGCAGGGCAAATTATGAAATCACAGGGAGAAGAAGGTGGAGTATCCAGGAGTGTGTTGGGAAGAAGTAGCCATGGGAGGAGCAGTCTTAGAGGTGTGCCCATCCCTGTCAGAGACCTGTGTTCCCAGAAGCGAGCAAATCCCAGTCCAAGCAATAGCTGGGGATCAGATTACTTCAAAGGCCCTTGGCCTATAACTCAGAGGAGCCCCTCAGCCCACTGGACTGGGCTTCTGCTCTGTGCCAGGCCCGGGCTGGGTACCAGGGGTGCTGGGATGAAGAAAGCCAGGCCCTGCCCTCCCAGAGCTCAGTGCCCCACGGAGAAACAGATGTGTGAGCAGCCGACTAAACCGAATCCTGATAACGCCTTCCAGAGGAGGCCGCAGCTGCCTTTGCATGGATGGGCGAAATTTCTGCAGGGGAAACAGGAGAGAGGGAGGCATGGCATCGCAGGGTGCATTCAGGGAGGCAGCGAGCAGTATGATGGGAGCCCCGGGGTAGGGCCTTGGAGGCCATAACAGGAAGGTATTCAGGCAGCCTGCAGCCTTTCTGCATGACAGAATCCTGAAGACAACACAGTAGTTCATCTTCATAGTTAGAAAATGACCACACACTTGCACTTGTAGGGGAAAAAAAAATCCAAGCCATGCAGAAGTAAGTATAAAGGAAAAGCCTCCTCAGTACCACTCCTTGAAGGAACCCAGTTAGCTCTTTAGTGTGGAACCTTCCAGAACTTTTTCTGTGTATATATGAATGTGTGTGTGCCTGTGTGTATATACAAATATAGATTTATTTTTATAACAGTGGGATTTTACAGTACATACTGCTCTGCAATTTGATTTTTTTTTTTTTTCTTTAACACTGTCTTGGTCATTTTCCTGTCAGTACCTGCAGATCTGCCTCATTATTTTATGACGGGGAGAGGAGGTAATGCATGCCTATGGTATAGAGTTCCAAAGGTGCAGAGGGCATTGTGAAAGCCTCCATCCCACCCAACTACCCGATTTCCCTCCCAAGAAGCAGCGCCTGTTACCTGTTTCTGGATACCCAGCCAAGAAATTCTGTGCCTTCACAAATAAATAAGCATATGCTTTCCCATTTTTTCAGTGTAACTGACATTTTGTTATAAATACTCTCTTTTTTGCATCTTGCTTTTTCATCGAATATATGTTAGAGACCAAATATATCAGTACACATGGAGTGGGCGTGTTCTTTAACAGCTGTATGGTATCTTACCTGTATCCCACAATTCGTTTAGAACACTCGTTCTCAAAATGTGATCGCTGGGCCTGCAGCAGCAGCAGTAGTAGCCTCACTGGGGAACTTGTTAGAAATGCAGAGTCTGAATTAGAAACTCAAGGTGGGCCTGGCAGTCTGTTTTCACAAGTCCTCCTGACAATTCTTCTGTGTGCTCGTGTGAGAACCTCTGATTTAGAGTCCTCCACGGGGTGTTTAGACGAGTGTCAGTCTTTTGCTATTAAAAACCATGCTGAAATTAATCTCCTTATATGTTTGTTACTTCACACTTGTCTGTATTTGTAGGTTTTTGTTTGTTTGTTTGTTTTGAAATTGATTTGCTGGGTCAAAGGCTGTGTGCATGTTTGGTGTAGATGGCACTTCAAATTATGCACCCTCACGGTTGTATAAGTTTATACCCCCACCAGCAGTGACCTCAATTCCTGTGTAATGGCTGCACAGTAGCCCAGTCTCCAGGGCTTTCTGAGCCAGGTGTGTGATACAGTCAGGTCTGGGCTTCAGAAAGAGCTCCTGGCAGAGTCAGTGATGGGCGGAAGGGAAAACAGGAAGGAGGCTGGTGAGGGAGTCATGATGAAGACTGCAGTGGAGCACAGGATTGGAGTGGGGGGTTAGTTCTAGAAATGTTTAGGAAGCAGAGTCATGGTGAGGTGAGTGAGTGAATGGAGGAAAGAAGAGGAGACCCTGGGGTCTCCAGCTGGGGTGACAAAGTAACAGAATGGTCCACAAGTCCCAGATCATTTCTAGGGCATGGCCTGGAAGCAGTACTCCCAGAGCTCGGGCCGAGCCAATGACTTGAGGCTGGGCATCTGTCTTCCCTTGCTGCTTTTGCTTCCGCCCTGATAACATCCAGAATGTCACTGGAAGCTAAATTTATTTCTGCTCTTTGTGTCAGCTACACACACACACACACACACACACACACAATTATGTTTTGCGTTTTGGGAGCTACTGCATTTAGAATCCAAATAATTTTTTGTATTTTTGTAACGACAAAGATTAACTGTTTGGAGTTTGTTGTTTGTTTGTGGGGGGAGGAGCAGAGTGAGAGAGAGAATCCCAAGCCAGCTCCATGCCCAGCCAGCAGAGCCTGACGTGGGGCTCCATCTCACAACCTTGAAGTTATGACCTGAGCCAAAATCAAGCGTCAGATGCTTACCTGACTGAGCCACCGAGGCGCCCCAAAGGTTAATTGTTTCATTGTACACAGGTTCCCTGAGCATCTTGCCACAACTTGCCAGCAGAACTTTCCAGGTAGGTAAGGTAGAGGTCATCTAGGAAGTAGTGGCTAAGAGTTGGGACACTGGAACCAGACTGCCTCCATTTGAATCCTAGTTCTGTCATTCACCAGCTCTGTGACCTTAAGCAAGTTACCTCACCTCCCTGAGCCTCAGTTTCCTGTCTGTAAAATGGAGCTCTTAAAATATCTGCTTTATAGAGTTTTTGTGAGGATGAAATCATGTATAGCACCTAGAACAGGGCTTGGCACATAGAACACCCTCTGTAAATGTTATCCTTATTACTGTTACTGTCGGATTTCCAGTCTCCCATTCTGACTCAGCATTGCAGCATGGCTATTTACACAGTCATCCACAGAGGAGACCAGAGTCTTTTGTATAATGGGACATGTGTCCAACCTTGGCTTGTTATCAAGTAATTTTAAGCCTCTTCCCACCCAGGATACAGGGCTGAATTGAAAGGAATATGTGGAAATGAGCCGTAACACTGGTTTGTACATGAGGCCAGAGTCCCATGTGCTCTGCACCTGCAGGTCCCTCTGCCTCGGGTTTCCCTTCCTTGTACACGGAGCAAATTCCTCAACTCAGGGTGTACCTGCCTCCTGCCCCCTACCAGAACCTGTGCTTGACCTTCAAGGCTTTGCCTAAGTGCCATCTGCTTTCTTCTGATTCCCTTATACGTACTATTCCTACTACTACTATTAATAATAATACAGAGTCTAGACAGCTGGTGTGACAGCTCAAGGCACAACACTAAGTATTTCCAATGCAAAAGTCTGGGGCGCCTGAGTGGCTCGGTTGGTTAAGCGTCTGCCTTCAACTCAGGTCATGATCTCATCATCCTAGGATCAAGCCCCACAGCGGGCTTCCCGATCAGTGATGAGTCTGCTTCTCCCTCTCCCTCTGTCTCTCCCGCCCCCTGTGTGCATGCGCTCTCTCTCTCAAATAAATCTTTAAAAAAAAATTAATAGAGTCCTGAAACTCGCCATACAGCTGAGGAGATTGAGGCTCTGAGAGAGAGAATGACATTCCTGGGCCCCATGGCTGGGAAGAGGCAGAGCTGGAGGTCGGGCTGGGCTTTCTGACATCACGGCCCTCTCCCACCCACTGGGCGCGCATACTGGGTATCACAGCAGCATATGTCTTATTTGGTCACGTGTCACGCTGTATCGTGAGATTCAGTTTACATGTCAGGGTCTTGGCCGGCCTCCCTGTGGACTCTGAGATTAACAGCTGTCTAACTTAGCATTTGTGCCTCTGTTCCTGCTACATGGGATGTACATTGAGTTTGTGGAGGTACACAGAGGGGTGGAGAAATTTTCCCAAGCCCCACAGCACACTGCTGCCGAAAGCAGAAACCCAGGGCTGGAGGAGAAGGAGGGAGAGAACCCTGCCTCTGTGTGTCGGTACTGCTCACCTGCCCCACCCCTTCCTCCCAGCAGAGCCACCCGGGGTACTCCAGCGAGG
Organism: Ailuropoda melanoleuca; assembly: GCF_002007445.2. Lineage (NCBI taxonomy): Eukaryota > Metazoa > Chordata > Mammalia > Carnivora > Ursidae > Ailuropoda > Ailuropoda melanoleuca. Next base: position 71,490,508 of record NC_048230.1, on the reverse strand, counting down.
AGGGGCTCCCTCCCAGCCACCTCAGTCAGGCGTATGTTGGGGTTCGCCATGATACTTTACTATCTGCCAGGCTGTGTCGCATCCCATATCTCCTTTGGTTGAAGTCTCTTGGCCCTTTTAGAGGTAAATAAAGCTAGAGGTTGTGATCTTGTTTGACAGATGAGTAAACTGAGACTCCGAGAGCAAAGCATTTGCCTCAGTCACCCAGCAAGCCATTAATAGAGCACTGAGGACCTTGTTTATACTTTACGTGTATCATTTGCACATGTGTGAATTTTATCTTAGGAAAAATTCCCTGAAGTGGAATCTCTTGGTCAGAGGTATATGCACTTGTGATTTTGACAAATATCGTCAGCGTGCTCTCTGCAGGAAGACCAGTTTACCTTCCTGAAGGTACCAAGGGTCAGCACCTGTTTCCCCGTAGCCTGACCAGCTCAGTTTGTTACCCGGTATGGGGACTTTTGCTCTTCTGATAGACAAAAACTGAAATCTCAGTGTACTTCAACTCGAGCTTCTCTTATCAAGAGTGAGGATGAGGGGCGCCTGGGTGGCACAGCGGTTAAGCGTCTGCCTTCGGCTCAGGGCATGATCCCGGCGATCGGGGATCTAGCCCCACATCAGGCTCTTCAGCTATGAGCCTGCTTCTTCCTCTCCCACTCCCCCTGCTTGTGTTCCCTCTCTCGCTGGCTGTCTCTATCTCTGTCGAATAAATAAATAAAATATATTTAAAAAAAAATTTAAAAAAAAAAAAAAAGAGTGAGGATGAAAAGAAAAAAAAGAGTGAGGATGAAAATTTTTGCCTGTGAATAAGAGCTTTCTGTGGTCCCTGCTCTGTGAACCTTCTCTGTGTCCTTGGGCATGTGCAAATTACAGTTTGATGCACCTGCCAAGTTGCCCTCCCCAAAAGGCTGGGCCAGTCTGTACTAAAGCCGACAGTGTGTGCCCATCCCAGCTCCCCACCCCAGCGCCATTTCGTGACCATTTCATGGGCTTACTGCTCTCTGCCCCCGTCTCCTTCCCCTTCTGCAATTTTCCTTCCATCCTTGGGCAGAAGGTCTGCCTGACCCAAAGTCTGCCCTCTCCCGGCAGCTTCCCCTTTAGCATGTCTTGTCCTGTTGGTTTTCAAGAGGCAGCTGTGAGCCAAAAAAATGAATGAGACTCTGCCGCTGAACATGACCCTTGTCCCAGGGATGCTGGTGCCTTATTCACAGGACAGACGTCGTGATGGTGGACCCTCCAGCATTGTGATGAGCCTGTGGAGAGAGCTCACTTTGACTGGAGCAGAAGTCTCATCTGGCATTACCAGGACCTCTGGTAGCTAGGATATAAATAGAACAGACCTATAAAACACAGGGGGAATCGCAGTGGGAGAGTAGGCTTAGCCCAGTGGGAAATCTGGGAATGCTTCATGGCAGTGGCATTGACCAGGTCCTTGATGACTAAGGATTCTGCATAGCAGAGAAGGCGTGGCAAGAGCGTGATGATCTTGAAAGCTTTCATCTCTGTGTTTTTTAATATATATTCAAACCAGAATTATACTACCATTGATGGGTTCTCATTAGAAAGTTTTCTGGCAGGAATTTTATGAAGTTGATAAAATCCCTATGCTGTGCTGTCGCTCCACTCCCAGTTTTTTCCTTTTTTAAAGTGCTGAAATTATTTTGACTACATTCAGGTTTTTTCGTGTAAATATTTATCCTCTGTCATGTCTTTACCCAAAGCACATTGTCGCCAACTATAGCATCTGCCATTGTGGATTTAATTGTGGCTTTTACTCTTAACCAGATTCGGTTTTCCCAGTCGGATTTCTTAAGCGTACGTTTTGTGAGGATTTGCTTCTCCTTGCAGTCGGTGTCTTCCTGTGTAGTTTACGTTGCTTGTCTGTTTTATCTGTTGGTGGTTTGTGTCTACTCATGCTTACTGGATAACAGATTCATCATGTTTACCTGGTAGCTAATCCATAAGGAAACTGGGAATGGTTCTCATGAGGTCTAGGGCTACCCTATTGCACAGTTTCCAGAGTTTTCTCTCAGTTATTACATGCTGTAACTGCCTCTGCCCTCGCTCTTCTCTCCAGATCTGCCCCACGTGCGCTCTCGGGGTCCATATGGCCCCAGTGGCAAAACGGCGGGATGGAGCATCTCCCCTGGGATGGGCAGAGGGAGCCACACTGCCAAAGCCTGGGGTCAGGAGGATGTGGCGGGGCAGATGAATGAGCTCCAGCGCCTAGAGGCCACAATCGCACCCCCTAATCACAGTCCCCTTTTTTATCTGCTCTAGAATGCCTCGGACATGCCTGAGACGATCACCAGCCGGGATGCTGCCCGGTTCCCCATCATCGCCAGCTGCACACTCTTGGGGCTCTATCTCTTTTTCAAAGTAAGTCCTTTGCCACCTGTTGTGTCATTTGGTTTCAGTAACTTTATTTTGTTTCGTTTTATTTTCCCATCACAGGAGATATGCATGTTCATTTGTAGAAAATAAAGAGCAGGGGGGAAGTCCTAATAATTCACCTCTAGACCGACTACACAGAGATAACCACCGATGGCATCCGGACTCTTTCCCATAGTCATTATTTCTTTTCTCCACCTGGCTTTTTTGTTCCGTTTTCATGATACAGTTTTGGTTGCGTTGTGCTGTTTATGCTGGGATGGGGTCTAGCTTGTGTCTCCAGTACGCCTCTACCATACTAATTGCCTTTTTTTTTTTTTTTTTAATTTACCGAGGTTTATTTTCCCAATAAAAGTTACACAGGCTCAGTGTTGAAAACGTGGAAAGCACAGAAAAGTAAAAAGGGGAAAACAGCAGTGATCCAAAATCCCACTACCAGAGACAATCACAGATTCCCTTTGGAGGTGTGTCCTTGCGCTGTTTTCCCGGTGCATGGTTTCTTCGTAGCTGTGGCCACGTGGCGTACTCAGTTTTGTAGCTGCTGCTTTCACTCCCCATTAATAGCATCATAAGCATTCTCTCATGTTACTGCAAACTCTTCTGAAGCTTTTCTTTTTTTTTTTAATATAACACGTACTATTTTCTGATTATGAAAGTAAGATATGTAAAAAAATTAAAGGGAGGGGAAGATCTAAAGAGTGGGGAAAAATATACAGAGGTAACAATCACTATTAACGTTTGGGCATGTCTCCTTTCAGGGTTTTAATAAGCATGCTTTTCACATAATTATAGTCCTATCCTAGCTGTAGTGTTGTGTCTTTTGTTTTGCACTCGTGCCTCACAAGCACTTTTTCCCTGGTCACTGAAAAGCCCTCAAGGACGACTTGAATTCACATGTTAAGAACACAGGTAGATGGCGGAAAAAAACGTTTTCAATCTAAGGCAGGGTGTAAATGAGCCATAATCTTCTCCCCAGTGTAGTTTCTTGTGAATCTTATGCATAGATCTACATTTATGTTAATATTTAAAAACAAATATATGTATGAGATACAGGATTTTTACCGTAGAGATATGTTTTATATTGACGCACTCACATCTACCTCATTCTTCTTAACACCTGCCTGTGGCCCTGTTCCATGGCTGTGCCCTGAGGGCTGCCTAGTGCTGGAATATCACAGCAGTGCTGGGCACGGTATCTTGCCTGGGCCCATATCTGCAAGTATATCTGCAGTAGGAGGACCAGGTCACATAACATCTCCATTTGTAATTTGAACAGATAGTACCAAATCCCCACAAAAGGTGGCACCCATTTACATTTGCCCTGATAGTTGGGAGTTTGCAGCTCCCCTACACTCTCACAGGCATTGAGTAGCATCAGAATTCCTTACTTCTACCGGTCTGTGAGCAAGTCACAACATAATATAACACCTGTTTCCTGTCCCATCACTCCCTCATTGTTGGATCAGAGCTACACTTCTTAGTGGCTTCAGAATCCCCCCAAGGGCAGATTGACCACAGCTCACCTCCAGTATCTCCCTCATTTTAAACAGAAGAAGTCATCTCGACTTTTACAAATGAGAGTGCATTAGATAACATTAGGTATGCGCTGATTTTTTTTTTCCCCTGGACCTTGGGTGAAGAGTTGAATTTATTCCATGCTTTGGTTCATAGCACACCATCATCAGTCCATGCCAGGCGCCACTTCACCCCTAGTGCCTGCCTCCATCTCCCACCTTCATTTCCATCTCCACGAGAAGCACCTGCTCTGATGAGTTGGCTTTGTCTTCAGATGTGTGTCTCCTTGTAAAACGTATGGTATCAGCATATCTGTGTCTGCTGAGAGTCCAGCTTCCATAGATAGAGCTGTTCAGTACATCTGTTTGCTTTTTCTCCCCCCTGTACTTTTGAGATCTGTGGCCGTCTGTACATCTAGCCCATTGCCTCCAACTTGGCTCTTGGCAGATATGTCTCAGGTCTGTGCTGTGCTGACTACCAGGGATACATACCCAGGCCCTTGCCTCAAGACCTTCCGACATGTTTAGTACTTAGGATTCATTCCTTCAGCTAGGTTCCCTCAGAAAGAAGTTTCTGGCAGTGGAGGGTATGAGCATTTTTCTTGAAGGCGCTGGATGCTCAGCCTGTCCCCTTCTCCAGGCGGGTAAGCCCCTGCCTGCCTTGCACCAGAGGACACCGCATACCTCTTGTCTCTGTCTCTAGAGGGTCCACACTGAGATTTCTGAGAAGAGGCTACCTGGACCACACAGCCGACAGATTCCTCCCAGACTCCAGGCAGGCGGCTTGTTGATTGGTTTGCCGAACGGCAGTATCACTCAGCCCCTTTCCTCCTCTCCCCCCAGGTGGGACATTTCTCAATACCCTGAAATTTACCTTAGCCTACCTCATTCTAAACTAATCGCTTTGAGACAGCTTATAAAAATTATATGCAGCAGTATAAGTAAAAGCATTAAAGGAAGAAATTGGAGTGAAAGAGAAAATTGAAGTAGGATAAAACGAAGCCTTGGGTGAGGACCATACCCTAAGCCCAGGCTCTAAAGTGAAAGACATGTACTCTTGTCAGAGAGACTCTAATACCGGTGTGGCTCTGAGTTTCTGGCAGCTACAGCACAAAGCAAGCCAGACTTGGCGAGACTTGGCGCACAGTTCATAGGCCACACAGTCAAGCCAGCTGCAGGCTCTAAGTTGCAGCCAGAGAGATCTTCCCAAGGGCCCACGTGGAAGGAACACTACCAAGAGGTCCACCACACTTCATAAAACATGGCCCCCGTGCCTGTGAAATGTGTTCATAGGGCTTTTTCTTACGGTAGTCACATTCTAGGCCACTGTTTTGCTCATCCATTCATTCTGCAAACATTTACTGAGTGCCTGCTGTGTACAAGGCCCAGAGTGAGAAAAACAACTGACCACCCCTACCCTCAAGGAGTTTCTTGTTAATTGGTGGAGATGGACACCAGTCAGTCACATGATAAATGTGAAGTTACAGTCCTGGAAAGTGCCAGAGAGGCAAGGTGTAGCACCAGGAAAGCACAGAAGAGCCCCCAGTCAGCATGAACCCCCGCTCCTGCCCTACCCCACCTCCGACAGCAGCACCTCCATCTACCTCACTGCTCCGCCAGCCGCAAACTCTGGGTTCCGTCCTCCCTGCTCTTCCCATCTTCCAGCCGAGGGCAACATCCTCTATCCTCCAGACTCTGCACTGCCCTCCTTACTGGGCACACAGCAGCACGGGGATGCCCTCAGGCCATCCAGTCACATCACACCCCTGCCCTTGGCCTCCAATACCGCCTGTCTCACCCAGAGGAATCAAGTTTTTCTCATGGCCCTGTAGGATCTCTCTCCCTCTTAACCTTTCCAGCCTCATCTCCTGACACCATCCCCTTACTATCAGCTCTAGGCTCACAGGCCCTGACTATTCCTCACACACATAAGCAGCATACCCACCTCAGGACTTCTGCACTCATCCTTCCCTCTGCCCCAAATGCTCTTGCCCTCAAATATTTTCACAGCGGCTCCCTTACTTCAGTAAGGTTCTATTCCTGAACGAGGTGAGTATCTTCCCATTGGGAGGCTTTCACTGGCCACCTGTCTAAAAGAGAAGCTCTCCTCTCCTCTGTCTCCTTGCCCGGCTTTGCTTTTCTTCTGAGCACCCATCACCACTTGACAATATATTGCATATTTGTTTCTTTTGAGATTCCTTCTCCCTCGCTGGCGCACAAACTCCAGGAGGGCAGGGACTTTTATGCCTTATTCCTTGCTGTATCCCCAGTGGTTCTCACGATGCCGTGCATGTAGTAGGCAGTCAGTATGTGTAAGCTGAATTAACGAGGGGTGGTTGTATCAAGGAGAGCTGCTCCGAGCTGAGAGGTGAAGAAAGAAGGGCAGCCTAGCTGAGGAAAGGAGAATGTCCCGGGCAGCAGAAGAGCGTGTGCACAGGCCGGCTGCCTGTGGCGGGGCTGTGACACAGACACGGCCCTGCAGAAAGGCCAGTGTGGCCCCAGCATGTCGAAGGACGACCAACGTGTTGTGAGCCACAGCTGAGAAGGTTGCACACCACGTGAGGGTGTGGACCTTGAGCTTGTGAGAGCAACGTGGGCAGACAGGCGTTTAAAGAGATTCTGTAACAGCCTCCTTGAGAGTGCCCTGTGCCCCATACCACAGCACGTGGTTCCCTCCCAGCCGGAGACCCACCGGAAAGCAAACTCAGGAGAGGGTGAATGCAGAGGGAGATGACGGGGCCTTCCCCAGAGTCCAGAATTCACAGCAGTGACAGGTGGCTTTAGAGTACCTCGAGAGAGAACATTTCCCAGTTTCACTTGACAGCAAGACCGAGAAGCAGAAGACAGGGCCTGCTGTTAGAGCTTCCAGCCATCACCATGGGAAGAGTCCTCCAGAAGAATGTCGTGTGGACGATGGGGCAGGGCACAATCGGCTTATACGTAGCATGCTTCGGGCCTTGGTGTAATGGGCTCCCTAGATTTTTGAGCAGGGAGAAGGAACCTTGGAAGAGTGCATCCTGAGGTTCAGATGGGTTCAGATGGCTCCCTTGGGACGCCACACTCAGGACTGTCCTCCCCCATGATTCCATGCCGGGCCTCTGAGCAGAGACGCCATATTGCCTGTCTGCAGATGGTGGAGCCACCGGGCACAAATACACAGACTGCTTTGGGTGCGCTTCCGGGGGCCTGAGGTCCCTCCGTTTTCTTCTGTAGCCACAGAAGCTAGAAGGCCCCTAGCGCTGTCTGAGAGTCTTCCTGCCACCGTTCCCTAGCTCCAGAGGGGTGAGACCAACCTCCAGAAGAGAAGCGGGGACTCTGGTTTCCTCATAGTCACTGGCAACCCTGACTTCCTGTTTCTTTTTTTTTATTTCTGCCTCAGATATTCTCCCAGGAGTACATCAACCTCTTGCTGTCCATGTATTTCTTCGTGCTGGGGATCCTGGCCCTGTCCCACACCATCAGGTCAGAAGGCATCTCTGCAACATTTGAAGCAGCTTTCTCAGGAGCCAGTACAGGGTCCTGGATGAGAACATGACCTTTGGCGTCATTCAGAGCCAGGTTTGAATCCTGGCTGTAAAACCCGAGGGCATCTTCCCCCTGTGGTACACCGTGGACAACCTAGGACAAGAACCGCAGCCTCTGTGGGACGCAGTTTCCTCACAAGGACTGATAAGCGTATCCAGTGGGTGTTCCCCCCACCACGGTTGTTGGGAAAGTTGTTTGTCGCGGTGAGAGATGGGGAGTACCAGTGCCACCTGCCAGGTGTCGTAGGCTGCTGGGCACCAAGCTCTCAGCCCGGCTTCTCGTGCGTGAGCTTATTTCCTAATGAGAGCGAGGCAGTGAGTATAGTGAGAAGTTAGGCATGCAGCCTCTGGAATTTGATGACCTGAATTTGAATCCAGACTCTGCTACTTAATAGCCCTGTGACTTAGGGCAAGTCACTTAATATCTCTGGCCTCAATTTCCTCAGCCGAACGTGGAGGAAAATAATCAAACCTTCCTCGTGGGTCATGGGGGAAAGCTTTTAGCCCGGTATCTGGCACCTAATGTGTCTAATAACTGTTAACTGTCATTGTTACTATTACTTCCTGTGCTAACCTGCCAGGTAACTTCAGGAGGTTAGCTTTTGCTTTTAATCCTGTTAACTTTGCACACTGAAGCTCAAAGAGATTAAGAAATTTGCTAGGATCGCACAATGGATAAGCAGCAGAGCCAAGATTCAAATCCAGGTCTAAGTGGCCCCAGAGCGATCTTCCCACTGCCACCCTGCTGGGACGGCCACATGCTTGTGTGTGTTCAGTGGGGATAAAGGACTGCAGCCGGGGACCCTCGGGGTGTTGCTGTTAGCGCCGTGGACAGGCCAGTTCTCCATGCGTTATAAACATCTGGCATTCCCTAGCCCTGCTTACTAAATGGGAGTTGTGTCCCCAGTCCCCCCCAGCTTGTGACTGCAAAAGTGTCCACGGTGTTTCCATCTGGCCGCTTGAGGTGGTACAGTGTCAGGTTGAAAACCGCTGACCATGAGGTGGCCAGCAGACCAGGGAGGTTCCCAGAAGGAAGGAACACAGCTTAAAGTCAGCTTTGAAGGGTGGCAAACCTGGAAGAGGCGCGAAGGAGAGGGGGAAGCCAGGAGCTTAGAAGGTCTGTGTGCAGTGAAGGCGCAGTCGGGATCTTTCTGCAGTAGTCAGAGCGAAAGCCAGAGACGAAGCGCCGGGCCTGCTCACAGGAGACATCGAAAGCCAGATGAGTTTGGCCTTGTTGCTCTAGGCACGCTGGCAGGACCGCGTGGTACTCGAGCGTGGGTTCAAGAGACAGCTGGCCCTGGGACCAAGGCCTGGCTCTGCCAGCTCTTTAATTTGTGTAAGCTTCTCAAGCCCTCTGAGCATCAGTTCTGTAAAACGGAGACACTATGAGCACCTCCTCACTGGGGCATGGAAGGATCTGGTGAGCCACAGCTATAGCATGGCCGGAGCACAGCGCCAAGCGCACTGTGTCGTACTTCTGGTCCAAGGTCCCACAGCTGGGACTGAGTTCAGTGTTGTCTTCAACTCTACCTGCCCTTTACCCATAAAATCTTGTCCTGGCCATCTTAAAAGAATTTTAGTCCAGCCCCCTATCCTAAAAAATGAAGGCCCGGAGAATCGACCTGAGTGACTCGGACCTAGCAAGATGGTGGCAGACCCAGCCTCAAAGGACAGACCTCTCTATCTGATGGATCTGGGGTGAGGTGGGGTGGGGTGGGATGGGGGTAGTCGCTTCCAGGCACTGGGACCCCTCCTTCCCTATGCAGATTACAATCCCCCCCCCAATTCTTGTCCATCCCACCCCTGGATCTGTGAGAGGCTTGAGATTTCCAGGCCTCCCCATGGCCCAAGCGCCACCTCAGAGAACCCGATGTATTTTGTCTCTGTTTTTTAACTAATTCATAATTTAAACTGGTAAAAATTATTGACAGAAATAGAACAAAATCAACTGAAATGGCACATGGCGAAATATATTAGCAACTAAAACTTAACAGAAGAATCATTTTCTTGATAAAATTTAGAGCACAGTATTTGACCTGGGAAAATCAGACCTCATAAACACAACGGATGACCATGGGCAGAAGGGGCACTCACTACACAGCATCAGAGCTGTCCTGTGAAAAATTTCTCATGGACCAAAAATGGGAGGGATGAGAGAAATGGCTTTGAAAACTTTACATGGAAAAGAACTGAATCAGATGCACATAATTTTAGCAAAAAGGGAGGAAGGCGTAATTTAATCATGGTAATTTAATCATGTTATTTAGAAAGCTGAGCCAAAAATTAAATTTATTTTTCTCCTTCAGTCAAATTTGAGTTTTCTGAAATACTTTCTCAAAGAAAGGCTACAGTTTAGTTAGGATTTCCATGAGCTGTTTATAGCCACAAACTTGGAGTCAGACCTCCATCAGGATCCAAACCAGAGGGTCTGAAGGTGGGATTCGGGGAAGGTGAGGCTCTGAGGGGTCGTGTGACGCTAGGATTCACAGCTGGTAGGGGCAGAGGGGGTTTTGAGCCCAGGTCTGTCTGACTTCACGGCCCATGTTCTTCCCAGTTTGTTGAGAGAGAAGGGGAAACAGATTGTAGAGGGTGCCCCGCCCAGCAGTCCTGCAGTCCCCAGAGGACTAGGGGGACAGAGCTGCTGAAGGGCCGGAAGAGCCCGGCCCCTAGCCACGTCAGCCCCAAGTGGGGATTCTTGTGGACCCTTCCATCCCTGCCGCCGCCGCCCCCCAGCCTGCCGCCTGCCTCCACCTTGTGCAGCCACCAAGACTTCCAAGCCCATGCCAGAACCCATCCTGCCAAGGGAACCTCAGCTTATTTTTATCATCTCTGAGCTCACACCCCATCCAGCTGACCTTTAGAGGGAAAAGGGCCCGTAAGGCGAAAATCTGCCACCCCAGGAAGAAAAGGTCAGTTTTATCAACCCTTGCTTTCCCCTCCCAGGGGAGAAGGGCACCAGAATGTGGTTTCCCAGCAGGAAGCAGTGACCTTTAGGTTTTATGGGAGCCATTGAGGGCCGGAAAGTATCTCTGCCTGCTGCAGAAGTCTGCATTCAGAGCGGTCAGCAAGCGCTTACTGGCTGCCTCCCAGGCACCAGGCCTGCGTGGGTGGGGTGAAGGTGGTGAGACAGGACCCCTACTCTCAAGTTCAGGCTCACCAGCCAGCTTGCTTGACTCTTGCCCTGTGTTATCCAGCAGCTCTTCGTTGCTCGGGGTAACCAGGTCATCAGTCTGGAGACTTCTTACCTCAAGTCAAAGTGGCAGTTAAGCTTACAGGCTGCCAAGCATTCATTTCATCCTCTTAATAACTAAGAGGAAGATATTACTGTAGTGTTCCAGAGGAAACAGTGGCACAGAACAGTTAAGTCACTTTCCCAAGATCACGCAGCTTATCAGTGGTAGAGTCAGGATTTGAATCCAGAAAGTCTGGCTCCAGAGTCCGTGCCCCGAGTCACTGCTCTGCTGGTTCAGAAGCTAAGCATCAATCTCCCGAGGAAGAGGCCAGCCTGCAGTGAAGGGCTTAACTCCTCGGGCCTTTCTCTGCCTCTGCCCACACGCTCTGGCTTCGGGCTCTCCCAAAAGGGATTCAGCAAACTGAGCTGAAAGTAGCTTCTAGCCTCATCTGCCCCAGCTTCTGCCCCCCACTGCTTCAGAGCCCTTCTGTGGAAGCCCCATCCCGGCTCCATCCTCGTGTCTGCTGCACTTCTGTTCACAAAGCTCTCCTTCGTGCCACAGCCCTGCAGACGGGGAAGCTGTTTGACAAGTGGGGAAAGAGGCCCTGAAATAGTTCTTAACTCCACATCTCCTTTCTCCAACCCCCAGGGTCTTAGAAAGGGAGCTCCCTTTCCCTGCCTTTACTGCTGTGCCCAGGGTAGCTCTTGGCCTGCCTCCGTTTACCTACCAGTTGGGAGCACCATTCTGGATTTGCCCACCTCATCAGTCATTGTCAGTCTGATCTGCTGTTGCCAGATGCTTTTGAGCTCAGCCTCTGGACAAGTGCCAACGCTGATGGAAGCCCAGAGTTCTTACACCCCACCCAGTTGTGGGTCCAGAGTTGGGCTAAGCCTCTCCCCTCCCTTCTCGCCTATCTTCACAGCAGCCATTTGAGACAGGTGGTATTGTTATCCCCATATACAGCTGAGGAGATGAGCCACTAAAGTGACTCGCCCAAAGCCACACCACTGGTGTGGCTTCTGGGCTGAGCTGCCCCAGGGCCAGGCTGGGCCAGGAGGCCCTGATTTGCTAATCTTTTTCTGAAGATGATCCAGAAAAGAAAGTTTCTGTTCCCTGCCTGGCCAAGGCATAGAGTATGCTGGGTAATCAGAGACCATTTTTCCAGAGATGAGGCTAAGCCCATCCTGAGCAACAGAGGCCTCGTGGAATGGAGGAATGAGAGGGTCACCTCCCACCTGCACCTTAGGGCTGTGATTCTTCTAGCTGATTGAGTCCAGCTGAGTTTATAAAAAATCTCAGGCCTGACAAGTCATGGCGTGGGGGGTAGGCAGTAACCATCAGGTCATCTGACTTGGTAAGTCTAGAAGAGAGTCGAGGAATACGCATTCTTGACGATGGACTCTCATAGAGACAGTGCACGGACCAGGCTTTGGCATCCATTCCTGTTCTAAAACTGCATCTTACGTGGACGTCTGGCCCTGTTTTGTGTTTCTTGGATGATAACCGAGAGGCAGTGTGGAAGCACTAGGATTCCAGAGACCTGTGTTTGAGTCTCAGCTGAGATGGGGAGTCACCCCTGGGCAGTCACTTACTCTCTCTGTTTCCATCTGCGAAATAGGGCTGATAAGTCCTCCCCATCAGGGCAGCTGTGAGGGTGCCAGGAGGAAAGAGCTGTAAATGGGTGCTTCTGGGATGGGTTGGGGCTGCAATTACCCGTGGAGGTCCTGTTTGCCAACCTGCTTTGTCTTTCCTTCCAGCCCCTTCATGAATAAGTTTTTTCCAGCCAACTTTCCAAATCGACAGTACCAGCTGCTCTTCACGCAGGGCTCTGGGGAGAACAAGGAAGGTCAGTGCTGCCCACTTTCCCTTGCCTTGGGGATCTCTCACCTCCTTCCCCTTTGTCTCCAATATCGGGGCTCTTCAACAAAGCAAGGGATGGAAAAGGTGGGCTCTGCAATTACATTGCCTGGCTTCCCACCCCGCTCTGCCACTGCCTACACGGGGGACTCTGGGTGAATGCCTTTACTCCTCCGAGCCTTGGGTGTTTTCGTTTTTATTTCATCTGTAGAATGAAAATGATCCATCTAGTACCTTCCTCATAGATATGTTGTTAGGATGGGAGTCCGTGATGAGGGGAGCACTCAGCACACAGCCTGGCTCGTGGTAGGGAGCACCCGCTAACGGTGGCTGGCGTAGCTCCTTGTGTTATACCTGTTTTTAATGTGATGGCTCTCCCACCTAAGACTTGGAAAGGGGGTTCTTTGATTTAAAAAAAAAAAAAAAGAAAAGAAAACTCTGGGACCTTGGGAAATGCTTGGGCTTTGGGGGTTTTTTCAAACATGAGTTCTAGTGCTGTAACAGTATTGGCAGTGGCTTGACCAAATGGAAAGTATTTCTTGCATAAAAGGCTGAGCTTGTGAACGTCACTCTCTCTCTTATGGGCGCCTGCCACATCCTGCCTTATTCCTAAAGAGTGGTGACTTTAAGTCATTCCTTTTTGCATTTCGAGTGCGTCTGTGCCCAAGAGGTGATTGTTGAATTTAAAAAAGGAAAAAAGGAAAAAAAGTGCTAAGCTTGCACCACAGAATCTTTGAGAGCCAAGGCTCCATCTGTCTTGTGCTCCGTCACACGCGGGTGGCCCTTAGGCCCAGGATGGTGTACCATCACCATGTCACAGGCCCATTTAGCTACAGCGCAAGCCAGAAGATGTGGCCGTGAGCTGACTGGCTTCACGTCCAGTTAAAAATCACCAAGGTGCTTCCTGAAACCAATACTACACTCTATGTTAACTAACTTGAATTAAAACCAAAAAAAATTCCCAGGGTGCTGTTACCACAGAGGAGAGAACAAAAATTGGGGCCAACCCGCGGTCCATTCCACTCTGGAATCTGAAAGAAATGGCTGCGCTCTGTAACCCTGGGCAAGCCCCACCACCTTCCTGGGCTTCCTCACTAGGAAACTTGGAAGTGATGGAGAATGGCTATAAGAGGAATGTCTACCACAGGGCCCCCTACAGGAGCACGCAGGGACTCCTTCCTGCTTTTTCTCCAGGCCTCCAGCTCTTACCGTCTTCCTCTTCCTCCTTTGCTGGTGATGTAGGGTTACAGCAATCTTCTTGATTTCCCTTGATGGCAAAGTAGGAAGACTCCTGAATGGACCGGGGCCTAGCTAAAGACCTGGGCTCAGTAGCAGCTGCCATTGATGGGGCACCCACTGTGTGCTAGGCACTGTGCTGAGTGCTCTGTGAGGCCCATCTCACTTGCTCCCCAGAGCAGCCCTATCGGGGAGGTGCTGCAGTCCCCTTTATACACAGGAGGAGACTGAAGCTCAGAGAGGGAACTGCCTCCCCCAAGGTCACCCAGCTACAAATGCAGAGTCTGTGCTTCCAACACCACAGACCACCTCCCACTGACCCTGCGCCAGGCCTGTGTTCTCTCTGGGCCTCCAGTCCCTCCTGTAGGAAGTCGGTGGGGGGGCGGGTGCTGGGGAGGCTCTGACAGTGCCCACAGCCATGCCCTCCTCCGTCCAGGGGCTGACAGGTGGGAGGGGCAGCCCCGCCCCGGGGAGTGGACTTACCCGGCCTCTCTGCCCAGAGATCATCAATTATGAGTTTGACGCCAAGGACCTGGTATGCCTGGGCCTGAGCAGCATCGTTGGCGTCTGGTACCTGCTGAGGAAGGTAAGGAGCCAGGGCCTGGGGCAGCATGAGGGGACGCGGGAGCAGGGTAGGCAGACAGCCCATCTCACTCCCACCTTTCCCCAGCACTGGATTGCCAACAATCTCTTTGGCCTGGCCTTCTCCCTTAACGGGGTGGAGCTCCTGCACCTGAACAACGTTAGCACCGGCTGCATCCTGCTGGGTGGACTCTTCATCTACGATGTCTTCTGGGTGAGTCGGGCTAGGACGCAAAGGGCCCCTTGCCAGGTGCCTGGGTGGCTCAGTTGGTGAAGCGTCTGCCTTCAGCTCGAGTCATGATCTCAGGGTCCTGGGATCCAGCCCTGCATCAGGCTCCTTGCTCAGCGGGGAGTCTGCTTCTCCCTCTGTGCTCTCTCTTCCTCTCAAATAAATTAAATAAATAATCTATTTTTTTTAAGGTGGGGAGCTGGGGTGGGCCTTGCCTCCTCCGTCTCTGTCTTGCAGCAGTCATCTGATGGAAGGCAGCTGCCTCAGCCTGGAAGTCAAGACCCCAGAGCAGGTCCTCTCTAGGCCCACTTGCCCTCATCTGTGAAACGAATGAGAGAACAGATTCCCCAGGTGGCTGAGAGCCCACCCTGTGCCCCAGGCCTTCCAGCCATCCTCACTTCTTCCTGGTGGCCTGGCAGAACTATTCCTTTTCTGTGTCTTCCTAGCAAGCAAGTTGAGACTCAGAGAAATTCAGGCATGGGTGGTTAATGCTGATGAATGGGCGCAGCCAGGGCACTAGTCTGAGGACAGAGGCTGCCGTTGGCAGCACGCTCTGGCACACACCAGCCCTGGGCTGAGGGGCTTGCTATGCCCACTCCCCACAGGCATGCTGAGGGCTCAAGGTCAGCCTGACTTAGGCACCTTTTTCTGGCCTCAGGCAGCCTCTTTCCAAGACCCTTTAGTGGGTGGTGCTGGAGGACTTTATCTCTTAGGGGTGGGCAGAGCCCTGAACAAACAGGAGACCTGGCCTGGGCCGTCAGAGGCCCTTTTCCAGCTCCTTCAAATAGCCCTGCTTATTGCCCAGAACCAGGAGCCCCATGCGGTGTTCCTATGACCAATATCAGTAGCCACCTAATCTCAGCTTCCATCTGCTCTGGAACAGCTCCTCACTCCCTGCCCCTCCCTGTGGATGTCAGGCAACATTGCATCAGGAGTCCCTAGGACGGGGGCACTGGGGTGGCTGGGTCAGTTAAGCAACTGACTCTTGGTTTCAGCTCAGGTCATGATCTGAGGGCCTTGAGGTCGAGCCCTGTTATCAGGCTCCAAGCTCGGACAGGAGTCTCCTGGAGTTTGTCTCTCTCCGTCTGCCCATCCCCACATGCGCTCTCTCTCCTTTAAATAAGTCTTTAAGAAAAAAAAAAGAGTTCCTAGGACAGTGTTCCTTTCCCACCTGGCCCTCACCTCCCTCCAGACTCCTGTCTTCTCCTCCTAGGTATTTGGCACCAACGTGATGGTGACGGTGGCCAAGTCCTTTGAGGCACCAATAAAATGTAAGTGACCACATCCACCGTGGGGAGCCCCTCTACTTCCACCTCGTGGTCCTTCCCCCTCGTGGTCCCTGTTTTGGTCGGTACCTCTCCCTTGGCTCTTCCTCCTCGAGGCTGTCCCGTGTCTCCAGCCTGGTTTCCTTCCCTCTTTGATTCATCGGCTGTGTTCACACGCAGCCGCCCTCTGCCCAGGCCCTGACGTCCTGCCGCTTGGCCCCAGTGTAGTGTGATATGGGATGAGCCAGAGGGGAGCAAGCACAGAGGGGGTGTCTAACACAGCCTGCAGCGGGGCACGTGGGGGCTCTCCAGGAAAGGAGAGTCCACACTGAGGCCCGAAGCCTCTCACTGGGCGCTTTAGCTGGCATGATCTGTCCCACCCCCCTCACATGGCTCAGGTTTTGTTCTTCCGGGTAGCCACCCGTTGTTGATAAAGAGGAGAAAATCCAGCGACAGGCATCTAGGCATCAGTAAGCAACGCAGAAGTGTTGCCGTCTCTGTAGCGGGCCCATGGCAGAGCGCCTCAGCAGTGCGTTCCTGAGCGTCCCCCAGTGCGGTCACCAAGAGCTGGCTGGCTTCAGTGTCCACCCCACCATCTTCAGCATATCCGCCTGTCCCTTCAGCTCATTACCTCGTGGTCCCAAGCTGGCTGCCACAGCTCTTAGTACTGACTCTTCACCCAGCCATGTCCAGAGGCAGAGAGAGGGAACTTTGTGTCTCTCTCATTAGAGAGGGAGGTTCCCCCCACAGGCCCAAATCCAAACTGGTCATCGGCAGTGGGGGTGGAAAAGCCTGATTAGCTTTGAGTTTAAGGCTCAGACCACTGAAGAGCCCCGTTTTGGGATCATGAGTACCAAAGAAGAGGATGGAATGAGTCGGGCTGATAGCAAGGAAGAAGGGGGAGTCCTGTTGGGAAGGCCTTGGTCTTGGGAAGTGAGCACCACTGGCGCTGAGCAGCCAGGGGGAGGCCGGCCTCCGAGAAGCAGGAAATAACTGTTCTCCGCAAAGTCTTGCTCTCCGCTGCTGCAGACAGGCCCCCATGAGCTGGACAGACGTTCGTGGCTACACACTGCTCCCAGGTGCTATGGTCTCAGTTCAGGGACCCTGAGGGAAACAAGCTTCTACCAGCTTTGGTCTGAATAAACCAGTGGGCCTGTGAGCCAGGCCCTCCTGCTGGGGAGGCAAGGATCACAACGGATAGGCCTGGGTTGCTGCCTTCCCCAGTGCCTGGGAGCAGAGTGTTTGAATTGGCAGCCCCCCAGAACTAAGGGTGTAAAGCAAGGCAGTTCTGCGGCAGGAGAAGAGATGCTGGGCCAGCCAGAACAGCAGCTCCTCCCCATGTGCCATGATAGAGGAAGCCAGCCAGGGTGCCAGGAAAGCTGTCATGAAGGATGATCACGTGTTTACCAAGGAAGCAGGGGCAGGGTGGGCCTTTGGAAGAGAGAGCAGAGCTTCAGCAAAGGGCAGAGGCAGGGAAATACACGGAGGGCCCTGGGAACAGAGAATCAGGGAGGGAACATGGCTGAGTTTAGGGGAGCAGCAGAAAAGAGGCCAGATTTGGGAAGCCAAGAGTATCATGCCAGGAAGCCTGGACTGCCCAGTGGGCAGTGAATGAGCCATTGGAAGGCTCTGAAGAGGGCAGTGACACTGTCATGGGTTCTGGCATGGGGAGAAGGCCCATTGCCCTCCACTGCTAGCCGTAGAGCTCAAGCAGGATGGCAGAGTGGGTAAGTTGGGCTGCCTGGACTGGTGTGTCAGATCCAACACTAGCTGGTTGGGCCGCCTAGGCAAGAGACCATTCACCTCTCTGGGCCCTAGTTTTCACCTCTGCCTCTCAGAATTGAATGGTACCAGGATTGGGAAGATGGAATGCGGAGATCTGTGAATCACTGTGACTGCTTTCAGGGGGGGAAGAAGTAGGTTGGGGGGGGGGCATCTGTGCGCTCATTAGGGAGGCACAAGCTCACCTAGAACCCCCAGTGTACCTCTCCTTACATAGCGTTGGCCAGAGCCGGGCCACATGGCCGCCCCTAGCTGGAAGGGAAGTGGGGAATTCAGGGACCAGGGTTGTCCAGATTGCCCCAGCCTTGTGCCACTTGATCCATCCCCTGGGAAGGCTGCCCCACCCGAAGTCAGAACCGGGTTAGTAAAGAAGGCATGGGGTGACGGTTAACAATGTGTGCAAATCATCTGATTCTCACCACAACTCTGTGGGGTCAGTTCTGTTATACCCTGTCACAGGTGAGAAAGCTAAGGCGCAGAGCAGCTAAGTAACCTGTGCAAAGTCACAGACCAGAGCCAAGATTCAGACCCATGCAGTCTCGCCCTGAAGCCCTCACCTAACTGCTCTCTGCTTACACAGTGGTATGGAGGGACGCCTGGGTGGCTCATTCGGTTAGGCGTCTACCGTCGGCTCAGGTCCTAATCCCAGGGAGCCTGTTTTTCCCTCTCCCTCTGCCCCTCTCCCCCCACCCCCATCCCCACTTGTGCTCTCTCGCTCTCTCTCTCTCAAATAAAATACTAAAAAGAAAAATAGGCGCTATGAATGAGATCCAGTTACAGCCCCTTCTTGCCATAACTGGACACAGAGGAAGCATTTCTCTCCATCTGTGTTTATCTAAACGAGTGGGTCAGCATGATTTCTGAGTAAGGAGTTTGTAGGAGTGTGGCTTTTTCTCCTTCCGCACATCCAGGAAGGGCCTCCAGCCCAGGCTCCCCCTGCTGCAGAGCAAGGACCACCACCTGTCCCCACCCTTGCCGTCGTGAGACGGAAAGCCTATTAGATGTCAGCACTGCGTGGGCTCTTTGGTCTCTTTCATCCATGTGGCTTTGGGGTCGATCCCACTTCACCAGAGGGTTCCATGGCTACCAAAGAACACCGATGGTGTGCTGTGTGAGTTGTGGCTCAGTAAAGGCAGGCAACTTTGATCTAGATGGTCCTAGATTCTTCCCCTTTAACCCGCTGTGGTTCCAGATGGAGACTTTGCCCTTCAACCTGTCACCACCTCCCCACCCCCCCCTTTAAATGCAGGTGTGTGAGTTTCATGCAACAGAGATGGGGGGCTGGGAGGCAGTCTGAACCAGCTTCTCACCAATTCCTCGCATCCCTGCCTCCCCCCACAGTGGTGTTTCCCCAGGACCTGCTGGAGAAGGGCCTCGAAGCAGACAACTTTGCCATGCTGGGACTCGGAGATATCGTCATTCCTGGTGAGCAGGCCGGGGTGGGGTCGAGGTACAAGTGGTGGAGGGGCCTGAGAGAAAGCAGGGGACGAGTATGTGACGCAGCCTCGCCACTGGGAACGGGGAAGGGAGAGGCCAGGCGATTCTGGACACCCAGCCCTGGGTCAGCCCAGGGTCAAGCAGCAGTCACGTGCCAGGCCTTGAGCCGGGCAGCGGGGGAACAGCAGTGAGCACAACCGTCCTCACGGAGCTTCGGGTCTAACTGAACAGACATTACTCAAGAACAGGAAAAGTTAGGTGTCTGTGACAGACTGAAATGCGTTCTGTGACGAGCGCATCCCCGGAGGCTTCTCACGCGCACCCGCCCCTTGCCAGCGTGTACGAGTAGTACTGGTCTGCCCGAACTGCCGAAGTCCCCTTGGTCCTCCTCTCCCGGTCCCAGCAAGAACACGCCTGTGTGNCGGGGGGGGGGGGGGGGGGCGCACCATGAGCGTGCGCTCCTGTACTCTGGCAAAGGGATGTGTGGCACGCGCTTGCTGGTCCACGTGAGCGGACCTCGGAACCGACTACATGTGGCTGTGAGTCAGCGCACCTGGGCTCCGGGCACACAGCCCTGGGCGCCTGCAGCCTTGCCCGGCCTTGGGGCACCAGCAGCCTAAACTACCAGTCCGAAGCCTCAGGGCAGAGCCGAGCTGCTGCTCTGTAGGTCGCTGCAGGGGCTGAGCCCGGATGTGTGTATCTGCAGATCCGGACCTGCTGACAGGTAGCCAAAGGGCACACTTGTTCCTGTAGTCCAGAGGCTCCGAGTCCAAGGATCAGAGCGCCCCTGGTGCTTGCTTAAAAGAAGAAAGTGTGGAACAAATGAAAAGCCAACCTATTTTTCACTCTAAGAAATGATGGCAGTTCTAATATCTGAGATGGTACAGGCACTTCCATTGCGACACTTTGATTTTGTTTGGCAGTGAAGGAGAGAGGTTTTCTCTTTTACCAGCGAGGAAACTGAGGCTCAGAAGTAAAGGGACTTTCACAACTTCACGCACTGATAAGGGCTAAGGCTGGGCCCCAGCCCGCGTTGTCCATCTGCAGGAATGGCCCGTAACAGCAATGATAGTAATAGGATGGTGATGACCACAGCCGCATGGGTCAGACTCTGCTGGGTGCCCGCCGCCAAGCTGGCTGCTTCTCCTGCATTGTCTCTTTGCGCTCCTAGCAGCCCAGTGAGGTAAAGGGTATTTCCATTTTGCAGATGAGTTCACTGAGGCTCAAAGAGACTTGCTCAGGTTCCTGGGCCCATGGAAGTATGGTCTTGAACCCAAGACTTTCCATAACTTGCAGTGCTGTGAGGCCGGGAGACGCAGCTCCATCAGAGAGAAGAAACTGAGCCTGGAAAGCAGCCAGCTGACTGTGCAGGGCATGGGCTGCCCCAGCACACCACAGACTTCCCCAGTATCCTTGGTGGTCATAGTTCTGGACTTGGGGCATGCACAGGACACCCCTGCATGTACCTACGTATCTAAGTCTTTAAGCAATTTCAGTAGCTGAAAGTCGATTGCACCCTCGCAGTGCCCCAGTGATACTCTTCAAAGAATAGGCTGCTGCAGACCATTGTTTTGAAGACCAGATGCATGACTTGCGGTGAAAGCGCTCTGACCCCTGGATGAGTAGAACAGTCGTAGAATTCGGCCGCCAGGGGGATGCTGAGTTCCCAGCTTTGTTTCCAGAAAGGCAGCTTTTGTCTTCTCTCTCCACCCACCCACTCCCTACTCACACACAATCTCAAGGTCTTCAGGGAGGACTAACTCATTTCCCAGTTTTTTGGGTTTTTTTAAAGATTTTATTTATTTATTTGACAGACAGCCAGCGAGAGAGGGAACACAAGCAGGGGGAGTGGGAGAGGAAGAAGCAGGCTCCTAACAGAGGAGCCTGATGTGGGGCTTGATCCCAGGACTCCAGGATCACACCCTGAGCCGAAGGCAGACGCTTAACGACTGCACCACCCAGGCGCCCCTCATTTCCCAGTTTAGAATCAGTCGTATGTGGAGGCGCCTGGCTGGCTCAGTCAGTGGAGCGTATGACTCTTGATCTCTGGGTCATAGGTTCGAGCTCCACACTGGGTGTAGAGATTGCTTAAGGATGGAATCTTTAAAAATAAATAAATAAATAATAAAATTAGTCCTACACTGCCAGCCAGTGCTTCTGATCAGCTCAATGCAATTCAGCCCTTGCCCTGTCTGAGCCCAGAGCCCAGTAAGGGAGACAGTCACCGATGGTTGTGGTATGTGAGCAACATACAGAGGCCGGCCTGGCTGGCTGGGTCTCGGGGAGTCTTAGGCTTCTGGCGTGTCTGGGCTGGGATTTGCAGTGCCAGGAGGAGTGCGGTGGGTGGACGGGGTTAATCACCCTCTCCTGCTCCCGCAGAGCCTCCCGATGGTCTGCCTGCTCCTGCCTCTCGCGCCAACCAAACAGTTGCCACACGGGTTGATTTCCGAATCTGTTTAGGTTGTTCCCCTGCTTGGAATTCTGCTGTGTGTTCCCTTACGGTAGAGACCCAGTTCCTCCTTGTGCCCCACGGCCCTGCGTGGCCGTCCCTCCCCCGTGTCTCCTCCTCTGGGCTGCAGCCTTCCTGGCTCCTTGACCCATGCCACACCACAGCCCTTCTTCCCTCAGGACCTTTGCATGTACTGTTCTCTCTCCCTGGCAGGTGTCACTTCCTCACAGAAGCCCTTCTTTTTCTTCCCTTCCACTCCCTCCAGCCTGGCATGTCCCCGGATATATCTTCCCATGACACAGAAAGCACCCTTTCACAGTTGGGATCTTGTATTGAATTTTGTTCCTGTTTGATCAGCATGTCTACCTCCTGTCGCCTTGGTTGAGCTCTGTGGGTGTGGTGATTTTGCTTCCTGTTGCCTGGTACTTAGAAGGCCTCAATAAACACTTGGGTGGATGGGCCCAGTGTGACACAGTATGGTACTGTGAGGTGCCAGGTCAGCGTGGTCCCAGACCAAAGCAGACTCCTGGGACCTTCTTATTGTTCTAAGGAGGCCTGACGGTAGAGAGATGGGCTTTCTGCTGGCACGTGGCAGTGCTGGCCCCAGTGACTGCTCCACGACTGAGAACACCAGCTTGGGGACCCATCTGCGTGTTAGTTCAGTGCCTGCTCCTCCCTGGCCCGGGCAGGGGACTCCATCCCCAAGCCTTCCTGAGGTGCCAGCTTCCCTGCCACCGTCTAACCCTGGCTCTCTGCCCACAGGGATCTTCATTGCCTTGCTGCTACGGTTTGACATTAGGTAAGCCGCTTGGAAACTCTAGCCCTCAAGCTCCGTGAGTGAGGGGACTTCCTGGGCGGGGTACCCCAGGGGTTCCTCGGTGGCTTTCAGGAGCCCAGAGGAGGTGACCTGCCACCCCACTCGCCACCTGCGTAGCTGGTGCAATTCTGATTTATCTGCACTTTGAAGGTTGTGTGTTCAAAGACCCTGTGGCCAAAAAGAAAAAAAAAAGATCACACTCCCAAGAGATTTAAACCCAGAAGGTCCTAGTGGTACTCATAGTGCTTTCTCACTGTGTGACCTTGGCAAGTGATCTGACCTTTCTGGGCTAAGGTTTCTCATTCTTAACTTCATGGTAAACAAGAGCTCTGACCTCGGCATTACCAAGAAAAAACCTGGAGGGAGCGCTGAGCACAGGGCCGCAGGGAGACCCAGCTGCAGTCCAGTCGTCATCGTGCATTATCAGCCCAGGCTCAGGTCACTGTGTCCCAGCTGCTCTGGCTGCTCCCCGAGCTCCCCTCACTCAGATTTGTGCAGTCCATTGTGGAAAGTGAGCACAGGGAGAGGGAAGGGGGCCAACTTGAGTCACTACTTCCAACAGAAGAGGTTGCACTGTGAAAGCGGCTGGGTGTGCTGCCAGCAGGTGGCGATGTCTTTCCAGTGGAAGGTTCGCAGTATGCACACTGAATTTCAAGATGGTTTGTGAAATTTCTTAATCTCCTTCTGCCCAGTAATTGCAAAAGCAGTAATAGTATTGACAGTGGTAACAAAAACTGTACCAGTGTCATTGAAATCAAGTTTGCCTGTGAAACTTGCCCCCGCTCACACACATCTGGGGTATTTGTATAGTGCCACTCAGACCTCACATCCATGGGCTTACAGGCAGCCTTTGGGAAGGACCTGGCCAGTCTGTAATAGAGGCACATCTGTGCCAGCCGGCTGTACTCCTGACTGTTCAGAGGTGACACAGAGAGAACCCCATGAGCGTCCCTGGGCCGCTTGCTGGAGACACAGATTCACATTTGGATGCCAGCACCCTCAGAGGCAGAATCTCATTCCTAGCCTGGGTGGGCAGGATCGGCCAGCCTTTCTGAGCTGGTTCCAGAATCTGTGCAGCATGCCCACAGCAGTCAGCTTCACCCCAGGCTCCACGGCAGCAGAGCCCCCAGTGCAATCGCAGCTCCGGGCTCTGCGGCAGCCAGGGCAAGGGGAAAGGGGGCTGTGAGTATTCCTCTGGTCCACGGATGGTGCTGGGCACTGTGCTTCGTGCCAGGGACAGCCAGAGGTCATGGTGCAGAGGTCGTAAAGGGAAGCCCTGTAACGGTGTGATTGAGTCCTGAGGCTGCTCTCGGATGGCTCGCCTCCAGGAAGCCACTGGCACTTTATCCACGTAGTCAGCATCTAGTTAGCATGCGACAGGTCACTGAACTGACCGTCCGCTGCGCTGAAAAGGAGTAAATCAGCTTTGCAGCTTCTGCATCAGTTTTGCCCAAACCATGACTCCCCCAGATCAGTTTTCCCTGGGTGGTTTCTCAAAATGCAGATTCCTGGACTTTGTCCCAGACCTATTGAGTCAGACTCCCTGGTTAATTGGACCCGGAAGTCTGTTATTTTTTGTGTTGGGTTTTTTTTTTTTGCAAGTTTCTAGGTGATTTGAATGCTGGCTAAAGCCTTAAAGCCACCGTTCTAGGTGACAGCACATGATATTCACAACCACTGAGCAGATGGATCCTGGTTTTCCCAAGATGAATAAACTGAGGCATAAGGAAGGAAGGCGACTTGTCCAAAGACCTATAGCTGGGACAGTACCAGAGTGCGTGCCCAGTGCCAGCCTCTCAGCCACCCCATTCAGCCTCCAGGGTCTTCCCCAGCTGCCCCCTCAGACGAGATGGTGCTGCTCCCATGCCTGCGATTAACCCTTCTCCTCTTTCGCCCCGCACCTTCCTGAAGCTTAAAGAAGAACACCCACACCTACTTCTACACCAGCTTCGCAGCCTACATCTTCGGCCTGGGCCTCACCATCTTCATCATGCACATCTTCAAGCACGCCCAGGTGAGTGGGCGTGTATCGGGATTACTCCCACTGCGGGCAGCAGGGACTTCCGTGCGTAGGGCTTGTGACATACACGAGCCGTCCAGAGGTAGGTGCTCCCCAGCAGGGTCAGAGTGGGCATGTCTGTGACCCTTGGCCTTTCACCTGCAGCCGTCACAGGATGTCAGCAGCTGTTGCAGGTAGCACAGGTGCAGGAGTGGCAAGGGGGGAGCACGATACCAGCCGTGCTTGTGGCCTTCATCAGGAAGACAAAACCTTTCCCAGAACCCTCCCGGCAGATTGCTGCTCACATCTCATGGGCCGTATCAGTGTCACATGGCCCCCACTGCAGGGAGTCTAGGACAGAGGGGCTGTGGCTTCTGAGCCTCCGTAGTGGGGCAGATGGAATGGTGTTGGAGTGGGTGTTGGGTGTTTCAGCCCAGTGCCTACCTTTCCAGATGAGTGATAAGGTGTCAGGGGCCTTCTCTGACTCCCCAAGCAGGCCAGCCTCTGCCTCCTCCTCCCACTAAGATGGGTACTGAGCTGCCCCAGAGTGAATCAGGGTGTGGGATGAAGGCTGAGCATGTCATTGTGGCCTGAAGAGGGTAAGACTGGGAGGGGACAGCCAGCAGACAGGATTACTCTCTACTGGAAATCAAAGCACTTCCCAAATGTGCCAGGCTCTGCTGACTTCATTAGGGTCCTCATGAGCAGCTGAGGGGACTGAAGGTCAGGTGCCACACAGCCAGCATGTGGCAGAGCCATGATCCAAACCCGTGTCACGTGGCATCCAAGCCCAGGCTCTGAACCCCTGGCAGTGAGAAAGGCCAGGTGGAATGAAGGCTAAGGGGACGCAGGTGGGAGGAAGTCCACACTCCTCCATCTGTTCGCTGCAGGGCTCTGGGCAGATTACTGAAGTTATGCTTGATTTCCCTCAGTGATTAATTTAAAAAAAAAAATTGGGATAAGTAATAGTAGCCAGCTTGGAGCTTTTTTAAGGTGAAATGAGTTAGTATAAGGAGAGTGCTCAGAATTTTGCCTGGCCCAGGTAGTATTAGCTGTCGCTGTTGCCACTGTCCCCTCCATCCTCCACTTCCCCTGGTCTCCCTCCTTCCGGTTCCCCAGGTCACCAGCCACAGAGAAGCCACCTTTGAACTCATCACAATAGCTGTTTGTTGAGCAGTTACTGTGTGCCAGGCACTATGCTAGATTCTTCTGCTCATTAAGTCACTTAAGTCCCTACGGCATCTATGATACTTACGAAGTAGATAGTAGTATTTTCTCATTCTACAGAAGGTCAAAGGTCCAGGGTCCCCTAGCATATAGGTGGAGAAACCAAGAACCAGGGAGGAACCACCTCTCATTCATTTCTACTCCAGATGGCCTTGGGAGCTGTTTTGGCTGAGAGTGACACTTGACAGGGAGGTCCCCGAGAGTGAGTGAACCTGGCCTGAGGGACTAGCTTAGAGGCCTCTGGGGTCCCAGCCCCAATGTGTTCCAATGGAGAGCCATTCCCCCAGAGGCCACCAGGTGGCAGCCTTGCCTTCTGCCTGGGCTAGACTCCAAGGATCCCATTGGGAGCTCCCACACTGGCTGGAGAGGTGGTCCTCTCTGTGGGGCAGTGTAGCCCAGAGGGAAAAGGAGCCTTCCTGGGTCACACAGCAAGTCGAGCTAGGCCCCAGCTGGAGCCCTGGACTTCCGGCCCCTGGCCCCAGGCCTGTGCTCCTCCCTCACAGCAGCTCAGCCATTGTCCCATCATCCACCTGGGCATCTCCTTGGAAATCTTAGAAAGAGGATCCAGGACACAAGGGGAACCTGTTACTTGAGGACCCTCTTCCTTTCTAAGACACAGGCAGTCCCAGTGCCAGCAGTTCCCTAGGTGGGAGTCACCACTGGTTATGTGGTCTTCAACCCATGTAACCTCTATCAGAAACTCCAGAGGCACTGGGTGGCACAGTCAGTTAAGTGTCCTGCTCTTGGTTTTGTCTCAAGTCGTGGTCTTAGGGTGGTGAGATTGAGCCCTGCATCAGGTTCCGTGCTCAACATGGAGTCTGCTTAAGACTCTCTCTCTCCCTCTTTTTCTGCCCCTTCCCATGCACGTGTGCTCGCGTGCACACTCTCACTCTCTCTCTCTCAAAAAAAATTAAAAAAAAAAAAAACCGACTCCATGGGGTGCCTGGGTGGCTCAGTGGTTAAGTGTCTGCCTTCAGCTCAGGGAGTGATCCTGGAGTTCTGGGATCGAGCCCCATGTCAGGCTCTTTCACTAGGAGCCTGCTTCTTCCTCTCCCACTTACCCTGCTTGTGTTCCCTGTCTTGCTGGCTGTCTCTCTCTCTCTGTGTCAAATAAATAAATAAAATCTTAAAAAAAAAAAAAAAAAAAGACTCCAAGCCAGGGGTCCAGCAGCCTCCTAGAACGGCCCTTCAAGATGATCAGGTGTCCTCATTGTAACAGAGAGGGAAGCAGTTTAGTTGGGGTCACACAGCAGAGTCAAGGCTGGTGGCAAGCCAGGAGCCCTGAAGCCCAGCTTGCTGTCCTGAGCTGGACATCCCAGCCTCTCCTCAGCACTGACCTTGGAGAGGTTCCCTGGTGCCTTGAGAGTAGCAGCCTTGCCACCTCCCACAGCAGCCCTTCAGTGGCTCCTGGCTCTCAAGGCGGGCCTTAGGGGAGGTAAATTTGTACCCACCCCCCCAACCCCCGCAGCGGGAAGCCCTCTACTTTGCCTGGCCTGGCCTTGATGAAGACTTAGAGACCTTAGAGACGGAGGCACCTAGAGCCACATCCTGGCCAGCCATGTGAGGAGGGCATTCCTTTCCCTCTTCTGATCCTCAGTGTCTTCGTCTGTAAAGTGGGTATGAGAAGCCCTGTTGAGAAATTAAATTCTAATAAGTTTGTATTTGTTTCATTTTCTGTTTCATCAATTTGGTCTTTTGTCATCATTGTTTTCTTTCTACTTTTTGGTGTTTTATTCTTTTCCTGGCTTTTTTTTCTTCTTTTTCTTCTTTTTTTCCCCTAAGATTTTATTTATTTATTTGAGCGAGCACACACAGAGGGAGAAGCAGGCTCCCCACTGAGCAGCGAGCCCAATGGGAGGCTTGATTCCAGGACTCTGGGATCAGGACCTGAGCCGAAGGCAGATGTTTGACTGAGCCACCCAGGCACCCCTCTTTTTCTGGCTTCTTAACTTGAAAGCTAAGATTATTTCAAGTCTTGTTTTCTAATAAACGCACCTAGAGTTCGTTATAAATTCCCCTCTGCGTACCCCCTTGGCTACCTCTCACATGTTTTGGTGTAGACTTTTGTTGTTGTCATTTCTTTCACCCTCCAAAAGGCCTAAAGCCTGACTTGCCCAAGCCTAACTCATAGCAAATACGTGATACGGTGGGAGAAGCTCAGCTCCTTTTACACACCTCATGTGACCTTGGGCGAGTCCTTTCCCGCTGTCTAAACCTCAGTAGCATCATCTGTAGAACTCAGACTGTGTTTTTAGCTTCAGGGGTAGTACGCATGAGTGGATGGTCCACAGGCCACGCGTGGCAGGTGCCAACAAATGGTCTGAATGTCAGGCTCGGCAGCCTCTGGAGCCCTGTTCTGTGACCTTACTCACCTTAGGAGTGAGGTCTCCTCGCCCTTACCCCAGTCGTCTCCAAGACACCCTCTTAACTTTGTGAGCACCCATGGAAAAGCCATTTGCTTAGTATTTACCAGGCCCTCTTCTGAATGCCAGGAATAGAGCAGTGACCAAGACAGCCGTGGACCCTGCCCTCATGAAGTTGACAGCCTAGCAGCCGAGAGATCGAAGTCTGTAATGGCAGAGTGATGTTCCACTCCGGATTGCCGGAGAATGCTGCAGGGGCCGAGAGTAGGCAACAGGAGGGCTGGTTCCCCGCCAGTAACGAAGGTCCGAAGGAGGAGGCGTCTAGGCAGAGGTGGGAAGAGCATCACGAGTGGCAGAAACTGCACGTGCAGAGGTCCTGTGGCTAGAGGTGACAAGGAGGACCACAACAAGGTCATAGTGGCCAGAGTAGGGCAAGTCAGGTCAACATTGGAGAAGGAAGCGGGGTCACATCTCATGAGGACTTCAGGCCGCTGAGAGCATTGCAGGTCATGGAGGGTTGAACAGTAATGTCCAGCTTTCAGATGCTGCAGGGAAAGGAATAGCTTTAGAGTCCGATATGCCTGAGGTCCAGTCCCCACTTGGCCATTTAGATATCTGAGGCCTGCGCTGTCCCCTGTCCTCCCAGAGCATCAGCCTTCCTCATGTGAACAAGGAGGATGGTCGTAGGGGATGTAGAGATGGACTGAAATGCTCTTCAGCAGGCTGAGCACAGGGTGGTGGGCGCAGCTGTCCTGCCCTCCAGACCCAGCTTCGCCAGGAGTCTCCGCCCAGGCTCTAGAGCCAGGCTGCCTAGGTCGTCTTGTAACTAGCAACTAACAGCATCTCCTGGAGTGTTTGTTGAAGATGCAAACTTCTATCCCTGGACTAGGGAAGCAGAATTTCTGGGAATAGGACCCACCCAGGAGGTTCCTTGTTTGAACCTGATGTCCCAGGTGATTAGGATCCTGCCCGCCAGACTCCTGGGTACCCTTAACTTTCTTTGGGTTCCTTGCCTTCCCTCCCAGGGAGGAGCAGCCCTGCTCAGGGAGTCAGGAGCCCCAGGGATAGGCCCAGGCACCCACTGACTTGCTCTGGGAACCTGGGCCGTCACTGTCCATCAGTCACACCCTGGAGGGGGTTGGAGTGATGGGCATGGCCCTGAGCCGGTATGCTGCCCAGCAGTTGGTCAGTAGCTCTTGTTCTCTCACAGCCTGCCCTTCTGTACCTGGTCCCCGCCTGCATCGGCTTTCCTGTCCTGGTGGCACTGGCCAAGGGGGAAGTGACGGAGATGTTCAGGTAAGGCAGGGCAGGGGGCGGACATCTGCAAGGCACAGGCGCACCTGCGGGCAGCTCACAGAGCCTGCCGGGGCTGCTTATACACGTCTCCAGGGGAACATTGTTCCTGCCACCTGCCCCACCCCTTGTCCTTTCTGCCAGCACGTGGGTGCCTGGCCTGTGAGGCTGGGAGCCAGGGGAGTGCAACCCCCACATCCAGATGACTTCTGGGTCTTCGGAAGGGACTGGCTGCTGTAATTCCCTCCCACCCCAGGCCGCCCCACTCCTACTATCAGGAGCCCTGGGTTCCCAGCCTGACTGTGCCACCGCGTGACTTCAGGCAAGTCTTTCCCTTTCTCAGCCTCAGCTTTCCCATGTGAGTAATAGGGAGGATCCTAGTGTGGTGGGAGGTGCCCCAGATTGGAAATCAAGTGTCAGTCCCTGTTGAGCCGCCTCAGTGGCTCTAACCCATAGCTCTGCCTCGGCGAGTGTCTCACTTGCACTCATACCCCTTCCCCGTGGCCATATGCACAGCTGCCACACCCTGTGCCCAGCCACACCCATACCCCAAGGCCTGCATGACTCTGACAGGTATCTGCTCCCCGGCACCACTGACCCCGCCTGCCAGGGACCCAGAAATAGCTGCCAGCTGTGATCGAAGCTGCCCACTCCGGGGCCTTCCACCCAGCTCCACCTGCCTGGCCTCCAGGTTGTCCCTCGAGTGCCTGCCAGGCCATCTGTGCACCTGGCTGCCTGCAGGGGAACCTGTGACTCACCCCTCCCCCGTACCTGCCTCTGCCCTCCCTGTCTTGCCTAGAAGCCCCAGGCTCCCAAGCTGCCTGCCCATATCTCCTGGCTGGCAAAGCCCTGTGGACTCTGAGGCCAGACTGGGGGATGAACTTGGGGCAGATCTCGGGACCGGGGTGCTATCTGATCCCAGAACTCAGCACCTCCCCTCACCCTCTGGCTCATCCATTCTCAGCCACTCCCCTGCCTTAGGGTAACCAGCCCCCGATCAGTCCCAGTCCTGCTGTGTCCACAGTGGGTCACGCTCTGCGCCTCCAGAGCCAGGGCACCTGCTCGGTGCTTGCTTTGCCTAAATGTTCTTCCACTTGGGCACTCGGCGCCCCTTTCTGCCCCTGCCCCCGGGAGGTTCTTGGGTCGAGATGAAAAAGCAGGTTGGTCTCTTTCTTTCTTCATCTCTCTCCCTAATTCTCCACCTTACCTTTTGTTTTACTTTTCCCTTGAGAAGTGCTCTCCTTTTTTTTATTCACTTAGCTCACACACTCACATGGCTCAAAATTTCATAGCCAGGAGAGGGAAAACCCCCTCACGCCCCAGCCGCACCCCGGACCCTGTCACACAGACCTTCAGAGACAGCTTTGCTCCTAACAGCACACGTGCACGTGCACATTCCTGCACAGATGGAGGCACTCGCAGAGCATTCTGCGTCTGGATTGTCCACGCAGACGTAGATCTCAGAGACGTTTCTGCAGCAGCACCTGTGCGTCTGGAGCACCTTGCTCTGGCACAGCTGTACGGTGTCCCTTTGGTGAGGCACATCTTTTTTATCCACCTAGTAAGTCCGGCTGCTTCCCACTGAGTCTGAAAATGCAGAGGAAGGTAAAAATAAGACACAGCTCTGCTCCTTTACCTTGCAAGAGAAGTCTCTGCCCACCCCACCCCACCCCGTCTTTTCCTCTCCATCTCTTCTTTTCTGTCTCTCTCTGTCTCTCACACAGCTACGAGTCCTCGGCGGAAATCCTGCCTCACACCCCGAGGCTCACCCACTTCCCCACAGTCTCGGGCTCCCCAGCCAGCCTGGCCGACTCCATGCAGCAGAAGCTAGCTGGCCCTCGCCGCCGGCGCCCGCAGAATCCCAGCGCCATGTAATGCCTGGCGGGTGCCCACCTGCCCGCTTCCCCCCACTGCCCCGGGGCCCAAGGTAGGGCAGACACCCCAGCTCCAGTGGACGGGGCAGGGAGCATTGCCAGGGGCAGGCAGCAAGTGGTACCTCCACAATCACCAGGCAGTCCCTGCACCCAAGCTCAGGGCCGGGAGCAGGGTTCTAGAAAGTCACTGTCCTCACCAATGGTATGGGGTTCCTGTGAAAGAGCAGATAGCGACAGCCTTGTCATCCGGAGTAGATTCTCTTACTGCTGGCCTCCATATAAACCCTGGGCAGATCACTTTCCTCTTCCAGAGCCTCTCTCTGTTCGTCAAAGTGGGTACATTCCTGCCTCCTGGAGTTGACCTGGGGAAGAGATATAGGTACTGTCCTTGGTGTGAACTCAGTTGCTCGATAAATGGGGCCCATAGCAAGAGCTAAGCCAGGTGGCAGCCTTCGAGAGTGGCACCTTGCCACTTGCCAGTAGAGCAACCCCCTGCCTCCCTGCACCCCTGGGGCCAAATTGTTTTGACTCCTGCCATGCGCCCTGGGAAGCAGACCCTCTCCCATAGCCTCGTCCTGGCTGCCCCATTTTTTTCCCCCACTCTCCAGTGGAAGGTCCAAGAAGCTTAAAGTTAATCCATCCAAGCCCATCCTCTCCTCCATCTGCCTCTGCCCTTTACCACCTCTTGGCACCACCAGGCACAGAGAAGACAGCAACCTGTCTGAGAAAGGCATACTGTGGGGCCGGGGCCAAGTCCTGGAAGATGCTGGGCTGTGAATGCCAGGCTGGTGTTCCTCGTGTGCCCAGGGATTTTCCTGGGATGGTGGGGAGGCGGGGCCTGGGAGTTCTGCCCTCCCCCTCTAAAGGTGTTGTTCTTATTGTTTTGTTTTTTGGTCAGTTATGAGGAGTCAAATCCTAAGGATGCAGCAGCAGTGACAGAGGGATCCAAAGAGGGAACAGAGCCCTCGGCATCGAAGGGGCTGGAGAAGAAGGAGAAATGATACGGCTGGCCTGACCCTCTGAGGGCCAGGCCAGGCAGACGGGGGCAGGCCAGCACAGGCCTGCGCGGGCAGAGGGCGCCGGAGGCCCAGGGTGCGGGAGGCTGGGCAGCTCCAGGAGAGGGGTGGGGGTGACAGGATCCCTCCAGCAGGGCCTCCCATGGCCTGTTCCCTCGTCCCCCTTCTCTGGCCTTCCTCCGCCCTTTCCCAACCCCTGCAGGCAAAAGAAGCCCCAGTTTCCCCCACCCTCCCAGATACCAGGTGGGAAAAGTGGGTCTGATTTTTAGATTTTTGTACTGTGGACTGACTTTGCCTTACATTAAAAATTCATCCCAGGGGCGCCTGGGTGGCTCAGTCGGTTAAGTGTCCGACTCTTGATCTCGGGGTTGTGAGTTCAAGCCCCGTGGTTGGGGCTTGAACTCCTTGCCCAGTGTGGAGCCCAGTTAAAAAATGTCATCCCATTGCTCAGGCAGGCCACTGTGCCCCTGGAGGGGTTCTCTGCACCCGGCATCCTGCATTGCCTTTACTAGCTCTCACCCTCCCACTCAGAAGTTTCCCTGGAAGCCCCTTTCTGGGGACTGTGAACTCACAACCTCGGGGAGAAGGCCTGACCTGCAGGTCCTTCCATCCTCTTGGATGCCCACCTAGTGCCTGGCTAGCTCAGCACTCCAGGGATGCCTTTAGCCAGCAGAGGGAGCCCATGAGCCCTCCTTCATTTCCCCCTTCTCCCCATTCAGTTTTCTTCACCACATTCCTCCCAACACTTGGGGGGCAGTGAGGCTGTTAGGTGCTCCATGTATCACCCACCTACGCCAGCGAGACAATAAGGGGGGGTGGATACCAAAGCTAACCTTATTCAGCAAGGAGACCAGTATCTGCAAAGCTAGAGAAATGGGCAGGGCCTAATGGATCCCAGGGAAGAGTTTAGATTTTATTTCCAGGCTGGCAGGAACCGGGTCTTTATGGCTTCAGCTGGAGAGCATGTGGACTCTAGTTTGCCCTGGAGATCAAGGCCCCCTCATTCCTATTCTGCTCATTCCTGGGTTTCTTCCCAAAATGACTATGCAAAGCCAGGATACTGATGCTAGAAACCACCCGTTCCCCACATTGAGGCCAGTCAGCCCAAGGCCCAGGGCCCCTGAGAGGCTGGAGTGGGAAGGGATGGGGCCCAGTGCAAGTTTGCTGAAGACAGCAAGCAACCCTGGCCTGCAAGAGAATCCCCAGTGGACCAGGCGAGGCATGGGCACAGCACTTATCCACCCGCCTGGTGTGGGGCCACTGGGTGGAGAAACAGGAGGGAGGGGGTGACCACCAGTCTGGGACTCAGGCCCCCAGCTCCCAACCCAGGGCTCTCTCCTACCCAGGCTTCAGGTTCAAAGGCTAAAAATAACTGGTTTCCAGGCAGTTTGGAGGTGGCCAGAAGACAAGTACGAGCAGAAAACAGGAAGTATCTGTGTAATAATCAAACTAGGTATTAAATTGTTCCCAAGCACCTCTATAGAGGATTTCACCTCACTTCAGTCTTCGGCTCCAGTGCTAGTATGAGCCCCATTGTGCAGATGAGGCAATTGAGGTGGGTTGCCACAGGTGTGGATTTGACCTCAAGCAATCCACGTTGAATTCCCAAGTTACGAAGGACTGTGCAGCTCCCTTCTAGACCCCTGGGCCTGAGTCACTGGCTGGTGTTCTGGACACCTTTGAGATAACCACCCAACTTCTCTGGGCCTATAGAGAAGGAAAGGAAGGGTAGGAAATCTCAAAGGTTTCTCCCAGCCAGGGGGTCCCTTTCAGGGGCTTCTCGGATCTCCGCTGACTGCCGCCTCCGGAGGGGAGGCCGTGTGGTCCTGGAACAAGGCCCCTCTGAGGGCAGCAGATGGGGCAGGCAGCCCAGGCACACAGCATGGTTGGCTCTGCGGCCCAGGGCCCACAAAGGCCTCATTGAGTCACCGCCGGCCCCCGGCGGAGGCTGAGGTGGCAGTGGCGCCGGGCGCCTGCCACCTAATGACCGTCCTGGCCCGGCCAGATGTTCCACAGACCTCGGCAGCGGCCATCCAGGGCCCGCCCGGCCAGCCGGCACCACAGAGGCCACTCTAATTCCAATTAACCAGCTTCAGCTGAGCAAACAGCGGGCAGCGGTGGCCCAGCCCGGGCGGTAGGCCCGGCCCGCAGAGCCTCGGAGTCTAGACTCCAGATGTGAACCGCCACCGCCAGAGTCCCATGGAAAAATGGCACCAGGCCGGGCACGGATTGGGCCTGCACGCTGGAGAGGTGGGGGTGGGTGACTGGGCAGGGCTCTGGGTGGGCCTAGTGCCAGCCTCACCCCGGGGTGGGGGTGGATTCTTGGGAAACTGCTCCAGATTCCCAAGTTCTGCCCCTGATTTGTTAGGTGTTCCTCTCTGGGCTCACTCTCCCCAGACTACAGGAGGTGGAAGGGGGCTCCAAGGGGGAAGACCAGCCGCGGAGAGCCCTAATACTATTTCATCTGTATTTAACATGTTTTGAGCAATATGTATTTTAGAAATATTTATTTAGTCGTTGTAACCACCCCATAAGGTAGTACCATCGTTTTTATAGATAAAAGAAACTGCAGCAGAGAGAATTAAGTGCCCAGGGGGGGATTTGAACCCAGGATGCCTGGCTTCCAAGACCGTGCTGTTCACCGTAGGTGCTGTTTGACATAAATCAGGCTGCTGGATTCTGGGTTCCCTTTCTTGGGAGCAGCGCTGGAGAAGAGGGTCAGCGTCTGGCGGAGCAGGGCTGGCTTGCCACACTGGAGAGGCCTGCCCACTCTGTCCTGTTTCCTCAGCTGTGAAATGGGTAAGACCCTCCCAGCGCGGCTCCAACTTCCGGGGGTAAAGCCTCCAGGTACCCTTTCAGGCCTCAACACCAGGAATGGGTTGGGCACCAGTCAAGTCGCTGGGCACAGCAGGGGGCACAGCAGGGAACACAGGTCAAGCAACCTCTCCCGAGCTGAAACAGTGAGGGGGAAAGACTTGAAATGGCTGAGTAAGTGAAAAATGTCAACACTTGGGGCAGGAGTGGTGCCTCCGGTTTCCACAATCTTGTCTGGGGTCCCCGAGAGGCAAGGCCAAAGCTTGCGAGATCCAGGAGGTCAGACCTCATCTGTCCTTGTACAAATGGGAAGACTGAGCACCCCCCCCCAAAAAAAAAAGGGCGAGCCTTGCCCGGGGTCCCAAAAGGAGTGGATACCCGGGACTGCTCCGACCCATCAGGCTTTCCCACCGCTGGGATTCCCTCCGCGACTCCAGGCCGGGTCTTGGGAGGCGGAGGCTGCATCCTGCCCGGGTGCGTCAGGAAGGGCCGAGCGGGAAGGAAGGCACCACCCCCACCCCCGCCGCGGCCACACCTGGGCTCTCCGGGCGGGCGGGGGGCGCGGGCCGGCGCCTGGCTCCAGCGAGTCTGGGCCGCCTCCCCGCGCCGCCCCGTGGGGGCCGCCAGATGGGCCGGCCGCCCGCCCAGCGACGCAGGCAGGAAACGGCCGCCGGGGCTGCCAGGGACGCGGCCGCGAGCTCCGGGGGCGGGGACCGCCCTGGGACCACCCCCTGAAGGGAGGGGCCAAGCCGAGCCTGCGAGGACGTCCAGCCTGCGAGAGCCCTGACTCCCAGATCCGCTCCCGCTAGCTGGGTTCCCTTGGGCAAGGCCCTCCCCTTCTCTATGCCCCAGCTTCCCCACCAGTGAAACGGGTGTGCTTATCCTGGCTCTTTTTGTTTTTTAAGACATTTATTTTAGAGTGAGCAGGGAGAGGGGCAGAGGGAGACTAGCAGACTCCCCAGTGGGCAGGGAACCCATATGGGGCTCCATCCCAGGACTCTAAGATCATGACCTGAGCCAAAACTAAGAGTCACATGCCTAACTTACTGAGCCAAGCAGACACCCCTCCTACGTTCTTACCACCCTGTGACTCTGAGCAGTTTCTTGCCCTTCTGTTCCTTGGTTTCCTTAGCCAGCAAGTGGGGTGACAGTGACGAGCCATCTCCACGCAAATACCAGCTCTTGGAGGGCTGAGCCGTCCTCCCCACTGTGGTAACCCAGCATCTGGCCCAGTGACCAAAAGATGAGGGCACTCAGTATTTGTTGACTGCCTCAGGTCTGGGACAATCCTGGCGCCTGCCATATAGCAGGCACTTCATAGACGGACACACATCTTGAGTCTACAGCTCACAAGAGGTGTAGCTTCCGGCAAGTGTCTTCTTGTCTCTGAGCCTGTTTCCCGTCCACCTCGTGGGTGGCTGTGAGGGTTAAGTGAAATAATCATGGGAAGCACACATAGCAGGGCCTCAATAGATGATATTTACTGAAGCATCTACCAGATGTGTAAAAATAGATACTATTTGGGTAAATTTGAGGGCAAGAAAGGTAAAAAGGAATCAGCTTGGGAGGAAATTTCTGTTGTATATGTATTCTTTTGTATATTTTATATATTTTTTAAGATTTTATTTATTTGACAGAGAGAGCATAAGCAGGGGAAGAGGGAAAGGGAGAAGCAGGCTCCCCGATGAGCAGGGAGCCCGACAAAGGACTCAATCCCAGGACCCTGGGATCATGACCTGAGCCAGAAGCAGACACTTAATGGACTGAGCCACCCAGGCACCCCTGTATGTTTTGTATTTTTAAAACTTTGAGCCAGGTAAACATATTTTTCAAAAACAAATACAATTGAAATAATGCAGATACAACTGAGAATAAAAAGAAATCTAGCCCCAGCAGAAAAAAATACTATTACTTCCATGTGGCAAAGGAGGCATCTAAAACTCAGAGAGGGTCTGAAACTGCACAGGGTTGCAAAGAGCTAAGAAATGGCAAAGATGCAAATAAATGGCAATTTGTTGGACTCCAAATTAAAAACACAGAGGAGGGATCCCTGCTTCCAGGAGGGCTCCTAGGCTGAGTAGAGGGTAAAAGCCAGCAGAGTGAGAAAGAGAGACAGAAGAGGAAAGGTGAGCAGGTCCAACAGGCCAGGCCAAGGAGTGTAGGCTTTATCTTGGAGGTGGTGGGGAGCCAAGGAAGGATTCTAAGCACGGTGACATAGTCCTTTCTAAACATTAGAAATGGAAGTCAGGAAGCCAGGAGTGGAGCTACAAGGCCCTAGATGGTGATGTTCTGAGTGATAAAAGGGCAAGGGCTGTGGACGTGAATGGACAAGAGAGACTGGGAACTCAGAGCCAGCCAGAGACAGACTCATGGCCATCCAGATATCCCTCTGCAGCATGGCACGGCCGCAACCCCAGGTGTCCCAACTCTCCTTATCAATGTCCTTTTCCCTGGAGGTTATTCAACCCACACCAGTCTCTCACCCTTAAAAATGTCCTAAGACCCTTGAAGGAGCCCTGGGCCTGGTGAGGTGCCAGGAAAATCCTAGGTTTCTAGGCACCTGGGTGGCTCAGTCAGTTAAGCGTCTGCCTTCAGCTCAGGTTGTGATCCCAGGGTCCTGGGATCGAGGCCCATGTGGCCTCGTGTGAGGCCCATGTCGGCCTCAGCGAGGAGTCTGCTTCTCCCTCTGCTCCTCCTCCCACTCATTCTCTCAATCTCTCTCTGTCCCTTGCTCTCAAATGATAAATAAATAAAATCATTTTTTAAAAAATGCCTAGATTTCCAGCAGCTTTGAGCTGAAGGGACCCAGGACCAGAGTGCTGGGCAGGGTGGAGAGCTGAGATGGTGTCAGCATCTCCCACCAAGAGGCCCTGGGTTAAAGGCCTGGCCCCTGTTTGCATGAGCCTGTGCATGGAGCTGATGCTCCATGCTTTGGAGGGACCTTTATGCCAGTGAACCTGCACGTGTGGTCAGCCTAGGGGACCCGGGCACACCCTGCCCTGCAGGCACCCAGGAGGTGGCCAGTCCCTACTGGGCAGTGGGACAGAAGCCTGCACTGGAAGAAGAGCAGCTACCTTGGCGCCCCTGGGTGGCTCAGTGGGTTAAGTGTCTGCTTGGGCTCAGGTCACGATCCTGGAGTCCTGGGATGAAGCCCCCAGTTGGGCTCCCAGCTCAGCGAGGAGCCTGCTTCTCCCTCTCCCTCTGCCCCTCTGCTGCTCATGCTCCTGCTCTCTCAGATAAATAAATAAAATCTTTAAAAAAAAAGGGGGGGGAAGGCAGCTACCTTTGTTGAGCTCTTACTGTGTGCCAGGCACCCCCCAAGTGTTTACATGCATTACACCCCTAAAGCTCACGTCACCTTCCACGGAGCAATTCTCCATTATGCGGATGAGGGAATAAAGGCCCAGAGGAGAAGGGACCTGCTCACCCAGCCATCGAGAACCTGCCCAAGCTCCGGACTTACCTGAGGCAGCCACCCCCTTGTCGTTTTTTATGTCATTAAATAATCATTTACAAAAACCTTTTATTATCCAGAAGCTGTAGCCATGCCTTGGAGAAAATCAGAATATGTGTAAAAAAAAAAAAAAAAGAAAGAAAAATGGGAAAATAAAGCAGCATCTTCCCGCCACCCAGAGATTATTGCTGTTGACGCTTTAACATGGATTTCAGATTTTTTTAAATGCTTATTATGTCTTTTTTTGTAACGCAAATTATATCTACTGCGCATCTATTTTGACATCTATTTTGTTTCCACAGTTAACAACCTTCCCCTTCCCATTTTGGTCAGTGGTCCTCTCATCTAATACCCTGCCTGCCTCCCACCTTTTTGTCATTTAAAGGCGGACCAGGTGAGACAAACAGGCGATCTGCATGTGAAGGCAGAGCCCCGCGCGGCGGATGAGGCCCGCTGCGCTCTGCGGAGAGCCCTTCCTCCCCTCTGCGCAGAGCCCTTCCTCCCCTCTGCGCAGAGCCCTTCCTCCCCTCTGCGCCCTGCCCGCCCCGGAGCTGTGGAGTGGGGGGCCCGACCCTGTGCCCGCCTGGGAGCAGCCCTGCGGGGTGTGGGGGGGAAGGGGGCCCAGAGAAGCACGAGCCCCTGGGCTCTGCATTCAAGGCCTCCACGCGCCTGTCCCTCGCAGGCAAGGTGCCCACCCTTGCTGCTAAGAGCTGGGTGTCCACGGCTTCTCCGGCTCCCCCAGGGTCCAGCGAGGGCCCTGGAATGGGGGAGGGGAGGTGGAGGCACACGAGACACTCGCGTCAGATGTTGGGGGGGGAGGAGAAAACCCCGGGGGCCAAGGCTGGGAAGCCACCTGCCAAAGTGTGGAGTTGGGGGAGGGGCCGAGCCCCTGTCTGCTTGACCTGGATCGTTTCTGCTGGAGAGCTCCTCTGAGCTTCTCTGTGCTTCTATGGGTGTGTGCGCTCGAGGGAGAAGCAGAATGTGTTCTTCGGAGAATGTGTGCCCGGGTGTGGACAACTGTGCAGGAAGCGTGACAGTGCTGACATCTTCTGTGGGACAGTGTTGTGGATGTGCCTGTGCCTGGCTGCGTGGACGTGTACTTTTGTGTTTAAGAGTGTGTGTCTGTGAGGACATCTGTGAGCAAATGACTACATTGGTGTGAGTGTGAGAGAGAGAGAGCAAGATCGTGCGTGACTGGGACAGTGGGCTTGTAAAAGGGTTTGGGGAAGGGCTCCGCGCGGAGGAGCTGCTACAAACATCTCCCTGCCCACGCATGTGTGTGTCCGTGTTCCAGGTCTCATTCCCTGTCCCTGCTCCCATCTGCGCGGGTCACTCTGCAGCCTCGGTTCTCATCCGTGAGATGCGGATACGTCATCACTGGACATCGTTTTGTTCTGATCACCCCTTCTCTGGCCACCGCCTGCCTCCTTTCCAAACACTGGCCAGTCCTTTCTGCTCTGGCCAAACTGATGACATCTTTGTTTCTTACGCCTAAAACCTGCTTTCCCCAATTTGCTCACTGGCTATTGGCTGATGCCCCTGGATTTACCTAGATGAGATTTTACAGGAATGAAAGAGCCATTCAGGGAACAGCCTGGAAACCGCCCTCACAGAGCTGCTGACCGGTGCCTTGCACCTTGCAAGGCTTGGACTTCAACCGTTCAGGCCCAAATGTGCACGCAATCCACTGAGAGAAGGAAAAAGGGGGCTTTTTGTCCTTTAAAAAAAAATCTTTTTGTTTTCAGTCTGTGTCTCTCAAGCCCCACAGGATGGGGGTGCACCTTGTCCTAAAATAAGAAATTAAACGAGAGGAAATCCCATTATCTAGGTTTTTTTAATGGGTCCCTTAGGATTCCACGGGGACCCCCTTCCCAGCTGCTGTGTGGTCCAGGCCTGAGAACGCCAAGCCCCCCGCCCTGGGGCCCACGCCCACCCACCACCCAGCCCCTGGCAGCAGTTTCCCAGGATTCACATGGTAATGAAGGCATCCATCTTCTCCCAGACACACACTGGGCCCTCCGACCCTCCCAGGCCCCCCCGCACAATGGCCCCCAGCGCCTCGGCCTGCCACCTGTTGGACTTTCCCAGGGAAGGGAGGGAGAGGGTGGAGGAGAAGAGCCCCTTCCTCCCAGCTTCCAGGTCCATTTGCCCCTGGTCCGGGGAGTCAGATAGGGAGCACGCCCATGTCCTCGACTGCCCATCCCGCTCAGCAGTCTACACTCTGTTTCCTCATCTGCAAAACGGAGGTGATGATACCTGAGTCCCAGTGTGGCTGGAAGGATTCTCTGGGGAATGGCACTAAGAGCCAAGCTCCAGGAAGCATGGACTGCGGACAACGGAGAGCCCAGTGGATGACAAACTATCAGTAATCACGGCACCCTTGTCACGGTGTGCCCCACCACAGCCCTTCGGAGTGGCACCGTTCAGATCCCATTTGCAGAAGACACAGAGGCCCAGGGAAGATGGACAGAGGGCCGCAAGCACCACAGTCCCCCAAAGCAGCAGAGCCACGACTGGAATTCACTTTTGCCTCACCCCAGAGCCTGATGTCTTAACCACATGAGATCAGCACCATCATTATTACCATCACAATTACTGAGTTAGATAATGATCTTGGAAAAGGTCACAGAAAGTCCTTACTTAAAGAAGCTGGGCAGGGAAGCAGTCCTACCTGTTACTCGTCTCTGTCTCCACCGGACTTGGCCAGAGAGCCTGGCACACAGTAGGTGCCTAATAACTGAGGACTGAACGGGGGAGGTCACTGAGAAATGAAAGGCACGTCTTTATTCTCCGCGTAGTGGAGTCGGCTTCCTCATCTCTAACGCTCTGCCGAGCATCGAGTGCGGGCCCTGCGCCCTGCCTGCTTCCCAACTCTCTCGGCCTCGCTTACTCTTTGAGCGAGGCTGGCGGTGTTGTCCCTATTTGGTTCACACCCCCCAGGAACCCCAATGTTCCTGAATAAATGATTCCCCAAATGGATGCATAGTTCGGTCTTGCGACAAGTAACAGGGACGAGGGTGGCAGTGCAGGGGGAGATCATTCCCAGCAGGTCTCGGGGAGGAGGGACAGTTTACTAGTTACAGCAAGCAACAGAAAATCAAAATCACTGCCTCTTTACCTGGAGTCTTGGGGGCCCCTGGCTGGCTCAGGGGCCCTGGATCTCTGGATCCTGAGTTCAAGCCCCACATTGGGCATAGAGCTGACTTTAAAAAAATTAATACATAAAGGTATTACCTATTCAAATACATAAATAATAAATAAACGGAGCCTTGGAAATCGACAGATTCTGCCCCCACCACCCCTGCTGCTCCCTGGCGCAGAAAGTGCCTTCCTACAACTTGCCCAGATCCGGCAGCCCACGCACACATTTGAATATTCAGAGGTTTTCTTTCTGCATTTATGGGTGCAGGGATAGGATTAAGGATGATTTTAATTTTGTTTAGAGTTGATCTATATTTCCAAATTCTCTATAAGGAGTATATGCTATCATTTTAATCAGCTTCTATACAAAGAATACATTGTTATGAGAAAGGAGACCATACAGAAGTACATACAATGAAAAGGGAAGGTCCACCTTCAATTTGAGTCCCCTGCTTATATGAAGTATCCAGAATGGGCAAACCTAGAGACAGAAGGTAGATACTTGTAGGTTAGTGGCTGCCAGGGGCTGAGAGGTCGGGACAGATGGAGCGTGATTGTTAATACGAGTAGTATTTCTTTTTCTTTAGAACATTTTGATGAAAATGTCCTACAGTTAATTGTCATGAAGGCTGTACAAGTCCACGATGGACTGAGAACCACCGAGTTGTCCACTTTATTTATTTATTTATCAAAGATTTTATTTACTTTACTTGAGAGAACAAAAGTGAGAGAGATGACAGAGGGAGAGGGAGAAGCAGGCTCCCCACTAAGCCTGATGTGGGGCTCGATCCCAGCACCCTGAGATCAGGACCCGGGCCGAAGTCAGACGCTTAACCAACTGAGGCACCCAGGCGCCCCGAGTTGTACACTTTAAATGGGTGCATTGTATGATATGTGAATTGTAACTCGATAAAGCTGTTAAAGAAAAAAAAAAAAGGAAATTCTAGAGAGGCCCTTGTCTCTGAGCCTCTAGCCTAGAGACGGGGCGGGGCGTTCACCACCTCCAAATGCCACCCCCTTCTGGGTCCCACCTCCAGGTGGTTCTGATTCTCAAGTGCAAGTGTGTTTCTCAGACTCATCGTTCACAGGTGTCTCCAAACCACACAGTCCCTCCTGGGATACAGCACTCTGCCTTCATCTTGTCTGGGTCTAGACCTCTCCCCTTGACATTTTCATTTCAGTTTTGAATAGATAATACATGGTCACAGTACAGCATTTTGAAAGTGTAAACATCTCCCTTTTCCTCCTCAGAGGCAGAGCCGATCGGTCTTGAAGGGAGATACAAGCAAATGCAAAACACGTATGTGATCTTGTTTCTTTTCTTTTTCTTCTTTCAATTTTTAATTTTTTTATTTATTTTTTTAAAGATTTTATTTATTTATTTGAGAGAGAGAGCTCGCACAGGAGCAGGGGGAGGGGCAGAGGAAGAGGGAGAAGCAGGCTCCCCACCAAGCAAGGAGCCCAATGTGATCCCAGCCCCCCCACCGCACCCCCACCGCCGGGGTCATGACCTGAGCCGAAGGCAGACGCTTAACTAACCGACTGAGCCACCCAGGTGC
This sequence comes from Ailuropoda melanoleuca, assembly GCF_002007445.2. Taxonomy (NCBI): domain Eukaryota; kingdom Metazoa; phylum Chordata; class Mammalia; order Carnivora; family Ursidae; genus Ailuropoda; species Ailuropoda melanoleuca. The sequence goes on along the minus strand of NC_048230.1, from coordinate 71,447,512 downwards.
CCTTTTAATTTAAAATTTTTTTAATTTTTAAAATATAAATGGTGGCAGTCTATGCATACTACTGTCAACTCATTTCATTTGGGGTTTATTTCCACGTAATAATGAACCTTGGAGATCTTCGCAGATCCGGAGAGCAGGCAGCGGCCTCCTCCTTTTACAGCTGCTTGTATTCCATTATATGGAGAGAACATCCTTAATTAAGCAGCCCCCTAGCGATGAACATATGGGTTTTTTCCAGTTGCCTGTTCTTCCTGCACATACATCATTTCCCACATCGGAGTGTGTCCTTAGTATAAATTCCTGAAAGTGGAAGTGCTGTCTCATGATTTCCCAGGGCCACATGGCATTTCATAGTTTATTTAACCATTCTCTTTTTGATGAACACTCAGATTGTTTCCAATTGGTTGCTCTTATGAACAAATCTGCTATGAACACTTTATGCATCCCTCCCAGACCCCTTTGGCAATGTGTTAGAAGCTGTGGGTCCTTCCCTGCTACTGAAAAAAAAATGCATTAAATTCACCCAACTTTGAAGCCTACCCAGAAGCATCAGAGTGAAGAAACTCTGATCTAAACCGTGGGCTGTCGTCGTTCAAATGGAGAAACACAAGGCCCCGGGTGGGCAGTTGCTGAAGCTGAGATTTAGCACAGAGTGAGGTCAAAGTCCTCTCTGCTCAAAACCTTCCCGTGGCTCCTGCCTCACCCAGCATAAAAGCCGGAGTCCTCGCACGGCCTACAGATGCAGCTCTGCCCTCCACCCACTCCCACACTTCTCCCCGACCTCACTTCGTAGCACGCACTTCCTTGCTCGTTCAGCTGAAGTCACACTGGTTTCTTGAGCACAGCAGGCACACTTCTTACTGTTAGCCTCAGGACCTTTGCACTGGTTGTGGCTTCTGCCTGGAACGTTTTTCCTCTGATAGCTGAAGGATGTGAGAGAACAAGTTCCTTACTGAAATATCTCCTTCTCAGAGAGGACTTTGCCGACACCCCCCCCCAAATCCCAGCCTTCCCGATCCCCTCCTTTCCTGACTTATTTTTCTCCATAATATTTATCACCAGATAAGCTCATATATATTGCACTGACCCTGTCCACTGTGTGCCTCCCTCTCCCAAATACAAACTCCACAGGACAGGGACTTCTGTCTGTTGTGTTCACGACAATGTCCCTGCGCTGGCTTAGAGCCAAGCATGCAGTAGGTGCCCTGCAGATACTGGTCTATTCAGTGAAAGAAGGAGGTTCCTAAAGCACTGAGCCCAGGAGAAGAGAAGAGAGGTGTGGTATCCAGGAACCCACATGCTCTGAGAATCCTGAACTCACACCCTAGCCAGGCCACAGAATTGCTGTGCCCTTCCACAAGTCACTTATCCCCAAGTCCATATTCATCCTCCCTCAGCTGGAAGCGATAGTTAGCGCAACTTCTGCACAGGTGGGGGGGGAGGCTGTGACATCTTAAGTAAGGAAATTATTTAAAGCCCGATAAATGCTGAATAAATGTCCGCCAGCATTGCTGTTATGATGACGGAGGGGGCGGCGGCGGTGGTGGCGCAGCCCCGGGGGTGCGCCCTGACACCTCCACCCGTCCACCTGCAGGCTGCCGCAGGAATACCGGAGGCTGGCGGGGGGAGAGCGGAGGGGCAGGGCGCTTAGCTCGGATTCCTCTCTGGCCCTTTACAGCCGGACAGTGGGACGGCGGGGGGCGGAGCTAGAAGTAAACTACTTGCCCCAGAGAAGCCCTCAGACCGCACCCCGTCTCCCCCCTTCCCGGTCGCTCCCGGCAGTGGACACCGCAGCCGCACCTTGCTCGCGGCACGCCCTCGGCCGCCGCAGGAGGAAGGCGGCAGGAGAGCAAGTTGGGTTTTCCCAGGCTCCCCCCCTCCCGCGAACATCTGGACGCGAACATCTGCCCCGAGCCTTTGTCGTCCGGCCCCAGGCCGGCCTCGCACCCATCTGCCGGCGCCCGCGGCCCCCGCCCCATCTGCACGCGCCCCCCCCGCCGGGGCGGTTCCCGGCGCCCTCGCCCCCGCCCTCCAGGCTTGGTTCCCACGGGTCGAGCGCGGGAAGCCGGACGGCCCATCTGTCCGGCGCGGCGGGTCCAGCCGCCAGGCGTCCCCAAGGGGCGGGGCGCCGTGCCCAGGAATGCCTTTCAGGAGGGTGCGCGCCCCGAACAAAGCCCGGGGCGCGGGACCTCTCCTGCCGGGCTGGGCCCGCAGTCCCCGCCCCAGGCTGCCCGGCCAAAGGGCGGCCGGCGCTCCTCCCCGCCTCCTGCCCTTCCCGCCCCGCCCATTTGCCAACCTGCCAGCCGGCCGCCCCCACCACCTCTCCCGCCCGCACCTGACCGCCCGTGTGCCCCTGCACGCCCCTCCGTCTCCAGCTCCCAGACCCGTAACTGCGGGGCCCGCTGCCAGGAGATGCCCAGGTCTCTCATTGCTCATCTAACTCGTTTTGTGTGTGTTACCGACACCATGTTCCCAGCACCCAGAGCTGGCGACTGTGGGCCCTTCGCTGTATTTGTTCCCCTTTCGTCTTCTTTACAAAATAAAACTTTACAGATCGTGCTGACCGTGTAACCAGGGCCCCTACCCTTCTCTCCGAGACATTTTGCCACCTCCTCCCCAGCTAGCACCATGACTGGGCATGTTTCCTTATACTTTGACTACACATAAATGTGTTAGTGTTGCGTGTGTGTGTTTCTGTGTTTATGCTCGTTAAAGAATCATTCTGCGTGTTCCCTAAGCAACATCAGATTTGGGGGCTCATTCATTTCCACGCACTGCTGTGGACGGTGCCGCCGCCGTTTTATTTGCCCATTCTTGGTGGGACACGTAGGGAGTCTACCGTTTGCCTCGGTTCTAGACACACCTGCCAAGTTCTTGCCCGTGTCTTTGGTGTCTTGTACGCAGGATTTGGAGGGGAATGCACGTGGGAGTGAATTGCTGGGTCATAGGGTGTTCCAGTGTTCACTTTTACTCAATATTGCCAAACTGAGCTCCGACGTGATCATACCAGTTTACACACTCATGAGATGGGGATGAGAGTAGTTTTCCCACATCCTCACCACATTTTATATGATCAGACTCCAAAGCTTTTGCAGTTGGACGAGGCAGCTGTGTCCCTTGCACATCCCAGATGTGCAAATGCTGGGACTCAGGGCCATCCACCTGGACCTTCCTCCCCTTTTTTCTTCTCAGCCGGGATAGGGATACTGCCTCCTTCTCCAAGAAGGCCCTCCCTGACCTCCCTCGGCCGGCGAACTGAGGTCTCTCCCCGGCCAGGCTTCCCCAGCCCCTTGTGCGTCCCCATCACAGCACTGGAAATTGGCAAGTGACCGTCTCCCCCACCAGACTGGGCGCTCTCCTGGCAGGCCCAGGGTTGCAGGGCCCCTGCGCAGGCTGCGTGCGAGAAGCACGAAGGAGCTACAGAGAGCGCCCTCAGGAAGGCTTCATCTGCTCCAAATAAAGGGCTTCTCTTTGTAATTCCTACAAAGTGCCCCCTCGGGATGGTAGCAGCCCACGTTCCGGCGTCATCCGCGTCCCCAGCATGTGGACACAGAAGCCAGGAACCAACCACCTGGCCAGTGCTGTTTATTTTCACTGGGTCACTCCCAGCCGAACACAGCTCCCTGAAAAGCATGAACCCACATCTTGTTCTCTCACTGCCGGGCCTCGCACGAGTAGTGTGCGCTAATGGTTTATGGCATGAATGGTTGGCACTTAATGATTCTCCAGTTTTGTAATTCCGTGGTGGAGCATATATCCAATTGCTTAACAGGGGTTACCTGGAGGAGAGGTGGAAACGTCACAGCACTAATAACAGCCGGAGTCGGGCCACCTGGCGGGCACAGTCGGTGGAGCACGTGACTCTTAATCTCAGGGTCATGAGTTCAAGCCCCACACTGGGCAAGGATCCTACTTTAAAAATGGGGGGGGGGCAATAATAACAACTAGAATCTAATGAGTCTGGACTTTGCCAGGCACTGTTTAAGCTCTTTGCGTGACTTAACTCACTTAAGCCTCATAGATATGGGAGCGCATAGCACCCTCACGTTCACAGATAGGGACCCTGAGACAGGTGGGCATGACTTGGGGTCCCACAGCTCAGCAGCGGTGGGCAGGATGTCACCCCAGGCTCTCTGGCTCTCTGAGAGACCTCACACTGCAGTCTTCCAGGAAAAGTGTGCCTTTCTTCCCTTGAGTGTTTCTGAAATGTCACTTCCTTTTCACCGGGACGGTTCTGCTTTTGCATCAGCAAAAAATAAGCCTTTTTAAAGACTTATGAGATCGTCCTGAGTCATAGTATTTGAGGAGTATAGCCACTCCTGCGACCTGAGGCAAGGGTGCAGCTGGAGGTGCCACCCCCTAGTGACAGGGTACTTAGGGTTGGGGTGAGCCGGGAGGGTGGGGACTGCTCCAGGCTCTTCTGGGTGGGCAGGGAACAGGGCTGGTCGGGAGAGGTGCACCCTCTGCGGGTTCCAGGTTCCGGGCCCCCAGGCAGGAGGAGGAGCCAGGGGCGAGGAAGGCAGGTGAGTCAGGGGAGGGCTTGGCTGGGCACCAAGCAGGAGAGGTAAGAGAGGCGCTGCTTCCGGGAGGGGGGCTTCAGGGGGCCTCCTGGCCATCCCCAGAGGGCATATGGGGAAAGCCACTGAAAGCCCCTGCAGGCCTCTTGCCCAGTTTCCCCCATTCCACCCCCTAGCCCTGCACAGCCCTGCAGCAGGGGCAGTGATCTCCACCAGGCTCCGCAGAGGGCCCCGACTTGGGGCGCTTCTGGCTGGTGGTGTCAGCCTCTGGCTGCCGGGGTCAGACCCGGTCCCACACCGCTGGCCTGGGCAGGGCTCAGGCCTGCATTCCAGGCCCGAGTTCCCGGGGTCTGGGTGGGTATGCTTGAATGGTGTGTGTCCTGGGGACTTTGCAGGGTTCTGAATTGTGTATGTGTATGTGTGCGTATGGGGGTGGTGGTGACGTCTACACCCAAAAAGCCTGCGGTGGGAGGAGGCAGTGTGGGGGCTTGAGCTGGAGAGGGTGAGTGTCGGGCTGTGTGTGTGATGAAGGCACATTGCAGGGCAGGGTGTGTGCGTCTGTGTGCTGTGTGTGTTGGGGGTATTGTGGTGTGTTGCTTTAGTGTGCCTCTGTTAGGTGTGGTCATCGGGCGTTTTGATGTGTTACCCCCTTGGTCCCCATACGTTCGTCGGTGTGTTGGATGTGCACATTTTGATGCTGACTTCGAGGTCAGCGTGGGGGTTGTGCGCAGGGGTGTAGCTAGGTCGTTGGTTGTGCGCAGGGGTGTAGCTGCTCGTTGGTTGTGCGCAGGGGGTGTAGCTGCGTCATTGGTTGTGCGCAGGGGTGTAGCTGCGTCATTGGTTGTGCGCAGGGATGTAGCTGCTCGTTGGTTGTGCGCAGGGATGTAGCTAGGTCGTTGGTTGTGCGCAGGGGTGTAGCTACGTCGCTGGTTGTGCGCAGGGGTGTAGCTACGTCGTTAGTTGTGCGCAGGGGTATAGCTGCTTGTTGGTTGTGCACAGGGGTGTAGCTGCATCGTTGGTTGTGCGCAGGGGTGTAGCTAGGTCGTTGGTTGTGCGCAGGGGTGTAGCTGCTCGTTGGTTGTGCGCAGGGATGTAGCTAGGTCGTTGGTTGTGCGCAGGGATGTAGGTAGGTCGCTGGTTGTGTGCAGGGGTGTAGCTGCTTGTTGGTTGTGCGCAGGGGTGTAGCTAGGTCGTTGGTTGTGTGCAGGGGTGTAGCTGCTCATTGGTTGTGCACAGGGATGTAGGTAGGTCGCTGGTTGTGCGCAGGGGTGTAGCTGCATCGTTGGTTGTGTGCAGGGGTGTAGCTGCTCGTTGGTTGTGCACAGGGATGTAGGTAGGTCGCTGGTTGTGCACAGGGGTGTAGCTGCATCGTTGGTTTTTGCGCAGGGGTGTAGCTGCATCGTTGGTTGTGTGCAGGGGTGTAGCTGCTCATTGGTTGTGCATAGGGATGTAGGTAGGTCGCTGGTTGTGTGCAGGGGTGTAGCTGCATCGTTGGTTTTTGCGCAGGGGTGTAGCTGCATCGTTGGTTGTGCGCAGGGGTGTAGCTAGGTCGTTGGTGTGAGCAGGGGTGTAGCTAGGTCGTTGGTTGTGTGCAGGGGTGTAGCTGCTTGTTGGTTGTGTGCAGGGGTGTAGCTAAGTCATTGGTTGTGCACAGGGGTGTAGCTAGGTCGTTGGTTGTGCGCAGGGGTGTAGCTAGGTCGTTGGTTGTGCGCAGGGGTGTAGCTACCTCGTTGGTTGTGCGCAGGGGTGTAGCTACGTCGTTGGTTGTGCGCAGGGGTGTAGCTAGGTCGTTGGTTGTGTGCAGGGGTGTAGCTGCTCATTGGTTGTGCACAGGGATGTAGGTAGGTCGCTGGTTGTGCGCAGGGTTGTAGCTGCATCGTTAGTTGTGTGCAGGGGTGTAGCTGCTCGTTGGTTGTGTGCAGGGGTGTAGCTAGGTCGTTGGTTGTGCGCAGTTGTGTAGCTGCGTCGTTGGTTGTGCGCAGGGGTGTAGCTGCGTCGTTGGTTGTGCGCAGGGGTGTAGCTGCGTCGTTGGTTGTGCGCAGGGGTGTAGCTGCGTCGTTGGTTGTGCGCAGGGGTGTAGCTGCGTCGTTGGTTGTGCGCAGGGGTGTAGCTGCGTCGTTGGTTGTGCGCAGGGGTGTAGCTGCGTCGTTGGTTGTGCGCAGGGGTGTAGCTGCGTCGTTGGTTGTGCGCAGGGGTGTAGCTGCGTCGTTGGTTGTGCGCAGGGGTGTAGCTGCGTCGTTGGTTGTGCGCAGGGGTGTAGCTGCGTCGTTGGTTGTGCGCAGGGGTGTAGCTGCGTCGTTGGTTGTGCGCAGGGGTGTAGCTGCGTCGTTGGTTGTGCGCAGGGGTGTAGCTGCGTCGTTGGTTGTGCGCAGGGGTGTAGCTGCGTCGTTGGTTGTGCGCAGGGGTGTAGCTGCGTCGTTGGTTGTGCGCAGGGGTGTAGCTGCGTCGTTGGTTGTGCGCAGGGGTGTAGCTGCGTCGTTGGTTGTGCGCAGGGGTGTAGCTGCGTCGTTGGTTGTGCGCAGGGGTGTAGCTGCGTCGTTGGTTGTGCGCAGGGGTGTAGCTGCGTCGTTGGTTGTGCGCAGGGGTGTAGCTGCGTCGTTGGTTGTGCGCAGGGGTGTAGCTGCGTCGTTGGTTGTGCGCAGGGGTGTAGCTGCGTCGTTGGTTGTGCGCAGGGGTGTAGCTGCGTCGTTGGTTGTGCGCAGGGGTGTAGCTGCGTCGTTGGTTGTGCGCAGGGGTGTAGCTGCGTCGTTGGTTGTGCGCAGGGGTGTAGCTGCGTCGTTGGTTGTGCGCAGGGTTGTAGCTAGGTCGTTGGTTGTGTGCAGGGGTGTAGCTGCGTCGTTGGTTGTACGCAAGGGGTGTAGCTAGGTCGTTGGTTGTGCGCAGGGGTGTAGCTACGTCATGTGCGTTGGGAGGCTGCTCTGGTGGTTGTTTGCAGTGAGGTGTTGCTGCCGATGGACATGGCAGTTGACACACATACGCTGTGCAGGTTGTGTAGATGTGTGCCTCTCTGTCGCCCTGTGCATGTGGGTGGGGGTAGCATGTGTTTGTGCAGCCCTGCAGGTTTGGCCTGTGCTGAGTGACCTAAGATGGGAGCTCCCTGGGCCCTGACTGCCCTTCCTCTTGGCCCCTGAGACCCCAGGACAGCAGTGGTCCTTTGTCAGGCCACAGGAAGGCCCCACCTCCCTCCATCTGCAGGGGACCCAGGGAGGGGCCCAGACTGGCAGGCTCCAGCCTCCCTGTCCATTGTTCTGGGGCTTCTCTGGAAAACAGGATGAGAGGCAAAAGGTGGACCTAAGCCTGGACCCCTGTCCTCCCTGACATGTCCCAGGAGTCCAGCAAAGAACCCCTAGTGCGGAGGGTCAGCAGCAGTCCCCATATTGCAGATGGGGAAACTGAGGTCCAGCATGAGAAAGGGACTTGGCAGAAGTTTCACAGCTGTTAAGGACAGAGAACTTGAAGCCACCACACCCTCATGTGCCCATCCGTGGCCCCTGCTGGGTTTGGGGCACAGAGAAATGAAACCCCTGGAAGGACACACAACTGTGTTCTGGTTCTCATTTCTGAGCACTTACCATGTGCAGAGGATTGAGATTTCATAACTCTAGGTTAAGTTGAAATTTTGTCTGCATTTTGTACATGAGGAAACCGAAGGCCATCAGGTAACAATTCATTGATTAAACAGATATTACTCTAAATATTACTCTAAGTACCATGCTTTGTGACCTTGACATCACTGATAATTAGTGCAATTTCACAACTGTTTTTTTTTTTTTTAAGTAGTCTCTCTGCCCAACACGGGGCTCAAACTCACAACCCTGAGATCAAGAATTGCATGCTCTACCGACGGAGCCAGCCAGGTGCCCCCCCCCCCGGTGCTGTGTGACTTTGAGCAAGTCACTTACCCTCTCTGGGCCAGGCCCTATGCTTAGCTCTAGGGACATAGTGGTGACCAAGAGAGCCACGGTTCCTGCCCTCCTAGAGCTCACAAGCCAGGGAGAGCAGGGGGTGGAGGAAGATGGACAATATCCAAGAAAACAATGATCATTTCAAGTGGAGATAAATTCTATGAATAATTAAGACCAGGAGAACGTGCAAGAAAGTGAATACCCAAGGCAGGTTGTAAGAAGGCCTCTGAGGAGGTGACATTTAACCTGAGACTTGAAGAAGGGGAAGTCTTGTGAAGTTCGGGGTGAGTGTGCTAGGGAGAGGGAACAGCAAGGGCAAAGGCCCTGAGGCAGGATGTGCTCAGTAGTAGCACAGGCCCGGGAGAGAAAGGGCGGGGCAGGCAGTGAGGGCTGAGCGGTGGGCAGGGGCTGCAGGCTGGAGAGGGGTTTGGATTATATTCTCAGTGTGATGGGCAGAGAGGCAGTGTTGGCGGAGGCATGGTTCTGGGGGTAGAGTGTGTGGGGGGGTTGTCCTCTCCTGTTACAAGGGAGGGGGCGGGGACAGTCAGAGCCAAAGGTCTCTCCCCCGCAGCTCCGGCAGTCCCAGCCCAGAGGCGCCGGCCTGGCGGCTGGAAGACCATGCTGTGGGCACATCTGGGGAACAGCTGCCGGGCCAGGGCCAGAGCAGGTCACGTGGCACAGGCAGGCCCGCCCCGAAGCCTACAAGGCCAAGACTCCAGGAGGGGCAGTGGTGAACATGCCGGACATGAACCCGCGTCAGAAAGGATGTACTCTGCAGTGTAGACACACACGCACACAAGTCCCTCAGCCCCACACAGCCACTGCCTCTGGAGCCAGACTCCTTAGACTCAATGCCACATCCCAGCTGTGTGATCTGAAGCAAACCACTCAACTTCTCTAGGCCTCGTGGCCTCAGTGGTAAAGGGAGCATTAACATTACTACTTAGGTCATGGGTTGTTTTTTCTTCGTTCGACAGATATTCCCCTGGGTGCCTCCTGTGTGCCAGGCACTGCACTAAACCCTGGGGTACGGCAGGGAAGAAGACCGTGTGGTCCCTGCCCTCCTGAGCTCACTGTCTCTGGTTAAAACTTGTAACCATGCCTGATGCAGAATGAGTGCCTAAAAAATGGGAGTCCCTGAGCCCTGGAGGCCACAGGAGGCAGACAGGGAGATGCGGGGCAGAGAAATAATGTCACCTCTCGCATAGCTTATTCACTCCCCCAGCCACTGTACCAAAAGGACTAAGCATTATCTCTACTTTGCAGATGAGGAAACAGGCACAGCTTGCTCCTGGTAGAGGAGCCAGGATTTGAAGGTGTAGAGGGCCGGGGGTCCCACTTCTCTCTGGCCCCAGTATTCCCATCTGTGAAATGGCACGTGACGGAATACGACTGCTGCCTGCCCCAGGGACGAGCTGGGGAAATTAGATGGTGCCAGGAATATGCAAAGTGCTTCCACAGAGACCACTGGCACGAACCCTGGGTTGGGACCACGGGGGTTCTTTTAATGAGTCCTCCAAATTTCCTGGCCACCAAAAGAGGCGTCTATTTTCCTCAGCTGACCTGGTACATAGGACTAGGAGAGAATGCCCCCCAGGGCACACCCCCAGGGAGAGGGTGTGAAAAATGCCCATTTGGCAACCAGATAAACAGGCAGTCTTTATTTAAACTTCTTGTCAGCCCTTAAAAATGTTAAGAGATGATAACCAATGTCTGGGAGTACCGAACATTTTCTGGAAAGGAATGAAGCCAACTTTCCCCCTGAGCCTGGGGTGGGTGTGAGTATAGCAGGGCGTCACTATTTCAGTTGGGAAGTCTGAAGGGAGCACAGTGAAGAGGAACGTTTCAGGGGGTCTGGAAGCCCATTTCATAGAGCTCCTGAAAAACTGCTGGAAGTAACCAAATGGGTCCCAGCGACCTGGCCTGGAATTGGTCAGTTGCTATTCCCACCCACTGTTCAGTGAGCGTCTACTCTGTACCAAGACCACGGCAGGCACTTTACCAGCCTAACCTCAATGACTCCTCACAGTAACCTAGGGAGCTGGGAACGAACGTCCATCAGTTTGCCAGTGGGGAAGCAGAGGCTCAGAGAGGTGAAGGCTGTTCCTCCAGGTCACACAGTATAATAAGGATTTGAAGCCTGAGCTTTTGGACCCTGAGCGCCAGCCCTTTCCACTTCCCCACAGCTGGCTGTTTCTCTTCAAATTGTGAAAGTTTGTCCAGACACTAATGCCCCTACCTGTCTTCATTTGGGGCATTTCTCCTTGTGACTATCCTACATAGAATGCCCAGAGGATAAGTCACCTCCTCTAGGGAGCCTCCCTGATTTCCTCCAAGATAGAACTCTTCCTTTCTTTGTGTTTTTAAGGCACCTAGCAGGAAATTTTCATAATATAGTCTTGATGTGAGGATAATTCGTTTCTAAGGCCCTGCAGGCAGCACAGGACCTGGCAGGAGGTGGGTGTTCATGAATGTTAAGTGCACTTAAGTATCAGGGGTCCTAATTGTCCCTTAACTTTCTTTCTCTCCCGTTTGTCTGCAAAGTGTCATTGACATTGGATCTCATCCTGACCAGCAGTCAGGCCAGAGGGAGGGACACTAAACATTTGTAGCTGGCTCTTTATTACACAAGCAGTACATGGATACATTTTTGTTTAAAAATATATTCAAGAGGGGCCCCTGGGTGGCTCAGTTGGTGAAGTGTCTGCCTTTGTCTCAGGTCATGATCCCAGGGTCCTGGGATCGAGTCCGCATCGGGCTCCCTGCTCAGTGGGGAGTGTGCTTCTCCCTCTCCCTCTGACCCTGCTCATGCTTGCTCGCTCTCTCAAATAAATAAATAAAATTAAAAAATATATATGTATGTTCAAGAAATACCCGCGTGTAATGAATCATAGACTGAAATGTACAACCCAACACTATGAAACGTCTGGAAAATAAAGGAGAAAATCTTCGTGATCTCGAGTGAGGCAGCAACTTCTTAGGTAGGACAAGAAAAGCGTGATCTATAAAATAAAAAATGGATACACTGGATTTCACCAAATATAAAACTTCTGTTCTTCAAATACACTGTTAAGAGGATGCAAAGAACAGATAGAGACTGGCGAAAATAGTTGCAAATCATATGTCTGGGGATTTGTGTTCAAAATTGTAAAGAACTCTTACAAGTCAGTAAGAAAACAGACAAACAAATGAAACGGGCAAAAGATTGACAGGTCGCACGAGGGACCTGTGATGGAACTGGTCTGTCTTCATGTGGATCTGCACGTGTGATACCCACATAGAACTAAACACACACACACGCACACAGATGAGTGTGCATAGCGGGTGGAATGCAGTTGGGATGTCGTACTGTCAGATGCTACCATCAGGGAAACTGGGTGAAGGCTCTAAGGGATCTCTCTGAATTACTTCTTACGACTACATGTGAGTCCACAATTATCTAAAGTAATGTTTTTTAATGAGCAAGCGAATGACCCTTCAGCTAAGAAGATATATGGATGACGTATAAACACAGGAAAAGATGCTCAACATCTCTAGTCATTAGGAAAATGCAAATTAAAGCCACAGTGAGATACCTCAACCCATCTATTAGAATGGCTGAAAAAGACTGAGCGCACCAACTCTTAGGATGCGGAGGGACGGGACTCTCAGCGCTGCTGATAGGCATGGACGTGGAGGGACGCCTGGCTGGCTCAGTCGGTTCAGCGTCTGCCTTCTCAGGTCATGATTCCTGGGATGAGCCCCACATCAGGCTCCTTGCTCAGCGGGGAGTCTGCTTTTCCCTCCCCTTGCTTGTGCTCTCTCTCTCTTTCCCTCTTTCTTCCTGACAAATAAATAAAATCTTAAAAAAAGAAAAAGAAAAAAAAAAGGAATGTACATGGAATACCTGCTTAGGAAAACAGGTTAGCAGTTTCTTATAAAGTTACATAAATACTTTGTGACCCAGTCATTTCACTACTAAGTATTTGTCTAAGAGAAACAAAAGCATAGATTCATAGAAACACTTGTAGCAGCTTCATTTGTAGTACCCCAAACCACAAACAACCCAATGTCCAAGACAGGTGAATGGATAAGCAAATGGTGGCATATCCACATACCACTGTTGTTCAGCAATAAGAAGGAATGAACGTGGATGAATCTCAAAATAATCATGTGGAGTTAAAGAAACGAGGCTGAAAAGACTTTTTTTTTTGTAGGAAAAAGTATATATACAGTATATACTGCAATCCATATAAAATTCTAGAAAATGCAAGCTAATCTATAGAGAAAGATGAGTGGTTGCGTGGACACTGGGTGTAAGAGGGGGAGGGAGGGATTAGGAGGTAGGAAGGAAAACTTAGAGCTAAGGAAGTATGCGTTAACGTTCCTGATTGTGGTGATGGTTCATGAGTACGTACGCATGTCAAAAGCTATCAAATTGTACATCTTAAATATATGCAGTTAGCATGTGTCAATTACACTTCAATAACACTTTCAGGAAAAAATGTAAGAATGAAATACCTATGTGAAGATAAGAGTAAAGGTCCTACCTGGTATTGTTCTCCTTCCCTCAGTCTTCACAGTGGTGAGTGACATCAGGAATTTGATGTTTGTTTATCCTATTTTTTTTTTTTTGCTTTCTAATATATTTTGTTGAATGCAATTTATTTATTTATGTATTTTAATTTGTTTAAAAATACTCTCTACCCCCAATGTGGGGCTTGAATTCACAACCCCCAGATCAAGAGTCCCATGCTCCACCGACTAAGCCAGCCAGGCGCCCCTGTTGAGATACAATTTAAATACAATGAAATGTGCAAAAGTATACAGTCCAGTGTGTTTTGACTAATGCATGCACTGTGTACCACACACATCATCATCATCTAGAACATTTCCATCATTCCAGAAAGTTCCCTCATGCCCCTTCCGTGGAAACTCCCACCCTCCACTCCCAGAAGCAGCCACCATTCTCATTTCTTTCACCAAGGATTAGTTGTGCTTATTCTAGAACTTCATATAGGAGACATTACCCAGTACTGTGTTTGAAATTTTTCCCACAGCTTGATTGCCTCTCTTTTTAAAAATTCACTTCCAGGTACACTTGTCCTTGGGAGCAGTATGTTGGCTTTTTTACATGCAAGAGGTCCTACCTTGACCCCCAGTCTAACACTCGGTCTCTCCACCAACAGTAGAATCTAGATCTCTCTCGGCCCCACTTCCCACCTGCTGCATAGACATTCCACAGCATTGATGTTTCATTCGTAGTGTATATGTTTTATTCATAGTTCAGATAATGCCCCTGTTGATGGACATTTAGGTTACTTCAACTTCCCCTCTTGAAAATAGCACCTCAGTGAACATCCTTGGGCAGACATCTTTGCGTCCATGTGTGTAGGTTTCTCTGGAATTGTTGCCAGCAAGTAGAATTGCTGGGTCAATTAATAAACACTGGGTAATGAATTAATATTCTAATTTTCTCTGGCTGGTCATTGTCTTTCCAATTCTTTAGCAATTGTTTTGTACAGCAAAATGTTCTCTCCAGTCATTAGAAGATTGCTAAACAAGGCTTAGGGAGTTTGGAGAGTTTGGGGGGGGTGGTAAAGGGGATGAGGAGTCCAGTTAATTAATTAATAACGTCTCTCTCCTTTGAAGCTGGTCTCACTGATCAGTTTTCCTGGTTCCCCCATGTGGAGGCAGAGCCCGGGTTTACTGGCCCGTCCCCCAGACTTCTGTGGGAAAAGGAAACCTGCTGATACCCATGAATTAATTGCTGGGAGATGGAGAGGAGGAGGAGGGACCATAAACATAGTATCAACTCTCTCCTTGGTAGGCACAGTATTTTAGTTCTGCTAAAGCTGTGTGCCCTTGGGTGGCTATTCTAAACTTAGGTGTCCCCTGCTTGCTTCTGGCCCATCTAGGACTCAGGAGGCAGACTGCCTACCCTGGCAGGAAGGGATTGCATTACAATTCAGTGCCCCTGTTATAATAATGCAGCCATTACAATAGCTATGGCTCTTGGGAGGCTTTTTGAGCCTCAGTTTCCTCCTTTGCATAAAGAAACCAAAGAGCTACCCTCTAGAGTTGTGGCCAGGATTACAGATGAAAAAGGCGAAGGCTTCACACACAGGGAAGTATGCTATGCAGTGCCTTGCACGAACTAAGAATTCAATAAACCACTTCTGTCATTATTATCAAAATACCAGTCAAATACTGCACTGGGAACCAAAAAGGGCCGGAGACAACTAACTTCACCCAGCAGCAGAGTTGGGATCACAACTCTCCCCTGGCGGGAGGGGGAAGCTAGGGGTGCGGAGGAGGAGGTGAAGAAACGTCCCAGTCTTCTGAGGTGGGGGCCTGGCGGGGCGATTCCCAGGTGTGGAGCCTGGGAGGTAAGGTGACCCTTGCCCAGCGACCGCGCCCGCGAGGAGCACATTCCCAGCTTCCCGCCAGAGGTCCGCAGGTGACTGGCCGAGCGCGGCGCAGTGGGGGAGCGCTCTAGCCGGGTTTGCCGTCTCCATGGCGACCGCCCGCGCGGCGCCAGCCTGACAGCCCGTCCCGGTTTTATGAATGGGTGACGTCACGGGCCTGGCGTCTAACGGTCTGAGCCGCTTGTTCAGACGCTGACACAGACCCGCCCGGGAGGTGGGGGGGGGGAGACTGGAGCTCCGCAGCTGCCGCGCCGTGGGAGGGAGACCCTGATCGGAGGTCTTCGGGGGGAGGAGGGGGAGGAGGGGACAGGAAACAGCCAAAAAAGGGAGAAAAATTCTAAAATCACTAGTTGATGCAGATTTGGAGAATTTTTTGCAGGGAATGCAAATTTAGGATAGAATCAGGGGATGCAGCCCCTCTCTGGGCGCCTTCTATCCAGTTCGTGTCCCAGAGGATCCGTCCCCAGTCCCAGAGAAGGGCTTTCCCGAATTAGTTGCTCCCACCCCGAGGGGCCTGGGTAAAGCCTCCCTGGTTCCAGGAACATTAACCAACTTTCTCTGGGAATTGGGTAAGGGAGACCAGCTCTGGGGAGCAGAGTGTACAGGAGGGCCCCCTTTAAGTTTCGGCCCAAAGAGCCGGGAGGTCAGGCTCCCAGAAGCCCAGGCTCTAGTCCTGGGCTCTCTAGATAACCCAGAGCTAGCGGCTTCCCCATCCGGGCCTCAGTTTCTCTCATCTGTAAAATGGAGCTGGAGAGGTGAGAAAATGAACCTGAGAAAAGTGATTCTTGACGTCTTTTCGTTGTCGGCAGTGCCTCCTTTGCATGAAGCCCAAGGTAGCCTTCGCCTCCACTAGCCACCCCGCCCCGTGCCCTCCCACTCTCTGTTCTTGAGACTCGGGTTCCCCTTCCAAGGCCGCGAGGGTGCACTAGTAGAGCAGGAGGCGGGACCCAAAGGCACTGGAGGCCACGCCTCTAGGCCGCCCATTGGCTGCTTTTGAACCTCTGAGCCCGCCTCCGGCGGTGGGGCAGCGGGAGGCGGGGGGGGAAGCCGCGGCGTCTCTATAAGAACGGCTGCGGGGTCCGGCCCTCGTATTCTACAACCGTCTTTTTTCCGCTCCGAGGTTCTTGCTCTCGCCTAGCGTCCGCCTCCTCTGTGCACTAAGCCTCCCCCCTCTTACTCCGACTGCCAGAATTATGAAGGTCGCCAGTGGCAGTGCCGCGGCCGCCGCGGGCCCCAGCTGCGCGCTGAAGGCCGGCAAGACGGCAGGCGGTGCGGGCGAAGTGGTGCGCTGTCTGTCGGAGCAGAGCGTAGCCATCTCGCGCTGCGCGGGGGGCGCCGGGGCGCGCCTGCCGGCCCTGCTCGACGAGCAGCAGGTGAACGTGCTACTCTACGACATGAACGGCTGCTACTCGCGCCTCAAGGAGCTGGTCCCCACCCTGCCCCAAAACCGCAAGGTGAGCCGGGTGGAGATCCTCCAGCACGTCATCGACTACATCTGGGACCTGGAGTTGGAGCTGAACTCGGAATCCCAAGTCGGGACCCCCGGAGGCCGGGGGCTCCCTGCCCGGGCTCCGCTCAGCACCCTCAACGGCGAGATCAGCGCCCTGGCGGCCGAGGTGAGATCCGAACTGGAGCACGGGAGCATTTTCTTTCTACAGATGGGTAAACTAAGGCCCAGGGGGAGGTGGGGGGGTGGTAGGTATTTGGCTCTACGTCCGTCCCATCTCTTTTTCGGGCACCTGGCTGTGCAAGGGTGCCCAAGGAGATCGGAAAAAGCGCGCTCTCAAAGTATCCCCTGGGGAAGGGCTTGCAGCCTTGTCTCCTCCGACCCCCCTGTCTCACCGCTCCTCTCTCTTTCACAGGCAGCATGTGTTCCGGCGGACGATCGCATCTTGTGTCGCTGAAGTGCCTCTCTCAGGGACTGGCGGACCCCAGCCCTCCAGGGGGCGGGAAGAATTCCTGCTCTCTGATCCTGCCGAGCGCCTTGCCGGAGCTGGGGAGGAACAAGATTGAGATCAGCGACCGT
This sequence comes from Ailuropoda melanoleuca, assembly GCF_002007445.2. Taxonomy (NCBI): domain Eukaryota; kingdom Metazoa; phylum Chordata; class Mammalia; order Carnivora; family Ursidae; genus Ailuropoda; species Ailuropoda melanoleuca. The sequence continues at coordinate 71,430,657 of NC_048230.1, read as the reverse complement.
GGGACTCTGGCTGGATCCAGCCCAGGGCCGGGGGACTGACACGAGGGCAGGCCGACCCTCCCTCCACACCTACCAGCCACCGAGACTTGGGGGACCCCCAGTGTGTTTCTATTTTTTGAAAAGCAGACATTTTAAAAAATGGTCACGTTTGGTGCTTCTCAGATTTCTGAGGAAATTAATTGCTTTGTATTGTATATTACAATGATCACCGAGAATATTGTTTTACAATAGTTCTGTGGGGTGGTTTGTTTTTGTTTTTGTTTTTGTTATTAAACAAACACTTTAGACTGCGGTAAAGTTGCAGTGATTTCTTGGATTGAGGGGAGGGCCTTGGGATGCGGGTGACCCCTGACCCTTTTCACAGCTGGTGCTGGGGGGGAGGGGGACTAGAAGGCCACATCTGGACTGTCGCTTTTACCGACCTGAACTGAGTGTTTTCCGGTGTCTTTAAAGTCTATTCTTTCCCCATCACTAGCCATTTCCCTGCTCCCCGGTGTCATAAAATTAAATCCCCTAGACCTCTAGGGTTTCTCGAAGTGGTCTTGGGCCATCTGGGTCACCTGGGGAGGTTGTTAAAATGCAGATCAACCTGCCAAGTCCCCCTCTCGGTTGAGCGTTCAACAGGCCATTGAAGTTGGAGAACAGGTCACTGGGCCACCTCCCATCTTTGCCAAGTTAGGGGAAGGGGAGACCTAGGGGAAAGACTTGCCCGGAGCCTGTCTGAGGCAGGACTTCTGTCGCCCCATTCCCCAGTAGGAGGTGCCTCCCCTGTTGGGCTGCCTAGCCCTGGATTGTAGCAGGCTGCCCTGGGGCTCCCGGCTTGTCCAAGTGGGTGAGCAAGTTGGCAGGGCCAGCCTGGGCACAGCTGCTGAGCCACCTGCTCTGGGTATACACTCAGCCCCCTCACTCTGGCCTGGGTATGCCAACAGCTCACACAGACCTCTCTCCCCCAGGGTTCCCGTGTGGGCTGAGGAGGAATGGGAGAGTCAGTCCCCAGCTCTTGAGCAGGAAAAAGATGTCATTGGCAAGGGGACTATCTGCCTGGACATGTGTGAGTTTGTATACAGGGGGAGTGCATATTAGCGTCTGGGCCTGTGTTTGTGACATGAGTGAACTGGTAGACCCCCCCCCCCGTGGGGCTGGGTCATCTGCTGATGTGCAGGCCTAGGGGTGCGGATGCGGATAAGCCTGGGGGTGTACGCAGCAGAAGGGCAAAGGCGAGCACATGCGTTCTGCACAGAAGTGTGCGACCTCCAGCTGTTCGGGCTTGTGTGTTCTGCCTAAATGCATTATGGGCATCTCTGCATGGGTCCCGCTGATGGATGCGTTTGTGTGTCCGGGAGCTTCAGAACCACACTGTGGGTTTCTAAGTGTGTAATTGTTCTGTAAGTTGGCTGGCATTCCCAGGTCTCTGCTGGTCTGGGTGGAGGTGGGGGCAGCTGTGTTCAGGCAAACCCTACCTCAGAAGTTCAAGGACCAACCCTCTGAGCAGTTGTTAGGCCCTAGGGACAGCACCCCTCAAGGATCCCTACCACCCCGGTTCCCACGGAGCACACAGGGAAAACCGAGCCCGGCAAGGGCAGAGGACTTACCCCGGAGAGGGCAAGGACTATTAATACATTTTGTCGATAAACAGAATAAAATAAATAGCCCCTAGCACCACCAGCCGATCCCTGCTCAACTCTACACAGGGGATCCCATGGATCCCTGTGGGGCTAAACCGGGTTCTCATCCCAGGTTTACAACAGGAAACTGAGGCTCCGAAGAGATGAACGGCATCAAGGACAGATGCAAGATCAGATCGTCCCCCGCTGAACACTAACACGGAGCCAGGTGCCACCCCGCCCCAAGCACGTTATGGACTTAAAGAACGCAGTGGAGGTAATGATGCCCTTTGCTACTCCCCACTCCACACCCCACCCCGCTGCGTTCACGGCTCCGAATTGTAGAGAATAAATACATGGACTAGAGCACTGAGCACGCAGCTTTTGATAGTTACAAATGATCATTATTAACTGTCGCCTGTGTGTCCTTGGAGTGTCCTCAGAGGCACACGTGTGCACCCACTCCCTCCCTGGGCGGCCCCCCGGCGAGCCCACCCACGGGCACCTGGGCGTGTCCCCCGCGCGTCCTCCCACACGCGCAGGGCCTCCTTCCAGCGGAATAAGGGGCTGCGGCGGGGGCCTCGGCCACTTCCCCCCCAGCCCCCTGCCGTTCAGGCGCACTCTGGCTTCCACGTTTCCCTCTTTTCCCCTTTGGCCGGGGCCCAGCCCATCTGGAGGCCGGCTCGGCGGCGGCCTGGGACCGTTTCCATCAGCTGGGCCCGAGGAATGCGGAGCTATTTAACCTGAGCATCCCCAGGTGTACGGAGGCGCCTGGCTGTCTGGGGCCCGCCGCCTTTGGCACGGCCGCGCTAGACAAACAGCGCCGCCCCCGCCCTGCCCCTCCGCCCGCAGCTGCAGCCGGGCCTGGGAACGCGCGGGCGCTGCGCTTGCATCAGGCTCGCCTCGCGGCGGGGCGGGGGGGGGGGCACCAGGGGCCGGCGTGACAGTGTGTGTGTGTACGTGCGTGTGTAGTATGCAAGACTCGCGTGTGTGCAGCACCCAGACCTCTGCTGTGTGTGCGTGTGTATATCATGCAAAGCTCAGCTCTGTGTGTGTGTGTGTAGCACACAAAACCCGGCTCTGTGGGGTGTGTGTGTGTGTGTGTGTGTGTGTGTGTGTGTGTGTGTGATGCAAAGCCCTGCTCCTTTCAGCGCTGCTTGGGAAATCATTAACTCCTTAGCCCCTCCTGGACAGGGTGCGGGCGGAGCCGGGGCAGAGACCACGGGAAACGCCCGGACAGCGTTCTTGGGTATGGATCCTGCCTGCCCAGGGCTGTGGGCCTGAAACCTGAAATACTTTATTTTATTTTATTTAACATTTATCGAGCACTTACTATGTGCCAGGTATCATACTAGGCTCTTTGAAAAATTAATTCACTTAATCCTCCTCACAGCTGTATGAGAGCGATGCTATCATGCTCATTTCAATAAAAATAACCAGAGCAACAACAGTGATCACAGGCTCACGTTTCAGTCGGGAGGCGGCCGGAGCCCAGCCCCTGGATCAGCCTTGATGCTATCACTTCACCTGTTTCTGCCTCCGTTTTCCCATCTGAGAAATGGGAGCCAGAACCGTGGCTCCAAGGATCCGTTAGTTGAATCAGCAGTACGCATAAGAAGTTTAGCACCACGGGGCGCCTCTGTGGCTCTGTGGTTGGACTTCCAGCTCTTGATTTCGGCTCAGGTCATGGTCTCCAGGTTGTGGGATCGAGCCCTGCCTCCGTCTGGCTCCATGACAAGCAGAGCCTGCTTGGGATTCTCAATCTCCCTCTCCCCTTCCCCCCAACTCTAAAAAAAAGAAAGAAAAAAAAAATAACTTCGCACCGTGACTGGCTCATAGTGAACAGTGTACGTTGGTGTAAAATGTTCTAAGCCTTAGTAAGGGGACTGACTCGTCAGGCCTGTAGGCTAGATGGGCCCAGGGCTATTTCTGCTTTTCAGCTGTTCTTCAGAGAGGTGAGGTGACCCCCCCCCCCAATGCCACACTGGGACACTGACTTTGAAGGCTTTCCAGAAATCAGTTAAGGCTTATCAGGGGCTTCAGTTTCTCCTAGAATGCCCGATGGAGCTGTTTCATCATATTTCCAATTGAAATCATACCTGGTCAGTCTATGTGTTTGTTTTAAGTGTGTAAGCTGGAGAAACACAAGACACATAATACATATCACAATTTTTGCAACCCACGTTTTGGTCTTTTTTAATTAAAAAAAAAATCAGCTGGACATGAGTCTTGAGCCGGGTAGCGACTGACCAAATGGTGGACATGTCTGCTTCTGTCCCAGAGGCCGAGGGGTCACCGGGCGCCCACTTCTCCATGCATCCCCTCCCCTCCCCTTCCCTCCCCTCCCTTCCATAGGGTTAAGGGTGCTTCACATACAACCGAACTTACACCTGCCTTTTTGAGTCACTCAGACCTCAGAGTGGGCTTAATAAGGAGGTGCCCTGGCTCCCCCCCACATTTGGTCTTCTGAGACTAAGTCTCAGCCTTATAACCTTTATCCGTGCCAGCTACTCCTACTGAGCTCCAGGAACTGCTGGCCAGATAGGGCTTTCCTCTGCCCAGGGTCACACAGAGCAAGGCTTTCCTGGGACAGGCAGGCCTATGATCCCAGCCGGGCTGCCAGAGGGAAAGGAGGTGAGTCATGGCCAGGCCAGGGTCCGGGAAAGGGAAGGGAAGGGAAGAGAGGAAACCAGAAGGCCTGGAGGCGCACATGGTTGGAGGGGGAGCCCTTATCTTCCCAGACCCGCCCTGGCTGGTGCTTCCTGCCCCAGCTCTTGCAAAATCTTTTTTCCAGTGCTGCCCCCAAGGTGGGCGCCTTGGGCTAATACAGAGTTCCATCAGGGGTTTGTGCAAGGGGCAGCTGGAGAGTGGGGGGTGGGGAGACAGTAGCTTCCCGGCCCAGTGCCACTTCTCCTTGGGCACTTGCTTCACCTTCCAGGCCCTTGGCATCCTCGGCTTTAACATGGGCGCCATAGGGGCACCTGGGTGGCACAGCGGTTAAGCGTCTGCCTTCAGCTCAGGGCGTGATCCCGGTGTTATGGGATCGAGCCCCACATCAGGCTCCTCTGCAATGAGCCTGCTTCTTCCTCTCCCACTCCCCCTGCTTGTGTTCCCTCTCTCGCTGGCTGTCTCTACCTCTGTCGAATAAATAAATAAAATCTTTAAAATAAAATAAAATGGGCGTTATAGTCACGGCTCTGAGGCTTCAATGAGATCATCCTGATCCCATCCCTCCTCAAAAGGCTCAGTCGGTTGAACGTCTGCCTTTGGCTCAGGTCATGATGGCAGGGGCCTGGGATTGGTCTAGTGTGAGGCTCCTTGCTCAGCAGGGAACCTGCGTCTCCCTCTGCCTGCAGCTCCCCCTGCTTGTGCGCTCCACACGCCCGTGCGCTCTGACAAGTAAATGAATCTTAAAAAAAAAAAAAAAAAGCCCCAGGCTTGGCCATTGTCATCTCTACCCGGGAAACTGTGCCAGCCCCAAGTGGTTTATTCAACAAATACTTACAAATCTTCTCCGATGTGCTAGGAACTAATGGGGTTGCAGGAGCTTGCAATTTAGGTAAAAATCCTTGCCCTCTTGAAACTTACATTCAAGCGGAAGAAGACAAACACTAAATAAACATGCGCACGTGTAATCATAGGCGGATTTACCCTGAAATAACTGAAGCTTAAACTTTAAGTCTTCTTGTCTGCAAGAAGTCCTAGCAACTTGTTCGTGTTTTTCTATGTGATTTTGTAAAATTTTGTAAAATTTGCAAACCGTTGCGTCCAGGTTGCAAAACTCTAGTTTCCACAAAACCTAGATTCTCCCTTATATATCCAAAGGATCCAAGCTTGAAGGCTACAGGAGGCGCAGCAGAATCAAGTCTACGGGTGTTATTCGTTTCTTCAGCCGAAACTCCAAATTCTCCGAGCGGCAGGGAAAGCTGGGTAGATTAAAGCACTCCGCGCACCGCTGAACTCGCTCAAGCACCCGCAAACGTGGGCGCCCTGGCCGCTTCGGTCTTCTTCGGGTCACTGGCGCCCTCTCCTGGAAAGAGCCAGAAGTGCGCCAGCGCGGGCGAAAAACGCAGCCAGGGGCCTGCGGGCGGCGAAAGCTGGTGCCTTGGCGCCCTCTCGCGGACTCTCTGAGAACTGCAACTGGAGCTGTGCGCGCGTTGGAAGAGCACTTCCGTGTCCTGTATGTGGATGTGTGTCTTGTGTTCTCCTACACAGCAGGCGACCAATCCAGAAATCTCCGCCCTCAGCACTTGCTCTTATCAGGGCTTTATTTATTTTTTTTAAGATTTTATTTATTTATTTGACAGAGATAGAGACAGCCAGCGAGAGAGGGAACACAAGCAGGGAGTGGGAGAGGAAGAAGCAGGCTCATAGCAGAGGAGCCTGATGTGGGGCTCGATCCCATAACACCGGGATCACGCCCTGAGCCAAAGGCAGACGCCTAACCGCCGTGCCACCCAGGTGCCCCTTATCAGGGCTTTAGCTACCCTTTCCTCCACTGTCTCATCCTCTCTTTTTCCTTGTGTGACACCCCCCTCTGAGACCTCATTACCTCATCCATAAGAGCAGGAGCTCTTAAGGACACTTGGGTGGCTCAGTTGGTTAAGCTCTGTATTTGGCTCAGGCCAGATCCCAGGGTGCCGGGATCGAGCCCCCATCGGGCTCCCTGCTTCTCCCTCAGCCTCTGCTGCTCCCCTTGCTTGTCCTCTCTCACTCTCTGTGTCAAATAAATAAAACATTTTAAAAAAAGAAAGATTAATTCTTTCGAGGTCCCTATGTGCCCCTCTGGATAAAATCCCCACCCTCCCTGCAACACATTGCCACACTCTTCAACTTTGTGATAATCCATCATTTGTTCTTTTTATCTTTTTTTTCCACATCTGTACCAGTATGCATTCTTAAATACACTATTGCTTAATTTTACCTGCTTTTGCCTTTTGTATAAATAGAATCATACTCTGTGCAATTTTCTGTCCCTTGCTTTTGCTGTGTGATATGAATTACACGACGGTCATCCATGGTGAGGTGTGTAGCCTTAGTTCACTCACTTCCACTGCTGTATCATATTCCACAACGTGATTTATTTACCCAGTCTCCCGTTGGTGAACCTTTGGGTTGTTGCACGCGTTTTGCTGTTATTGGTGGAGCCTCTCTGAATGTCCTTGTTCACGTCCCCTGGTGAATGTACCTGAGAAGGATGGGCATGCGGAGTTTAAATGTTGCCAGGTTGGACTGGAGTCTATTTTAATTAAAGTAAAAAGTCAGAACCAGGAGGTCCCTAAGGCATCCCTTTACCCAACACACTTATTGTAGAGGTAAAGAAAGGGAAACCCAGAGAGGTGAAGTGACTTGCCCAAAGTCCCACAGCCTTGGTCTCCTGGGCTAAAGTCATGCCCCAGACATGATTTGGGGGACATTTCTCTCCCATTTGGAGGATTAGCAAGATTATTGTGCATTTATTTGTTTGTTTGTTTGTTTTAAAGTTTATTTATTTAAGTAATCTCTATACCCCACATGGGACTCAAACTCATGACCCCGAGAACAAGAGTCATGTGCTCTTCTGACTGAGCCAGCCAGGCGCCCCTATTTTACCTTTAAAATTGTCCTCTAGGCTGGTTTTAGAATACTGGAGAAAGTAGAAACACAGACTGCTCCTGGAACACTGTCCCACAGACAAACACACACTCACACTCATCCAGTCTCCAAGTCCTGCCAATTTATTTTTATCTTTAAAGATTTTATTTATTCATTTGAGACAGACAGAGAGATTCAGAAAGAGACAGAGCATGAGCAGGGGGAGAGGCAGAAGGAGAGGGCAAAGCAGACTCCCAAATGAGCTGGGAGCCCAACGTGGGGCTCAAACCCAGGACCCAGAGATCATGACCCGAGCTGGAGGCAGACACCTAACCACCTGAGCCACCCAGGCGCCCCTCTTCGTGGCATTTTAAAAAATAACCACACACACACACACACACACACACACACCGCACAAATTCTTTGACACTCCCTCCCATCAAAAGTGGCTCTATATCCCCTGCCCATGAACCTGGATGGGCTTTTGTGACTGCTTGGACCAACTGATCACAGCAAAGGTAATGCTACCTGTCTTCCAAGACTAGATCATGAGAAGTCATTCAGCTTCGGCCTGGCTTTCCCCGGGGCGCTGTCTCTGGATGAGACAGTCACGCTGGCAAGGCCCTGTGTAGGCGCTCCTGGGGACACTTCTGGCCGAGACCAGCCTTCCGGCCACTGGTGTCTGAGTGAAGCCATACTGGCTCCTCCAGACTAGCCTGTTCGTCCGCGGAGTCCCACTGAGAGAGCCCAGTTGATGCTACAGGGAAGAGAAGAATCACCCCACCAACCCCGGCCAGAATTCCCAACCCACAGAATCTCTGAGATGTAATAACACGGCTGTTGTTTTAAGCCACCAAGTTCGGGGACAGTTGGTTGCAGAACAGAATATAACCAGAACAATCCTGTTTGTTTCCTTGTTTATCTGTCTCCTTTCTCGAGATCAGGTGCTCCATGAGATGCTTTGTTCTCTGCTGTATGCCCACCGTCCAGCACAGAGCCTGGCACACAGCTGGTGCTCAATAAGTACTCGTGGAATAAATGAGACAATGAGTGAATAGATGTATGCCCACCACACTCGGGTCCAGCGCCATTCACCCTGCTAGGTAGGGTTTCTGGGACAGGCCCGCAGATTCCCTGGCATTGGGAAGACTTCTAGCTTCTGCCATCCCCTGGCAGTCCCGGCCCTAGCCCTGGAAGGGGGTGCTGAGAGTGGTTTGCACGAAAGTTCACTGTGGCATCAGTGCCCCCCACGAAGCGCCACCTGCCATGGCCGCTCTTTGGTGTTCCAGCCTCCAGTCTTCACCTTGGAGGCCTCCTTTATCTGAGGTCACCTCCTCCAGAAAGCTGCTCCAGTTTGGGAACTCTCCCAGGCTCCTTCTGGCCTCTAGAAACCCCACTCCCCCTGCCCAGCTTCTCGATCGCAGACAATTGCAGGGATTCGACTAAGATGGTCCTCACCCAGGGCCTTCAGAGCTCCTCCTTGCCCCACGTTGCCACCTCCCAACCTGCGTGTAGAGGCCTCTCTCCCGCACTTCCGTCCTCCAACAGTGACAGCCCCATCCCAAGATACCTACTGTGTGTCATGCCCTGTGCTGGTTATTTTGCTGCCAGTACCCCCATCTCCACATCTCCACAGCCCAGTGGGAACAGATCCATCATTACCTCATTTTATTTATTTATTTTTTATTTTTTAAGTAATCCCTACACCCAATGCAGGGCTTGAACTCACAATCCCAAAATCAAGAATCGCAGGCTCCACTGACTGACTGAGCCAGCCAGGCACCCCAACCCCATTTTATGAATGAGAAAGCTGAGGCTCCACGAGGAAAAACTAGTTCCAGGTCATGTCATGACCGGCAGCTGCTCTTCTGGGATCCAGCTCATCTTCATCATCCTCATCATCATTATCATGACTGAAGCTTTTTTTTGGCTAAATTCTACACCCAACATGGGGCTTGAACTCACAGCCCCAAGATCAAGAGCCACGTGCTCTTCCCCTGAGCCAGCCAGGCCCACGTGACTGTAAAGAGAATGACCCACTACAGGATGCTAAATCGAAGCCGACACAGGGTATTTTCATAATTTCAAAGTACCTCCCTTAATACATTTAATAATTATAAAGAGTAAAACAGTAATTTTATAGTAGAGAAATCCAGCAGATCACACCGCAGCCAAGTGACCAAGGTGAACCTCACCCGTTAAACACATCAACCTCGCGGACCCCCAGTAGGACGCACTGAGAAAAGCATGACATCGTGTCTGTGGTATTTTCCCCAGCGGTGCATAATCTCAACTGATCATGGGAAAAACCTCAGACAAACCCAAACTGACAGACATTCTACAAAACAGCTGGCTGGTACTCTTCAAAAGTGTCAAGGTCATGAAAAAGTAGGAAAAACTAAGGAACTGTCACAGACTGAGGGAGCCTAAGGGGACACGAGGACTAAAGGTAATATGAGATCCTGGATTGAATCCCAAAACAGAAAAAGGACGCACGCTGATAAAATGCAAATTACTTTGGTGCTTTCGTTAGTAGTAATGTACCAAGGTTAATTTCTTCGTTTTGATAAGCGTTCTCTCATGTGAGACGTTGACAAGAGGAAAAGCTGGGTGAAGGGCATACAGGAAGAACTCTCGGCGACCTTACAGAAGGTAAAGTAAAAAAGTAAAGACTTTTGTAACTGCTGTAAATTTAAAAACTATCTCAAAGGGAGTGGCGTCTGGCTGGCTTGGTCGGTGGGGCACACAACCCTTGATCTCGGGGTGGTGAGTTCGAGCCCCACCTTGGGGGTAGAGATTACTTTAAAAAAATCTTTTTTTTTCTTTTTTTTTTTTAAAGATTTTATTTATTTGACAGAGATTGAGACAGCCAGCGAGAGAGGGAACACAAGCAGGGGGAGTGGGAGAGGAAGAAGCAGGCTCATAGCGGAGGAGCCTGATGTGGGGCTCGATTTCATAACGCCGGGATCACGCCCTGAGCCGAAGGCAGACGCTTAACCGCTGTGCCACCCAGGCGCCCCTAAAAAAAAAATCTTAAATAAATAAATACATACACACATACATAAATTTATCTCGAAGGGGGAAAAAGACATTAAAATTAAGAAAGAGGGGGAGATAACAAAGACGAGGCAGGAGCAAGCCTGCTACAGCCAATCTCTCCACCGATCACAGCTGAAAACTCAACAAATACAAAAAGCAGTTACTTCAAGAACTCTAAATAATAGCAGATTGGGGTGAAAGGTCAAAATGTGAAGAACAACTGGTGTGGCAACAGTGAGTTTCCTGGTAAATTTCCTTCTCGTTTCTTCTCGCTTTAACCCAGGGTGCTCTGAATCAGGAAACCGCGGTTAAGCAGGGCAGCAAAAATGCCGATAGAAAAGCCGGGAGCCGGAGGGTGAAGGGAGTCCTAGTGACGATTTGTATTTAATCTTTGTTTCCACCTGGTCTTGCCCCAGGGCAGCCCCGGTCTGCTCAGTTGACAGGAAAGGCTGGACAGAAAACCCACCCTCTAGAGGAAAGCGCAGGGAACTGGGTTCCCTGGAGCGTAAATAGCGTGGGAATCCTCCAAACCTCCTTTCTTCTCTATTTTCTCTTGCTGCTTGGCAGTGACAGCTGACCCAGGGGCTAGGAATTGGGAGACAGCTAGCAGTTACAAGTCCAAGAGAACTTCATTTTTTTTTAAAGTTTTTTTTTAAGGGGTGGGAGGGGCAGAGGGCTAGGGAGAGAGAATCTTAAGCAGGTTCCACCCCCAGTGCGGAGCCTGACGGGGACGCGGGGGGGCGGGGGGGCTTGATCCCACAACCCTCGGATCCTGACCTGAGCCAAAATTAAGACTCAGATGCTCAACCGACGAGCCACCAGGCACCCCAAAGTTTTTATTTTTAAGTAAACTCCACACCCAGCATGGGGCTCAAACTCACACCCCAAGATCAAGAGTTGTGTGTGTGCTCCACCAGCTGAATCAGCCAGGTGCCCAGGAAACTTCATATTTTTGACCAGAGGACCAGAAAAAGGGGCCCCCGGGAGCAGAGAATGTACAGAAAATCCTGGAAAGGAGAGAGTGGATAAAGGGAACCCTGTAACTCTCTGTACAAACCAACGCAAGTCCTGGGCTCAACCCCAAGCTATGCCTGTGTGGAACGTACCCCAAGAAGGATGACAAGGCTTTGAGTACTGAGCCACCATCGAAACCACTGCCCAAGTCCCAGACTAAGCCCTGCACCAGGGCTTTGAAAATAAAATGGGTATTAGAGGGCTCCTGGGTGGCTCAGTCGGTTAAGCATCTGCCTTTGGCTCAGGTCATGATCCCTGGGTCCTGGGATTGAGTCCTGCATGGGGCTCTCTGCTCAGCAGGGAGCCTGCTTCTCCCTCTGCCAGCCACTCCCCCTGCTTGTGTGTGCTCTCTCTCTCTGACAAATAAATAAATAAATAAAATCTTTAAAGAAAAGAAAATGGATATTAGAATCACTGCCCCCACAAGGTGACATAGAACATGCAGTCTGAATCTAACCAGGTTTGCCTGCTAAGAAAAAAAAAAATTCTTCAGAGGCTTTTCACAGTACCCAAAGTCACCCAAGATAATATTTAAAATATCTAAGGTACAATGCAAGGTTACTCAATAAGGAACACCCAACTGATTCTCGAAGGAAAAGATAATCCATAGATGCCAACCTTGAAGAGACCTGGATGTTGGAATTGTCAGACAAAGACATTCGTGATCATTCTCCATGAGAGAAAGATGAGTGCTTGAGAAATGAATGAAAGAACAGGCATTCTCAGCGGAGAAATAGAAATTATTTTTTAAAGGAATCAAAATATAAGGAGGCGTTGGTCAAAAGGGACAAAGTCTCAGTGATACAAGGCAAATAAGTTCTAGAAATCCAGTCCATCACACAGGGCCTGTAGTTAACATTGTAACTCAAAAACTTGCCAGGAGGGAAGATCTTATGTTATATGCTCTTACAGCAAAAGAGAAATAAATACTGAAAGAAGGATAAGGCAGGAGGAAACGTTTGGAGGTGATGGATTAATTCAGGGCCTCAACTATGGTGAGGGTTTCACAAGTGTGTACTTATTTCTAAACTCGTCAGCTTTTATACATTAAATATGTACAGCTTTTTGTATGCCTATTACACCTTAATAAAATGATTTTTAAAAAGATCACTGTTACACAGGGCAACCCTCTCGGGTCCCCTCCCTCTTTGGGAGTTTTGTATTATCACTTAATAAACTTTGCTTTGCTGCCCACTAAAAAAAAAAAAAAAAAGAGAGAGAGAGAGAGAAAGAAAGAAAAAGAAAGATCACTGTTACACTAAGAAAAAAGAACCAAATGAAGATTTTATTTTTTATTTTTTTTAGTTTTTTAAAGATTTTATTTGTTTATTTGACACAGAGAGAGAGAGAGACAGTGAGAGAGGGAACACAAGTGGGAGAGGGAGAAGCAGGCTTCCCACCAAGCAGGGAGCCTGACATGGGGCTCCATCCCAGGACCCTGGGATCCTGACTTGAGCCGAAGGCAGACGCCCAACTGACTGAGCCACCCAGGTGCCGAAGAAAAACATTTTTTTAAAGATTTTATTTATTTGTTTATCTATCTATCTATCTATTATTTATTTATTTATTTATTTTTATTTTGGGGGGCAGAGGGAGAGGGAGAGAATTTTTTTTTAATATTTTATTTATTAGAGAGCGAGCGAGAACAGTGGGGAAGGGCACAGGGAGAAGGAGAAGCAGGTTCCCCGCTAAGCAGGGAACCAGACATGAGGCTCAATCCCAGGACCCCAGGATCATGACCTGAGCCCAAGGCAGCCGCCTAACTGACTCAGCCACCCAGGTGCCCCAGGAGAGAGGGAATCTTAAGCAGGTTGCATGCCCAGTGCAGAGTCCAAGGAGGGGCTCGATTTCATGACCCTGAGATCACGACCTGAGCCAAAATTAAGAGTTGGATGCTCAACCGACTGAGCCAGCCAGGCGCCCCTAAAGATCTTAAGTAATCTCTACATCCAACATAGGGCTTGGACCCACAACCCTGAGATCAAGAGGCACGTGCTCCACGAAATGAGCCTGCCAGGTGCCCTGAAAAAAAATTTTTTTTTAAATTGAACAGAGACTGGGGTGCCTGGGTGGCTCAGTTGGTTGGGCGACTGCCTTCGGCTCAGGAGTCCCAGGATCAAGTCCCACACCTGGCTCCCCGCTCAGTGGGGAGTCTGCTTATCCCTCAGACCCTCTCCCCTCTCATGTGCTCGCTCACTCTCAATCTCTCTAATGGATGAACAAAATCTTTAAAAATAAATTGAACAGAGACTTAGGGACATATAGGACAATATCAAAAGATCTAATATTCATGTCACTGGAGACACTTATTGGTGCAGGAAACAATTATTTTTATTTTATTTTAATTTTTTAAAAGATTTTATTTTGTAAGTAATCTCTATACCCAATGTAGGACTCGAACTCACAACTGGAAGATCAAGCATCACATGCTCCACCAAAGAAGCTAGCCAGGTGCCCCCAGGGGGAAAAAAAACTTTAAATGATGACTTGAATTTTCCCAAATTTGATGAAAAATATAAATTTACAGATTGAAGAAGCTCAGCGAATTCCAAATAGGATAAGCTCAGACCACCATGCCCAGATACCCCATAACCAAACTGCTGAAAAGCAACAGAAAGGGAAAAAAAACCCTTGAAAGCAGCCGGAAAAAAAGAGAACACTTTATGGGCAGCTGGCTGGCTCAGTTGGAAGAGCATGTGATTCTTGATCTCAGGGTTGTAAGTTCGAGCCCCAAGTTGGGTATAGAGATTACTTAAAAATAAAATCTTTAGAGAGAGAGAGAGGGGGGAAAAAACCACTTTACGAATAGGTTAACAATCATTCAAATTACTATAGATTTCTCATCAGAAACCATGGAGGCCATGGGGTCTGCTCAGGTCCTGCAGGATCTCAGGGTCCTGAGATTAAACGCTGCTTCCAGCTCTGAGCCCTGTACTCTGAGCTCAGCTCAGAATATGCTTGTCCCTCTCCCTGCTCCTTCCCCCTCATGCTTGTATGTTCTCTCTCTCTCAAACAAATTAAAACAAAAAAACCTCAAAAATAAAAAAATTAAAAAAAAAAAAAGGAAGAAAGAAACCACAGAGGCCAGAAGACAGTGAAACAGCCTCTTTAAAGTGGTGAAAGGAAAAGAAGGGTCAACCCACAAGTCTACATCTGGTAAAAACATTCATTCGGGAATGAGAGCAAAATAAAGACCTTGTCAATGAAGGAAACTAAGAGAATTTATCATCAGTGAATTTTCTCTAAAAGAATGCTAAAGGAAATTCCTCAGGCCAAAAGGATATGATTTCTGAGGGAAACTTGGAACTTTAGGAATAACGAAACAAAACAAAACAAAAAGCAACAAAGACATAAAGAGACGAGTAAATATAATAGATTCTATTTCTCCTGTCAAATTCTTTCTTTCTTTCTTTTTTTAATTATTGTATTTTTAAGTAGGCTCCACACTCAGTGTGGAGCCCAGTGGGGGGCTTGAACTCAAGACCCTGAGATCAAGACCTCAGCTGAGATCAAGAGTCTGATGTTTAATTGAGACTGAGCCACCCAGGCACCCATCCTGTCAGATTCCTTAAAATATATAGGCCTTGGGGCTCCTGGGTGGCTCAGATGGTTAAGCATCTGCCTTCAGCTCAGGCCGTGATCCCAGGGTCCTAGGATTGAGCCCCGCGTAGAGTCCTGCACTGGGCTCCCTGCTGCTCCCCCTGCTTGTTCTCTCTCGCTCTCTCTGTCAAATAAATAAATAAAACCTCAAAATATATATATATATATATGACTTAAAAATATATATATATATATATGCCTTGCAAGCACAAATCAGCATTTTCTGGGGTGTTTCAGTGAATGTAGATGTAATACATATGACAGCTAAAACATGAAGGGAGACGGTAAAGGCACCCACACAGTTGTACAGCTTCTATGTTTTACTTGAAGTGGTTAATTATTAGCACTAAATAGACTGTCAAAAGTTAAGTAGGTAGGGGCGCCTGGCTGGCTCAGCCAGTGAAGTGTGGGACTTTTGATCTCGGGGTTGTGAGTTCGAGCTCCACACTGGGTGTAGAGATTACTTAAAAATAAAATCTTAAAAAAAAAAGAATAATAACCCAGCAGACCTAAATTTGCACTTCAATAATTCCATAAACATACCAATTATTACATAAGTGCACCAATTAAAAGACAGCAATCATTGGATAAAGTTAAAAAAAAAAAAAAAGCAAGACCCAACTATATTCTGCCTACACAAGGCCCACTTTAAATATAATTGTATGGGTAGATTAAAAGAAGGCTGGAGAAAATATACCATGGAACCACAAATTAAAAAAACAGTTGAAATGGCTATGTTAATAACAGACAAAGCAGAATTCAAAACAAGAAAACCACCAGGGATAAAGAGGGACATTATATAATGATTAAAGGGTTAATTTACCAAGAGGACATGACAATCCTGAGTGTGTCTGTACTCATCAACAAAACTCCTAAACATGTAAGGCAAAAACCGATAGATCTGGAAAAAGAGGGGCACCTGTGTGACTCAGTTGGTTAAGCGTCTGACTTCAGCTCAGGTCGTGATCCCGGGACCTTGGGATCAAGGGCTCCCCGCTCAGCGGGGGGTCTATTTTACCCCCCTCGCCCTCTGCCCTCCTCCCTGCTTGTGCTCTCTCTCTCTCAAATAAATAAAATCTTTTAAAAAAATCTGAAAAAGAAATAAAGTCACAGTTATACTTATGGATATCAACACTTTGTTCAGTAACTGATAAAACAGTAATTTAGCAAAAATATGAAAGATCTGAACAACACTTTCAGTGAACTCGACCTAATTGAAATTTATAGAAAACTCAACCTAATAGTAGAACAGAACACATTCTTTTCAAGTACACATGGAACATTTACCAAGATAGACCATATTCTGGGCCTTTTATTATTTTTTAAAGATTTTATTTATTTATTTGAGAGGGAGAGAGAGAGAGAACACGACAGGAGCAGGGAAGGGCAGAGGGAGAGGGAACAGCTCTGGGTCTTTTATATTGAACAAATGTTTAAAAATTTAAATGATACAAAGTATATTCTCTGATCGTAGATCAATTAAATTAGGAATCAGGAACTGAAAGATATCTGGAAAAAAACCCAAATATTTGGAAACTGAACAACACACTTCTAAGATTTTTTTTTTTTCCAACAGAGATAGAGACAGCCAGCGAGAGAGGGAACACAAGCAGGGGGAGTGGGAGAGGAAGAAGCAGGCTCATAGCAGGAGCCTGATGTGGGGGCTCGATCCCATAACGCCGGGATCACACCCTGAGCCGAAGGCAGACGCTTAACCGCTGTGCCACCCAGGTGCCCCTAATGGCCTGTCTTAGTCCAATCAGGCTGCTCTCACAAAATACCATAGATTGAATGGCTTACATACAACGGACATTTATTTCTCACAGTGCTGGAAGCTGCAAGTCCAAGATCAAGGTGCTGGCAGATACTGTATCTGATGAGCGCCAGCTTCCCTGCGCATAGAGAGGGGGCTTCTTAATTGCAACCTCACAGGGCAGAAGGGAAGAGGAAACTCTCTGGGATCTCTTTTGTAAGCGTCCTAATCCCTTTCATGAGGGCTCCACCCTCATGACTAATCACCTCCCAAAGGCTTCACCTCCAAATGCCATCACACTGGGGATAAGGTTGAACATATGAATTTGGAGGGGCCCCAAGCATTCAGTCATGGCATCACCAGATCCCACTTCATTCCCATCCTGGAAGTGGAGGGACGTGAGGCAACAGGCCTGGTGTGTAGGGCAGGCCACAAAGGCTGTGAGTTTCTGTGTATACTTTCGGGAAACAAAAAGTGCTGGGAAGAAAATAGATGGAGACTGACGAGGAAGAGCACTTTCGGTAATGTCAGGGACAGCCTCTCGGAGGTGGTGTTTGAGCTGAAACCTAGAAGATAATGGTTGGGTTTGGGGTGTCAATACTTGGCATTCTCTTTCTTGCCAAAGTTCTGAAACAACCGCATCACATGAGGCGTCAGGTACATGGAAATCAAAATAACATTCGCTTACTGTTGCATCCCTATTGCACATAAGAAACCACCTGAGGGGCGCCTGGATGGCTCAGTCAGAACAGTGTGCAACTCTTGATCTCAGGGTCGTGAGTTCCAGCCCCATGTTGGGTACGGAGATTACTTGAATAAATAAGTATTTTTATAAAACAAAAAAACCCCTGAAAACTCAGTCCGTAAAGCAGTGTCTGATGATGTTGGATCCTGTGGGCAGGAACTAGAAAGGTCACAGCAGAGATGACTTGTCTCTGTGTCACAGTGTTTGGGGCTTCAGCTGGGAAGACTTGGTGGCTGATGGAGCCCGGGATGGCGGGGGGCTGGCGTCATCTGGAGACACACATGACATAAGGCTGGCTGTGGCTTGGCACCTAAGTTGGTCTGCCAGCCAGAACACCTACCGATGACCTCTCCATATGTTCTCTCCATGTGGGCTAATTCGGCTTCTTCACAGCATGGCTGGGTCTGAAAATGGTGTCCCAAATCAGTCCATGGCACTAGATCTGATCTATCTTTGGAGGTCACAGAGCATCATTTTTACCATGTTCTATGTTTAAGGTCATTGCAAAAGTACACCCAGGCTCAAGGAATGGGGACATAGATCCCACTGTCTGACAGCAGGAGTGTCAAGGTCACATGGTAAAAAGAGCCATGTGGAACTGGAGCTGTTGTTGAGGCCACAAGTACCAACGAACTTGTTTGTGGAGCAAAGCCTAGGTCTGTGGTTGTTGGGCCAGTAAAGCTTTCCACCTGGAAACACGGGAGTGGGAATAAATGCGTCTTGTTCTTGAGAGAAGAGCATGTCGGCAGCGGAGAGAGCAGTGACAAAGGCCCTGCTGCGGGCCAGAGCAGAGTGTGTCCCAAGAGCTAAGGGGCAGCACGGCAGGGGAGAGGAGAGGTTGACAGGGGAGATGTGTTTGGAGAGCGTGGCAGGGCGACCTTGAACATCAGGCTAAGGAGCTTATTGGGAGCCCAGTGGATGCTAATGAAGGTTCAAGGAGGCCATGAGACTGTCCCCACAAATTCCTGGGCCACATCAGGGGGCCATATGGCCATGCCCATGAGCCAGCTGTGTCCCAGAGAAGACAAGGGCCCAGGTCTTGGGATTTGGCCAGGTCCCTGCCCCTGCTCTGTGCACCCTGTTTGGCCTGTGGTGCGGAAGGCGCTGGAAGACCTGGAGCAGGAGCTGCAAACCGTTCTAGGTTAGCGTGGAGCCCCAGAGCAGGATCTGCAGGGATGTGTGCCTACCCCAGGGCTGGTCGGACCGCCGAAACGCGCCGGGTCCCAGCGCCTTAGCCCTTTGCCAGGTTGGACTATTTCCGGGTGGTGGTGCTGCTGCTCTGTTCTAAGGTAGTGCCCACCCCACCCATAGCTCCATCCATAGCTTGGCTGATACGTCACTGGTGTGGGTGCCTCTGGGAGAATCCCCCCTCAGACCGTGGCATTCGCCCTCACAGCCCAACGTGACGGACCTTGTGAAGATGTGGAAACCGAGGTCCTGGAGGGTGGGGGGAGCAGGGAAGACGGACTGAAACCAACAGAGGATGGAGCTGGGACTAGAATCCTAGACGGGGGCCTTCTGGGCGCCCAGCTTCACCGCCCCTGATATCAGCTAGGGGGTCGTATGCCTGGCATTTGCATATATCTGCCCAGGTGAGGGGGCGGTGACGAGGACCCAGGCCCCGGGGTTTCATCGCGGCAGGTTCTGACGAACCCTCACCTCCTTCTCCCGCTGGCGGCGACGGGCCAGTGCCATACCCCCGCCCGGGACCGCCTCCGCCTCCTTCGGCGCGGGGCTCCGCCCTGCTTCCCTACCTACAGCCACGCAGGACCCGGAGCGGGCCGGGGGCGGGGCCCGGGCGGGGCTGGAGCGCGCAGGCCAGAGAGGTGAGAGGAGTGACGGTCGGGGCCGGCCTCGGGGGCGGGGCGAGGGGCGTGGTTGTGCCCTGCGGGCGGGGCCTCGGTGACGGACAGGGAGGGGGCGCGGCTGGGGCGTGAGACGACGAGCAGGATGACAGCCGGGGCAGGGCCAGGGAGTGGAGTCGGTCGCCGTGCGGGAGGGCACAGAAGACTGGAAGCGCAGGGCTGAGGCCAAGGCAAGGGTTTAGCGTGACTAGTGAAGGCAGAGCAGGACGCACTGACAGGGCCCGGGCGGCCCGCGGCTGAGTGGTGGAGGAGGAGCCTCTCAGGGTAGGGGCGAGGCCGGCGACCCGGTAAGCCCTGAAGGCCCGCCGCGCTGGGCGGGGCCGGCAGTGACTGGCAGGTCAGGGTCGGGCTGGAGATGGCGGCGCGCTGGGCCGCCAGGTGGAGCCCAGCCGGAAGGGGGCACAAAGATTGTCCGAGGGGCTGGGTGGGGATGACCCGCAGCTCGAGGCCGGGAAGGGAGGGAAGAGACGCGGGACGTAGGTGGCGTAGTGAGTGACAAGACAGGTGGCGAGAGCAGGAAGAAGGACCGTTTGTGGGCGGGGCGGGAGGACCGACGCCTCCGGGGCGCGGCTAAGGGGCCATGAGTGACAGGCAGAGGGGTCGGCCCCAACATCGCTCCTGCAACTCGGCAAAAAAAATTCCCCTTCCGCTGAACGCTGCGAGCGTCGCGCTTTTCGTGGGCCAGGTGGGGGACCAGTCGCCGTCGTGCTTAGCTGCCACCAGCCGGACCCCACCCTCAGCACCGCCCCCTCCTCGGGGGGCTTCGGCCCTGAGGCGGGAGCGGTGCAGAGAGGTCAGAGCCGCCTGAAGGAGGTTTCCTCCGCCTGCCAGACCCACGGTCCCTTCCCGTTCCCGCGAAATCCACGCCAGGCGTCGTTCCCAGGGTCGACATACCCGCCATTAGTGGCCTCAGTGGCAGCCCTGGTTCGGCGTTGGTTATGACCCGGCCCGCCTGCCCGCAGTTGCGGAAGCGCTTTCTGGACTGGCCCCTGGAGCTGTGGGTGTTCTCGTGACATTTCCCGAGCCTGCGCTGCCGCCTGGGCATCCTCATGCTGGCGCAGCCCGTCTCCCCGCAGGCCACAGGGTTCGGGAATCCCGGACCCTTGCACCTAGCTCGCCTTCCTGCAGGAGCCCAGGATAGGCCTCGCCCTCCAACCCTGACCATGCCTTCTCTGCTCACCCGGCCCGCCCAACCAGCCCCAACGGCTTTGTGCCTCCGTTTCCTCGCTGTTCCCGGGCCCGGTTCTTACACTGCCGTCCCCGTCCCTAAGGATAAGTCTCGCTCACCCTCGCTTTCCCCCGCCCCTCTGTCCTAGACTCCGACTACCTTACCTCTCTGGCCCCGCCCCTCCTGTCCCAGACCTCCCCTCATTCAACAGGCTCCCAGGGCTCCCGAGAGGTGGGGGTAGGGGTCCCCGACGTTTTGTCCAACACCTTTTCTACTTTCGCCTTCCGGTCCTGCGTGAGGCCTAGGTCTTCCTAAGTATTCCCTCTGGGCCGGGGGCCTGGAGGTGGATCCTGTCCGAAGCCTGAATAGGCTGGGAAGAAATGGGGGTCCAGGGTCTTACCAGCAGGATGTTGAGGCCGTGGCTCAGGTCTTTGTCTCGGCAGAATCTCGGGGGCTCCCTGGATCTGATAAAACGAGTGAGAGCTGCGTCTTTCTTGTAGCTCCCGCTGAAGGGTCAGAGCCGCGGGGCCAGTGGGAAAGGGGCAGATTCCTCTCACCTCCCATCCCTGCTGTTTACGCAACCTCAACCTGCATTCCCATGTAGGGTTCATCGCAGTAACTAGCCTGTCATGTGCCATCGGGAGCCCCTCCCTTCTAGTGCCCTCCAAGGTTCCCAGGGGAGTCTCCTGCTCCTCCGCCAGGGCCCCCTGAGTGACCTGCCTTATGGGGGAGCCTGACTGTTCCCAGGTTCAGGACTATCGCCCTGCAGGCGGCTGTGCTGCTCTGTAATCAATCTTGAGCCGCCTGAGGCCTGCCTCCACCTCCTTACGCTCAGCCCTGGGACCAGCTTCTCCTACAGATGTTCCTTATCATAGCATCACCCCGCATCCCGGGCCTAGAGTTCCGATGGGGTAGGGGGCGGGAAGTGGGGAAAGGGCGGTGGTGGGAGAGGGCAGGGCAGAACAGAGGGTCACATTCCCCAAATGCCTTGCCTTGCAAAGCCCTGAGAGGGATGGGGAAACTGAGGTCCAGAAATGGCTCAGCTTGGCCACCAGCATGGCCGCACAGAGCCTACACATCAACCAGTCGCTAACTCCAGGGCAGTCAATGCCCACCCGCCCCTGGAAAGGTCTGGCAAGACCTAGGGTGTGCTCTCTTCGGGCTGCCTGAAGGATGGGCTTCCCTTTTCCTTTGTCCTTAGGGCTACTCTTCAGGACAACCCTGGTCAGCATCCAAGAGGTAAGGTGGTCCTCCTGGGGGGTCTCCTTGGTCATGGGAAGGAGGGAGGAGCAGC
This sequence comes from Ailuropoda melanoleuca, assembly GCF_002007445.2. NCBI lineage: Eukaryota > Metazoa > Chordata > Mammalia > Carnivora > Ursidae > Ailuropoda > Ailuropoda melanoleuca. The sequence continues at coordinate 71,409,001 of NC_048230.1, read as the reverse complement.
TCCTGGGAGTAAGGACGGCCAGTTCCTGGGAGCTGAGGGCTTCATGTGGTGGAGATCCAGGAGACTCCCACACTGCCTTCTCATGGCTTCGCGTCTGTTGCTGCTGCAGTTCAGAGTGGAGATGTGCAGCCTGCCCACCCTAGGGTCTCTGGCACCTTTCCTGAGTGCTGCCCTCCCAGGCTCATCTACCCCCTGGGGATTAAGCCCCTCCATCCAGACACTGGCTAGAGTGGGTCCCTGTGGCCTCACTGGCTACAGGAACCCTGATGGATGGGTGGGCACTGACACATCTCATAGGCCCAGAGCTGGCAGACATAGAAAGCTCTGGACCCAGGCCACAGAAGGGACCCTCAGCCTTCACTCATCAGTCCACCATTGGTATTCTAACAATCCCACACCACATTTCCTAAACTCACGCTCTGTTCCATTTAACCATATCACGCCCGTACTTACCTCTGGTGGCCTCCCATCTTTAAAATAAAATCTAAGGGATGCTTGGGTGACTCAGTTGGTTAAGTGTCTGCCTTCAGCTCAGGTCATGGTCCTGGGGTCCTGGGATTGAGTCCCATGTTGGGCTCCTTGCTCCAGGCTCCCTCTGCCTGCCTCTCCCCCTGCTCTGACAAATTAAATAAATAAACAAATAAATAAATAAAATCCTTAAAAAAATAAATAAAATGAAATCTAAAATCCATACCATGGCCTGAGGTCTAGCCCCTCTCCAACTCTCTTCTTTGCCTATCACAGGCCAAGATGGCCTCTCTCTGTTCTTTGAACACACCTGTGTTTTTCTGCCTCTGGGCCTTTGCACAGGCCTCTCTCTGTTTGGAATTGGATTGTGAGCCTAAAAGGTCAGGGGCTGTTTTTGGTTTTGTTTGGTTCTATGTCCCCAAGCACTTAACTTGGTAAACAACAGACACTCAGTAAATGCCAGCTGTAGAAGGTCTTAATAAATAATTCTTGGGGCGCCTGGGTGGCACAGCGGTTAAGCGTCTGCCTTCAGCTCAGGGCGTGATCCCGGCGTTATGGGATCCAGTCCCACATCAGGCTCTTCCGCTATGAGCCTGCTTCTTCCTCTCTCACTCCCCTGCTTGTGTTCCCTCTCTCTCTGGCTGACTCTATCTCTGTCAAATAAATAAATAAAAAAGAAAGTACAAAATACCAATTTCCACTATTTAAAAAATAAATAAATAAATAATTCTTGAGTGAATGTGCCTGATGCTTTTCTGTTGACTTACTTAATCTTTACAACAGCTATGTCAGGTAGGTACTACCATTAGCGAGCTCCCTTTTCTACAAAATAAAACAGGAACTCAGAAGTTAGGCCATTTGGGACACCTGGGTGGCTCAGTCGGTTAAGCATCTGCCTTTGGCTCCAGTCATGATCCCAGGGTTCTGGGATAGAGTCCCGCATCTGGCTCCATGCTCAGCAGAGAGCCTGCTTCTCTCTCTGCCTGCAGCTCTCCCTGCTTGCGCTCTCCGTCTCTGACAAATAAATAAAATCTTAGAAAAGAAGGAGAAGAGGGAGAAGGAGAAGGAGAAGTAGTTAGCAGTAGTAGTAGTTAGGCTATTTGTTGAGGGCCACACAGCTAAGATTTGCAGAGGGAGGCTTTTTTCACCTCCCCTGGTATATGGAGCAAGGTGGTACACCAAAGACCCGCTCCCAGATTCTAGATGCTGGTGGGCTTCCTGGAGCAGGAGGCATTGAGCCTGGGCTGGAAAGTCGGCCACGCTTGGGTCTGCAAAGTCCCTAAGAGAGCATTGCAAGTGCAAAGAACAGCAATGGACAAAGGTGTGGCGGCAGGATGATCCAGCTCCGACTCAGAGGGCCCCACCAGACTCAGAGGGCCGGGCCGGCCCAGGACACACCGCCAGCTTCGTCCTAGGCGCTGCCGGTGCGGGTGGACCCCCGTGGGCCGAGAGATTGAGGCGGGGAGTCACTCTGCTGTGCCCCTCCCCAGGCTGCGGGCCGGGGCGCCCCCAGGGACGCGGGCTGGGCGCTCCCACGCCGGCCGAGGCAGGACGTTCCCACGCGGGGGTTGGCCTTGGGAGAGGCTGTGGGGCGGGCCCGGGGGCGGGCGCCCGGCGCTCTGGTCCCTCTGCGGCCCGTTCTCCGTTACTCGCTCTGCAGACCTAAGTTGTCCTGGGCGCTGAGCCGCGAGGTGAGTGAATGGGTGGGAGAGCCTGGCTGCCCGAGCCCGAGCCCCAGCCCGGCGGGTGAGGGATGCAGCTTAGACCAGAACATTCGTCACCGGTCGGGGCCGGTGTGGTTCCTGCCATCGAGGAGGGTGAGGGGGCTTCTGGCAGCTCAGAGTGGAGGACTCCTCGGGAATTTTCCTCTGCATGTGGGGCACCATCTCTTTCCCCAAATGTGGATTACTCTTGCCCTTTCCCTATATGTGGGGCTCCCTCACCCACTTATCACTGACAGGGAGCCCTTCCTTCCCAGATGTGGGCCCCCCCTACCACATATGGTGGTGCTCTAATGATTGAGTGCCCCTCTCTCTCCCCAGATATGGGGGGCCCTTTTCTTTCCAGAAGTGGGATACTCCCTTCCTCTCCCCAGATGTGCTCCTCTTCCTCCCTGTGACCCAGTTTGGTCCTTATCCTCCTCTAAATCCTCTCCCCACCCCCAACCCTCCTGGGATGCCAAACCCTGAGACTTCCCTGGGGGTAGGGGGTTGGGCGCAGCCTGTCCCCTTCCCCCACCAGATTGAGCAGAGCGGGCTCTGTGAGCACGTAGGCAGCCAATTAGGGGGGAAGGGGTGGGGGCCAGCTGGTCTGTGCAGAGACCTTGGCAGATGGCCCTGTGAGCAAGAGAGGTAGCCCTGGGACCTGCTCCCTCCCTGCCTGGACTCCCACCCAGCTTCCTCTGGGAGGGGAGTAAACGGAGGGTTTGAGGGAAGGTCCCCAGCTTGGCCTGGCTGAGCTGGGGCTGGAACAGAACCCAGGCCCCAGCCCCAAACTGTTGAGACTCTGCCTCAGGAGCTAGGCCTCCTCCCACTTCTCAGAAGGTTAATTGAAGTCCCAGGAGGGGGGCTCCACATGTCTAGGACCCCCATCCACCTCCATTGGGATAGCAGACAAGAGTAGAAGCGGCAGGGGGATGAGGGTGACCTTGAAATCCTGGGACCCCACCAGCATAGCCCCTGTGAAAAAGGGTTTCTCTGGGCTCCGTGGGTAGGGGCAGAGGGCAAGTGGGGGCATGACTCTCTCTTACACACACACACACACACACACACACAGAGATGTTCTTCAGAGCTGCCTGGAGCTTGGTGCTGAGGAAAACAGGACCTGGGATTCGGGGGATGCACAGCCCAGGAAGCGCCGGTAAGACCTGCTCGCCTCACCCCTGCCCTACTCCAAGTCTAGGGGTGGGCTCCTGCCCGAAGGTGGCCCTGGGCCTGCCCCAGACCATTTCCCACAATCCTACTCCTTGGTCCTGGGCCACAGGCCTCCAGGACATGGAGCGTGCGTTTGCCAGTACCCCTTCCATTCCAAGCTTCCTCAGGGCCTGACCCCCAAACCTCAGGCCCCGAAGGCCTTTGTGTCCTGAAGTGGAGGGTGCCGACGGAACCTTGCACCTCCTTTCCAGACCCTAGTCAGGAGAAAGAGGCCTAAAGCGGGAGAGACTTCAGCCACAGAGCGGAAGGGCCTTCTGGACCCTCGGGAGAATAACAGATAACATTTCTTGAGCCCTTACTAGGTACCCCACGCTGCGACAACATTTCACGCAGATTAACACATTCAGTCTTCACGATGGCCACGTGAGGTAGAGGCTGGGCTATTATCTCCATTTCTCAGATGAACACACGGAGGCCTGGAGACCTAGATATTGAAAGGGTCAAAGCAGTCCCGTGCCATCCTAGCAAGGTAGTACCAGTGACTTCCATGTGGGCATCCCTGGTATCAACAAACAGAAGCTTTATCGAGAACCTCCGAGTGCCCAGCCTTGCTCTGGACCCCTGGACACCCACGCGGAGCCCTCGAGGGCTTAGCCATCAGGGAAAGCTTGCCAGCAAGGAAGCCAGTAGTAAAACCAGCCTCTAGCCTGTAACTTACAGAGCATCTTCCGCGAGGCCCTTCTGAGTATAGGATCTTGAACCTCCCCACAACAGGGTGAAGCAGGTTCTCATACTATCCCTGCTTTTTAGAGGAGGACATTGAAGCCCATGGAGGTCGAGGGGCTTGCTGGAGCTGGGGTGGGTGGAATTGGGGCTCAAACCCAGGCGACTCCACAGGCGTGCCCTTGACCGGTGGACAAAGGCGTGCGGTGTGCGCGCCACGGTTTGCGGAGCAGCTGCACGTCTGCCGTCTCAGGTTCATCTCGCTCAGCCTTTGTCCACCCCTTGCCTTTGCCCGACATGCCCTCCTCCCCCACACCTTCCCAGAGAGCATGAGATTTGGAGCCAAAGGGGCTGAAATACAGCCTTGGCCGTGCCCATGTACTGCTCACAGTCCCTGAGCTGTTCAGTTTCTCCATCTGTAAAATGGAGAGATAAGAGTCTCACCTGGCTCAGAATGATGCGGAGTAAATGAGTCAACTCACCTGAAGGCCCTAGAATGGCTCTTGGCACACAGTAAGTGCTCAATAAATGCAGCCCTCTTTTTAAATATTATAGAGCAGGGATGTCCCAGGGGTAGGCTGAACTCAGCTCTTCCGTTGTGCCCGCAGCCCACAGCGAGGGGAAGATGCCCCCCTACACCAGCTACCATGCCCAGCGCACCTACCCCATGCCCGATGAGCCCTTCTGCACAGAGCTCAACGCTGAGCAGCGGGCCCTGAAGGAGAAGGAGAAGGGCAGCTGGACCCAGCTGAGCCATGCCGAGAAGGTGGCCTGTAGGTGTCGGGGTGGGGCTGGCTGGGGAGAGTGGGCTGGGGGGTGACTTTGAAAAGAAGGGCCCCCCCACCCAGGGCACCTGGGTGGCTCAGTCAGTTAAGCGTCTGACTCCTGGTTTTGGCTCAGGTCATGACCTCTCATGCTGAGGTCATGATCTTAGGGTTGTGAGATCGAGCCCTGTATCTGCTTGAGATTCTCTCTCCCTCTCCCTTCACCCCTCCTCCACCTCTCTCTAAAATAAAAATAGGGGCACCTGGGTGGCACAGCGGTTAAGCGTCTGTCTTCGGCTCGGGGCGTGATCCCGGTGTTATGGGATTGAGCCCCACATCAGGCTCCTCCGCTGGGAGCCTGCTTCATCCTCTCCCACTCCCCCTGCTTGTGTTCCCTCTCTCTCTGGCTGTCTCTATCTCTGTCGAATAAATAAATAAAATCTTTAAAAAAAATTAAAAATTAATTAATAATAAAATTTAAAAAAAAAGAAGAAAGAAGGGCCCCCACCCAAGATAGCCAGAAATCCCCAAACACCTGAATGCATACCCGAGGAGGAGTGAAGTTCATCATTTGTTCATGTATTCTTTTATTCAGTCAGCTGTTTGTGCACAGCCAGATGCTAGGTGATGCTGGGGACACAGGAGTGAATCACCTTGGTGGTTCTTGCCATGGGCCTGGTGCTCCTGGGTCAACGGGGGAGCTAACACAAACCCGGATAACTGTAATACAGGCTTTGTGGTAGGGTGAGGTGTGTCCAAGGGGTCGTGAGGACCAGAAGGAGAGAGAGATGGAATCCTGGTGGGCCTCCCAGAGGAAGGCATGTTCTGGGTGGCCTTGAATGGTGAGGAGGAGGGTGTTGCCTGGCAGTGGGAACAGTGTGGAGAGGGATATGGAAGCAGGAAAGCATGGACTGTCCTGGGTATCACTGAGTGGTGTGGGGAGATGGAGCAGAGAGGCAGGTAAGGTGGGTGGGAGGGCAGGGACCTGACCCTAGGAAACAGGAGGGATGTGCCCTGCCCACCAGAAGTGCCCCTAAATGACTCTGATATTTGGAGCCTGCTCCTGGCCATGCTTTGCATACAATAGATGCTCAATAAGAATGTGCTGAACAGACAGCATCTGCTGCTGGAGTGGGGAGGCTGGGGATGCCTGAGGCCAAGACTTGGCCCAGGGTCCTTGGAATGGATACAGCAAGGCCTGTCCTTCCCCACCCCTCCTCTGCCTCCAGTGTACCGCCTCCAGTTCCACGAGACCTTCGCAGAGATGAACCGTCGCTCCAACGAGTGGAAGACAGTGATGGGCTGTGTCTTCTTCTTTTTTGGATTCACAGCTCTGCTGATTTGGTGGCAGCGGGTCTATGGTGAGTGGCAGCCCCTCACCTTGAGGCAGCCCTGGGTCGTGCCCTTGTGGTCAGAGCCAGCAGCCCAGCTCTTCTCGGGCAACTATGCTGGCACTCATCTGCAGAGTTTTGAAAAGTCCCTCAAAGAGGTGTAGGGTGAAGGGCAGAACATGGCCGCCTGGGTTGGGATGTAGGAACTCTACCTCTCTGGGCCTCAATTCCTTCATCTGTAAAGTGAAAATAACAGTGCCCACATCACAGGGTTCTTGTGAGGATTCAGTGGCGGTAAGCCAGTGCCTGGCACGTAATCATGAACGGTGCTGTTACTGATTGCTGTTATTAACCATTGATTTTTCTCTAACAGACAGTCCCCAACATACAAGAGCTTAAACAGGACACAGGTTTTGTTCCTCTCACAAAAAAGGCCAGGGAGAGAGTATGGAGGCTCTGCAACATCAGGCTCCTTCTGGTGTTGCGGTGCGGTCCTCCCCATGCAGCTTCCCTCCTGCCGCGTAGGATGCCCGCCCCAGCTCCAGCCAGGAAAGCCCACATTCCAGCCAAGAACAGGGAAAGGGACGCACTGACCCTTAAGGTCCAGAAGCTGCACACACATCCCTTCTGCTCTCCTCCTGTTGGCTAGGAATGATCACATGATTGTGTCTAGCCACAAGGGAAGTTGGGAAATGTAGTTTTTTGATAGCTAACTGCTTATTACTACAGAACAATGATTCTCCAAGTGTGTGGTCCCTGGAGGAACACCACCATTTGGGAACTTTTAGAAATGCAAATTCTCAGCCACAGTCTGGATCTACCAAGTCAGACACTTGCAGGGGGGAGCCCAGCCATCTGTGTTTTAACAAGCTCTCCAAGTCATTCTGGGGCCCACTCAGCTTTAAGAAGCACTGTTCTGGAAGAAGGGGAGGGGATGTCAGGGAAGAGCTGGTAGTCTGTGCCCCAGCTCTTCACCTCCAATGGCCTCGCCTTTCTTCTGTAACAGTGTGATGGGAATTCCTGCCTTGCATGAGGATGAAATGAGGGAGACTTTGGGAAGAACTCTGGTCTAGCCCAGTGTTCGGTGCTGACGGGTGCCATAAAGATCTTTTTCTTCTTTCCCACCCACTGGGATGGAAAGTACCCGTGAGGAGGTAGGACAGGCTGGGTCAGCCTCAGGGGCAGATGGACCAGGAAGTAAGGTCTGAACAGTGTAGGGAGCTCCCCCTTCTCTGATGCACACGTCAAGGCACCTAGAATGCCTCTTGAGAGCTTCAGACTTTTGGTTAAGGACTGCTTTTCCCAGATTTGTAAAGTGAACACCCCTTCCTCTCCTCCTACCTCCAACCTCCTTAGGAAGCAAAAGAAACCATCTCATCCTGGGCCCTTCCCAGTCAGTGGGATCAACCTTAGTAATTGTAATCGCTACCGTATATTAGGTACTTAATATCTGTCCCACATTGTACCAGTTGCTTTATTTATTTATTTATTTTTAAAGATTTTATTTATTTATTCAACAGAGATAGAGACAGCCAGTGAGAGAGGGAACACAAGCAGGGGGAGTGGGAGAGGAAGAAGCAGGCTCATAGCAGAGGAGCCTGATGTGGGGCTCGATCCCATAACGCCGGGATCACGCCCTGAGCCGAAGGCAGACGCTTAACCACTGAGCCACCCAGGTGCCCCTACCAGTTGCTTTATACATGTAACTCATTCCATCCGCACAGCTGTGGTAGATAGGACCTGTTCTTGACAGGGAAGGAAACTGAGGCTCAGAGAGATGAAGTGACTTGTTCAAGGTCACACAGCAAGGGAGGGTGGAGCTGGGATTTGGATTCCGACACCTTTGAATCAGTGCTCCTATTCTATTGGGCCATAAAGTAAGGAAGCAGGCTCAGAAAGGGGAAGGAGTTTGGCCCAATTCCCAGGAAGTCTAAGGCAGAGCTGGGACCAGAACCCAGAGGTCCCTGGAATGAAGCTTTAGCAGGGAGTCTGATGGGGGGATGGACAGGGTGGAAGGGGCTCCACCGTGCCAGTGCCTGGAGAGCCTGGCTTAAGGGGACAGGGCGCAAGACTTGCAGGGTCCTGAGCCACTCTTGCCCCCACCCCGTGCTTCCCGGCAGTGTTCCCAGAGAAGCCCATCACCCTGACGGATGAGTGGAAGGCCCAGCAGCTCCAGCGCATCCTGGATATGAAGGGCAACCCTGTGCAAGGCCTGGCCTCCCGGTGGGACTATGAGAAGAAGGAGTGGAAGAAGTGACCCGGCATCCGGCCGCCCTCCCTGCAGCTCCACCCTGGCCTAGAGCCTATGGAGGGCCCTTTCCTCTTCTTAACCCCAATAAAGCCGGCCTGTTCTCTTTTGTCTTCAGTCTCCACCTCAGTCTTCACCTGCCACAAACCCCACAGTATACCTAAAATTGAGCAAGGTGGTGAAGGAAGGGCAAGAATAAGCTGCTTTCCAGGGACCCAGAGCCCCACCAGTCACGGAGGGCTTCCTGGAGGAGTAAGGGCTAGAGCTTACTCTTAACAGATATGCGGCAATAGGAAAGGGAGGAAGGAGAAGGGCAGGTATTCCAGGTGGAGGGAGCGGCTTGAGCAAAGGCAAGGACACTCCTTTATTCAGTCAATGATTAACAAATATTTGTTGAGCACCTACTGTATGCCAAATACTAATCCAGGCCATGGGGATGCAGCAGTGAATAAGACAGTCTCTGGCCGCGTAGATGCAGCATTGTTTCATGGAGGGAGACAGAAAAATGAGTACGAGTACGAAAGTACAACATATAGTATGCACATGGTAATGAGTGCTGGAGAGAAACAAAACAAAGCAGGATAAAGGGACAGAGTTAAGGGGCATCTGGGTGTGTCAGCCGGTTAAGTGTCTGACTCTTGGTTTCGGTTCAGGTCATGCCCTCAGGGTCATGGGATCGAAACCTGTGTTGGGCTCCATGCTCAGTGCCGAGTCTGCTTGAGATTCTCTCCATCCCCCTGCTCATGCTCTCTCTAAATAAATAAATAAACAAACAAATAGCTCTTTCAAAAAAGGGGTGGGCAGAGCTAAAAGGAGATGGGGAGGTGGTAGGCGGAGGTGGCATTCTGAGAAGAGGTCTGAATAATACGAGGGACAGGCTTGTATCAAAGAAAGAAGAGCAAATGCAAAGACCCCAAGGTGGGATTCTGGCCCGTCTGTGTGGGGGACTTCCAGAACGCCACAGTGGCTGCTGTAGAATGACTTGGAGAGTGGCACGAAGATGTGTGCTGGGGGACAGCGTTGATCTTGGGGCAGAAGGCAGATTATATGGGGCCTTGTGGGGTTTCATGCTAAGTGCGATGAGAAGTTCTATCCGTTTGGATCCTCCGAGAAGCAAACGCCAAGAAAGAATTAAACGTGGAGAGTAATGGGGGTGATGTCTGTGAAGGATAAAGAGGAGAGGGAACAGGAGAGGTGGTGAGGACCTTCAGACTGTGTTGCAGGTCTGAGCACTGTGGGAGTAGGGAGGGAAGGAAGGAGGACGGGGTAGGAGAGTCTCAGACTTCAGTGTGCTGTTTCCTTCTGAATCCAACCAGGAGACAGAAACCACGCAGGAATTTAAACAGGGCCGTGTAACATAAAGAAGTAGTGGGCCTACACGAGGAAGTAACTATAAAGATACAAAGAGAACAGTAAAAGCTACCCTAAAGAGAACAGCCAGGGAAGGATAAACTTGGAGGAGGAGCGCCTTCCCTAAGCTGGAGTTTAGACCTCATTGGAGAAGGTGTGGTTGAAGCCCACTGCAGGGCCAGGAACTTTGCTGGGTTGCCTGGACCAGCGCTTGTCCATGTCACTGGCCAAGCAGGAAGCTGCACTCAGAGGCCCAGGAGAGCTGAGGCTGGAGAGCAGGTGGGGTTGGGGCGCCTTTGCAGATGTGAGGCTTGAAGTGGGTGATATCTGCACTAGGACTGTTGCGAGAAGAGGGTCGCCAGGCCTGAGGGCTGTGAACACTGAGCTCGGGGTTGCGGCCGATCACCACCAAACATCCTCACACGCTGCTGACCACACGCACAGCCCAGAACCAGAAAGGGACGCCGCCTTTCCTCCTGAAATGTCCCCTCTAGCACCCTCTACTGGCAAAGGCTAGCATCTCCCTGTAAAGAAGGCAACGCTCGGAGTCCGTGATGGTAGAGCAGGCTCTGAAGGGTCAATCCAGAGCAGAGGAGCGAGCAGTTGCCGGCTAGTGCGGCATCTTTGTGAAAGTCTTGGCCAGGCCAGTGCAGAGCCCCAGAGCACAAGATGCCCGTGAGAGAGATCCTGTGTTGGCCAAAATGGACTCATCCCTAATAACCCCACTGTGCTCTGTCCTGAGCAGGGAGCAGCCCAGCGGGACTGTGGCCTCCGCGTGAGTACTGTGGCAGATCTGAAGGAAGAGTGGCCAGAAGGGGTCATACCGCTCCGCTCCTTACAGCGGGTTGTCTCAAGGAGAGACCTGAGCAGCCATCTCCACCGCATCCTAGATGCCATTGGAGGGATTTAGCCCGGCTGTCAGGACAGCAGTGTTCATTCGATGAACAAATAGTGATTTGCATCCACTATGTACGAGGCTCTGGAGATAGAGTGAATGGGACCTCATTCAAGGGTCACGAATTCCAGTCCTTATGAATCTGTGGCACGCCTTAGCTTCTATACGCATAATTTTGTGTGGGTTGTTTCTACACCATCAGTGATAAGTATTTGCTCACAAGGAAAGGCACGGAGTTGCCATGTCCTGTCCAGGCACTGCTCTCCCCCAATCTCCACATGTTCACCAACCCGGCTGCCCGCCCAAAAAAACCTGTCCTTTTGGGGTTTTATGGAGGCTTCATTCAGAGCCGTGATTGGTTAAATCATTGGCCACTGGGGAATGATTCAACCTCCAGCCCCTCTCCCTCTCCCTCCCCTGGGGTGGGGGTAGGTGGTGTGGGGGTTACAGGATTAAAAGTTCAACCCTCTAATCACATGGTTTGTTCTCTGGGCAATCCTTAGGTGGGGTCCAAAAGTCACCTTGTTAACATAAGAAGAGACACCTTCCTTGCTCTCATTACTTAGGAAATTCCAAGGATTTTAGGAGCTCTGTACCAGAAACCAGACTAAGACCAAATTTATATATACATATATATATATATATATATTTTTTTTAAAGATTTTATTTATTTATTTGACAGAGAGACACAGCCAGCGAGAGAGGGAACACAGGCAGGGGGAGTGGGAGAGGAGAAAGCAGGCTCCCAGCGTAGGAGCCTGATGTGGGACTGGATCCCAGAATGCCGGGATCACGCCCTGAGCCAAAGGCAGATGCTTAACGACTAAGCCACCCAGGCGCCCCACAAATTTATATATTTCTTATAATAAATCACACTAGCATAAGCTGCTATAACAAAATACCATAGGCTGAGTGGTTTAAACAACAGAAATGTATTTTCTCATAGTTCTGGAGGCTCGAAGTCCAAGATCAGGGTGTTGGCAAGATTGGTTTCTTCCGATGTCTCTGTCTTTGGCTTGCAAATGCCACCGTCTTGCTGTGTCCTCACACGGACTTTCCTCTGTGCATGCGCGTTCCCGGTGTCTCTTGATATGTCCAGATTTCCTCTGCTTATAAACACACCAGTCCGATGGGGTTAGGGCCTTTCCCAATGACTTCATTCTCACTTCATCGCCTCTTCAAAGACCCCACCCCCAAACACCACTACATGCTGAGCTATTAGAGGTTAGGACTTCAATGTGGGAATTTGCAGGAGACATGACTCAGCCCATAACCGTTGGGTTCAAAGTTATTCCACGTGTCTCCTTGTTCTGGGAGCAGTGGGCACCTAGGGCATTATCTTCTCTTGGCAGAAGTCAGAGACTCCTGAGGGGGCAAGGGGGTGATTAGGACACAGGATGCTCTTAGAGCCCAGGCTCAGGACGAGCCCACGTAGAATGAGCACGGCATTCCACCGGTCAAAGCAAGTCCTGTGGTGTTCCAGTAACCATTGCTACATTACAAACCACCCCAACACGCAGTGGCATAAAAGAGCCATTTTATTCCGCTCGCCAATTCTGTAGGTCAGGAATTCAGGAAGGGCACAGTCGTTACTGATGCCTCTGTTCTAGAATGTTTGAGGTCTCAGCTGGAAATACTCAAAAGGCAGTGGCCAGAATCTTCTGGAGGGTTTTCGCTCTGGTGGTTGACGCTGGCTGTCAGCGGGCTGAGCCGGACAGCTCACTTGGAGCTGTCCACCGGATATCCTTCTTTGGTGGCATCCCCAGGTGGTCTCTCTGTGTGGGCCAGTTTGCGCTCCCTCAAAACATGGTGGGTGGGTTCCAAGAGTGAGAATTCCAAGAGAACAAGAAGAAAGGGTATTGCATTTTTATGATCGACCCTCAGAAGACACTTAGCATCGCTTCTGCTGAACCCTGTTGGTCAAGGCACTCGCAAAGTTCCACCTGCGTTCAAGAGGGAGAGGACATAGACCCTCCAGCTCCATGGTCACAATCCAAGATGTAAGATGCATATGAGATGGGAGATGCTGTTGTGCTCATCTTTGGAAAATACAGTCTGGCTGCCCACAGCCAAGCCCAACCTCAATTTCATCAGAGCACACATGGTGGGTGGGGGGAAGGGCAGAGTTGTGAGCAAGGACTACATCGTATCACTGACGGTGTAGAAACAACCCACGCAAAATTACGTGGATAGAAGCTAACGCTGACCAAGTTTAGTTAGGTAGCAACTGAAATTCAAACAGACAATAACATGTTGACATTTAGATAATCAAATTTGACCTGACAGATCGGACCAAATGGAAATAACGGACAATAGCAGATAATGCGCAAGGGCAGAAAACCGGTGAACGCAGATGTGGATAAATGCGACTGAGAGAACAATCACCTCCTCATGGTGGCATTCACTCCATGAAGTCAGGCTGATTGCAATGAAAAAATAATTTTGTAAAATTAAATTTATAATAGCAAACATTCGAAAGAATTTAACTTTGGTCATAAAACAACAGGAATAAAATCGACTTCATGCACCTTACTCAAGAAAGCGCTTTCTTAAAAAAAAAAAAAAAGCACTTTATTGCTGTATTAGAATCAGTGGAATTCTGAGGCACCTGGCCCAGTCAGTAGAGTGTGTGACTCTTGATCTCAGAGTTTGAGTTTGAGCCCCATGTTGGGTATAGAGATTACTTAAAAATAAAATTTTTTTTTTAGATTGATTTATTTTAGAGAGAGAGTGCATGGGTGTGGGGAGGAGCAGAGGGAGAGAGAGAATCCCAAGCAGACTCCTCACTGAGCACGGAGCCCAACTTGGGTCTCAGTCTCACAGCCCTGAGATCATGACCTGAGCCGAAATCAAGAGTTGGATGCTTGGGGTGCCTGGGTGGCATAGTGGTTGAGCGTCTGCCTTCAGCTCAGGGAGTGATCCCAGCGTTATGGGATCGAGCCCCACATCAGGCTCCTCCGCTATGAGCCTGCTTCTTCCTCTCCCACTCCCCCTGCTTGTGTTCCCTCTCTCGCTGGTTGTCTCTATCTCTGTCAAATAAATAAATAAAATCTTTAAAAAAAAAAAAGAGTTGGATGCTTAACCAAGTGAGCCACCCAGGCGCCCCTAAAAAGAAAAAAAGAAAAAAAAAAGAAAAAGAATTAGTGTAATTCTGATAAAAATATTTGGATTCAAAACTCACAGTCAAAATAGCCTTGGGATAAACACATCCATGAGGTCAAAACATTTGGGTCAAAATGTCCTATAATAGTAAAATTCTCTGTAAAAAAAAAAAAAGAGAGAGAAACTGAAAAGGAACTAAAAAGGTGAAAAATGACTGGTTTCCTTAATATGCTAAAAACCAAACCAAACCAACAGCCTAACAAACGAGTAAGAAAAAGATAAATGCTCTATGAAGTGTTGCAAACATCATGACCAGGAAGATTACAGAAAAAGAAAAAAGTGTCCTGGGATGCTTGGGTGGTTCAGTTGATTAAGTGTCTGCCTTCNCCCGCTGCCTCTCCCCCTGCTCACACTTTCTATCTCTCTCTCAAGAGAATAAATAAAATCTTAAAAAAAAGAAAAGAAAGAAAAAAGTGTCCTCCACAGTTCTTACGGGAAAATTTCAAACATACAGAAAGGTCTCATCTAGCAACTTCCACGTGCCTCCCCAGCAGCCACAATTACCACAATTACCTGTTTTATCTGTTCATGGCCCACTCACTTCCCCATCCCCACCCCTGAATTATTTATTTTTAATTTATATTTATTTATTTATTTGTATCTTTTGAAGTTTTGTTTTTGTTTTTTGTTTTTTTATAGGGGAGAGAGAGAGAGAGAAAGCGTGCATGCACATGGGGTGGGGGCAGAGGGAAAGGGAGAATCTTAAGCAGGCTCCATGCCCAGCGTGGAGCTGGACGTAGGGCTCAATCTCACAGCCCTGGGATCACAACCCATGCTGAAATCAAGAGTTGGACGCTTAACCGACTGAGCCCCCCAGGCGCTCCAGGAGTGAGGATCCACCTTGAAGCTAAAGACTGGAGTTGGTTCATGTGCATCTTTGGTTTTGATATCAAGGTAATTCTTCACACATTCGGTAGAACTCTCTAGTGAAATCATTGTGGGTGGTGGGGTGGGTGGGTGTTTACTGAATCAGGGGCGCCTGTGTGGCTCAGTCGTTAAGCGTCTGCCTTCGGCTCAGGTCATGATCCCAGAGTCCTGGGATCGAGCCCTGAGTCAGGCTCCCTGCTCGGCAGGAAGCCTGCTTCTCCCCCACCCCCACCCCTTGTGTTCCCTCTCTCATTGTCTCTCTCTCTCTCTCTCTGTCAAATAAAATCTTTTTTAAAAAAAATTACTGAATCAACATCCTTGATTGTTACAGGGTTATTCAAATGACCTATTTTACCTTGGGGGAATATGGTAGCTTGAACTCTTCAAGTAGTAGACTGCATTTACCGCAAAAAATTTCCCTCTCAGCACCACTTTTACTGTATCGTGTAACTTTTGGTATTTTGTGTTTTCATTTGTCTCTAAGTTTTTTCTAATTTCCTTTGTGATATATTCTTTGATTTACTGGTTATTTAACAGTGTGTTAATTTCCACATGCTTGGGAATTTCCTAGTTTTCTGTTATTGATGTCTAGCTTTGTTCCACTGTGGTTGGAGAAGATACATTACAGGATTTCAATCTTTAAAGTTTATTGAGGGGTGCCTGGTTGGCTCAGTCCTAAGAGCATGTGACTCATGATTTCAGGGTCATGACTTCAAGCCTCACGTTGGGTGTGGATCCTATTTAAAAATAAATAAATAAAATAAATCAAATGTGTTTTGTGATTTAACATACAGCCAGCCTATCCTGGAGAATGTTTCATGTGCACCAAAGAATGTGTATTCTGCTGTTGTTGGGTGGGTGTTTTACAGATATCTGGTAGGGCTAGTTGATTTTTTAAAAAAATTTTTATTTATGTATTTGACAGAGATAGAGAGAGCCAGAGAGCACAAGTGGGAGGAATGGCAGAGGGAGAGGGAGAAACAGGCTCCCTGCTGAGCAGGGAGCCCAGTGTGGGTGGGGCTCGATCCTGGGACCCCAGGATCATCACCTGAGCCACAGGCAGATGCTTAACCAATTGAGCCCCGCAGGAATCCCACAAATAACATCTTAAATTGACAACAATCTTGCACTGATATCAATTTAAGTTGAGTAACATAAAAACTCTCCTAGCGGCGCCTGGGTGGCTCAGTTGTTAAGCATCTGCCTTAGGCTCGGGTCATGATCCTGGGGTCCTGGGAGCCCCACATCGGGCTCCCTGCTCAGCGGGGAGCCTGCTTCTCCCTCTCCCACTTGACCTGCTTGTGTTCTTTCTCTTGCTGTCTGTCAAACAAATATATAAAATCTTAAAAAAAAACCCAAAACCTGCTCCTATATCACTCCACACTCCCCCTTTCTATTATTTTTGTCACAAATTGTGTCTTTATACATTATGTGCCCATTAATATAGATTTCTAATTTTTTTATGCGTTTGCATTAAAATATTTAAGTAATCTCTGCACCCAATGTGGGGCTCGAACTCATGACCCCGAGATCATGCGTCACCTGCTCTCCCAACAGAGCCAGCCAGGTGCCCCTTTAATGCATTTATTTTAAATCATGTAGGAAACAGAGTTACAACCCCAAAATACAAGAACGCTTCTTTTATATTTTTCTATGCAGTTACCTTTATCAGAGTTCTTTATTTCTTTGTATGTCCTCAAATTTCACTGACTTCCATCCACTCTTTTCCTTATTATTTCCTTCCCTCTGCTTGCTTCGAGTTTACTTTGCTCTTCTTTTTCTAGTTTCTTGAGGTGGGAACTTAGATGATTGAATTGACCTCTCTTTTTGTTGTATGCATTTATTGTACACACCTCTCTCTCAGAACTGCTCTGTGTCCTGCGAATTTTGATATGTTGTGTTTTCATCTCATTCAATTAAATATATATATATTTTTTATTTCCCTAGAGTCTTCCTCTTTGACTCATGAATTATTTAGAAATGTGTCATTTAGTTTCCAAGTGCTTGGAGATTTTCAGATTATTGTTCTGTTGTTGATTTCGCCTTTGTTTCCACTGAGAACATATTGTGTGATTTCAATTCTTTTAAGTTTGTTGAGGTGTGTCTTATGGTCCAGAACATGGTCTGTGTTGGGATATGGTCAGTGGGCACTTGGAGGGATTGTGTATTCTGCTGTTGGTGAATTCAGCATTCTGTAAATGTCCATTGGATTCCACTGTTGATGGTGCTGTTGAGTTCTTCTGTATTGTTGGTGATTTCCTGTCTAGTTGTTCCATCAGTTGTTGAGAGAAGTGTATTATTAATTGTGGATTTGTCTGTTTCTCTTTTTAGACCCATCACTTTTTGCTGCTTGTGTGATATATCTTTTTTATCCTCCCCCCTATCTGCTTCTATATTTGAAGTGAGTTTCTTATAGGCAGCATATAATTGGTTTTTAAATTTTTAAAAAAATTTTTAAAATTTTTTATTGAGAGAGAGAGAGGGGGAGAGAGAGAACAAGCGGGGAGGAGGGTCAGAGAGAGAGGGAGAAGCAGACTGTCTGCTGAGAGGGGAGCCCGATGTGGGGCTCGATCCCAGGACCCTGAGATCAGGACCTGTGCCGAAGGCAGGCGCTTAACTGACTGAACCATCCAGGCGCCCCAATAGTTGGTTTTTAAAATTCACTCTGCCAATATCTTTTTATTTTTTAAGTAGGCTCTACACCCAATGTGGGGCTTGAACTCACAACCCGATATCGAGAGTCGCACGCTTCACAGACTGAGCCAGCCAGGCGCGCCTCTGCCAGTATCTTTTCATTGGTATATTTAGACCATTACACTTAATATAATTATTGCTATGCTAAGGCGTATTCCCCCCTCTTTTTCCCCCCCGGTGCGTTCCGTTATTCATTTCCCTGTTTTATTTTTCTGGCTTTCTGTAGAAAAATGTGAACATTTTTTTTACAGTTCCATTTTATTTTATCCACAGTGTTTTTGAGTGTCTTTTTTGCATAGCTTTTTAGCGGTGTAGGTATTCCGTTATGTGCACATACCTTACCACAGTCTACTGGAGCCATCATTTCCCAATTTGAGTGAAGTGTAGAAACTTTACCCTCTTTACATCCATTTACCCACTTTCATTGTTGCCAGGTGGGGAGTGGAGTTGTGGGCTCCCAGTGTGGCCTCCATCTACATCTACCTTGACTCATGAGGGTGAATGGAAGTCACCAAATCCCTGCGTGGCCTTTGCTGATGTGGTTAGGGCCATAGTTTTTCCAGTGGTGTTTGGCTGGAGTAGAGCTCTTACCGTCTGGAAGTTCTGTCCTGCGGGGTGGTTCCTTCCTAATCCTTTGGCCAGAGAAAGCAGGCTTTGCGGGCTGTTTTGTCTTTTCTGTGCCCATTGGCTTTTTTGGGTAGCCAGCTGCATCTTCTTTGGCTCCAAGTCTGGGATCTCTGAGGCAGAAAGATAACCCATGGAACTCGTCACTGGGGTCCTGAGGTCCCTGGCCGGTTTGCCTTCTCATCACCTTTCAGAGTTTTCTTGTGCTTGTTTTATATACAGTGTCCAGGGTTTTTAGTTAGCAGGAGAAAGAGGGACAAGCAGATCTGCTCTAGCTTCCTGAAAGAGAGAGTATAGAAGCAGGGTCACTTTCCTGACCAGTCCCCACCAGTCTGCATTTTACTGATTCCGTCCCCATGACTGATTGTGCCCCTCCATCCCCTGCATTTTCCCTCTCTGGTGGTTCTGTTTAGAGGCTTTGGTTACATTTAGATCTGACTTTTTGACAAGAGTATTTCCTGGGTGTGCTGTGTTCCTTGGCCAGGAGGCACACACTCTCAGCGTCTTCGTGTGCCTTTGCAGCCTTCATCGGTCATTGCGTGGATTCATTAAATTATCAGGGATACAGATGGCTTTTAAATTATTAAAAGATGCCAACCTCAATTAGAGTTTTGCAAATGAAATTTAAAAGTATGGGATACTATTTTTTCATCAACCAGATTGACACAGATCAAAGAGCGTGAACACGGCTGTTGGCAAGTGTGCAGGAGACACACAGTCCCACCGGATGACAGCTTTGGCTATCTCCGTCAAAACGATGAATGCATATAACCTCTGGCCCAGAGATTCTGCTTCTGGGACTTTCCCGTGGGGGTGCATGTGTGTGGGCAAAATGATGGCTACACAGGTTGGTGACTGCAGAGCCGTTTGGATTAGCAAAAGTCAAGAACTGGGAAATCGTTCCTCCCTCAAGGCGAGTTTCCCAGCTGGTGTGCTACACAGTTTCACAGGTTGTGGCAGACGTGTTGTTGCCCCAGCCATGTACCCTCGGCCCATCCTCAGAAGTCCCGTGCAACTTTGGTGCACAGTTCTCATTCAAGGGAACAGTCCCCTTGTCTTTTAGACCATAGATTTATTGGCGCTTGGCCCAAGCATGGGGCAGGCAGGAAATGTCAAATGCCGAGAACCAATGACAGGAGAGGACTCTGCCAATGAGGGATGGGAGTTGGTGGAGAAATACCTTGAGGTTCTTATCCCTAGGCTGTTCCACAGGTCTTTGAAAGGATCCCCTGGGAAGGAGTCCTATTGTCTGAGGTGGCAACTTACGTTTCATTGCACCCAGTCTTGGCTTCCTGCTCTTCCCTACCTCACTATCCCCACTGTCCTGGGATCACCCCTTAAAACTACTTACACCTGAATCCTTACTTTTAGACTTTGCTTTCAGGGGATATGCATACTATGACACAGAGCTCAGGCAGTTGGAGCCCCAAGACTAGTCCCCTCAGGGCTCTGTAGAACAGTGGTAGCTGGTGTGGGAATGGTCTGACAGAGTAGCCTGATAATGTACTTACAGTGTTGGATCCCATTCTTAAGCATCTAAGATAAAACCTGCATTAAATCTGCATAACCACCCATTACTATCATCTCCGTTGTACAGAAACTCTGGCACAGAGATGTCAAGACACTTGTCCAAGGGTATGCAGCTATCCCAGGAAGAATGTTTTAGAGCCCTGCTCCTAACCACTACACGGCCTCTCTCCCCTCTGGCCCTCATCGCTCTACCAGGATGAGCGGAGCACAGCCGAGTTTGGGCGCTTCCTCGACATGTACTACAGGGGTCAGCCACAGAGCATGGAGCCATCCATTTCCATCTGCAAGGACCCTCCACGAAGTCTCTGCAGACACTGCAGGAATTTGTTTTCCAGGTGCCCAAGGAGCTTGGCATGAAGCCCAGGTGAGATTAATATGCCTAAAAGGGATGTCCTGCCACATAAATGGTTTGCAAATAAGGGCTTTGTCATTATTTTCATTTATTGCTATTATTTTTACAAGGCAACAGGATGGGGAACAGTTTGTTTTTTTTGTTGTTGTTGTTTTGTTTTGTTTTGCAGGGGGTGGGGGACACTGTTTTTTACATCAGGTCAATTTGAGCCAAGCCTTCCTGATGTGAGGACTGGTCATTTCCCTGCTCAGCAACAAATTTACAAACTATCTTTTTGGCTAGCTAATACATTATTTATATTCCTTTTTATTTAAGTACTGTCTATACCTAAAGTGGGGCTCAAACTCACAACCCCAAGATCAAAGTCCCATGCTCTACTGACAGCCAGCCAGGCGCCCTTTGGTACCTCGTGTTTTAAGAGTGACTTCCTCAGCACCTTGCTGGCTGTTAGTAGAGCATGCAACTCTCAACCTCAGAGTTAGGAGTTCGAGCCTCGCGCTGGGTATGGAACTTACTTAAAAAAAAGAATGACTTCAAACTTTAAGATTGACAAATAGGATCTCTATAAATTTTTGTCTTATTTGATTTTTTTTAAAGATTTTATTTATTTATTTGATAGAGACAGCCAGCGAGAGAGAGAACACGAGCAGGGGGAGTGGGGGAGGAAGAAGCAGGCTCACAGCGGAGGAGCCTGATGTGGGGCTCGATCCCATAACGCCAGGATCACGCCCTGAGCCGAAGGCAGACGCCCAACGACTGCGCCACCCAGGTGCCCCTGTCTTATTTGATTTTTAATAAATGTCCATGTGCTAATGTTAGAATTCTGGTCATATGAAGTATTAATTCCCTCCTAAATTATTTAAACCACCTCATTTCAGTAGGTTCACACATGATTAGCTTGAATAACTTCATGTAAAAGGTCTTGTGAATTCTTATGAAATGTAAACCGTCCTACTACACAGTCTGTCCCTTTCTTCTTTCCTTCTTTCACGGTCTTTCTCTCCCTCCTTTCCTCTCTTCCTGTGTGCTATATGGCCTTGGCCAGGTTTAATAGCAGTTACAATTTTCTCGGAAAAAAAAAAGGACTTGGAAACTTTACATCATTTCCTGTGTTCTGTAATTTATCATTAATTTAAAATACCTGAAATGAAAAAGTTCTTTGGATTTGAAATCCACTTGAATACAGCATTACACTCATCAATTAAATAAAGGGAAGAACTGTTGGAATATTTAAATGTAATTTCAATTGTAAGCTTTGGGATGGTTAAAATTTTTCTTTTATCACCTACTTCTGGCTATGAAATCTCTTGTTGATGCTATCAAGAATTTGAAGAGATCATCATTAATTAAGCTTGATCAGAAATTGTGTGAACCATTTTGATTATAAAAGTTCATATAAAATAAATAAAATACTTGTTTCTATCAAAGTTAATACTTAACTATGAAATGTATTTCATTTTTCTCCTCGTAAAAATTATAGAAATGGAATAGATCTTCCCCTAGGACCCACATAGGCAGTCTGAAACCCCTCCCAATTTTCCCTCAGTGTGCAATTCCAGTATTTTGTGCATGTGCCATGGCATGTATAAGGTTGGAAATCACTGAGTTAGAGGTCTGGTTAAAACACTACACAGCTAAAAAAAAAAAATAATGAAGCTGCCATGAGTGTCGATAACTTGAAGCTGCACGATGAGTACACAGGGATTCATGTATGAATATGAAAACTTCTATAAGATTATTTAGGGGGAAAAGGCAAGCCAGTGTGTGTGTGTTACCATTTGCGTAAAAAAAGGCGGGGGGTGGTGGTGGTGCGGTGAAGATCAAAGTATATTTATATCTATGTATTTGCCTGTATGTGAAAATATGTTTCCGGAAGGATCAAAGATCTGGAGAGGGGGCCTGAACAGCTAAGATAAAAGGGCAGGGGCAAGGGACGCATTGTGGGGGTAGGGGTGGGGGGAAAGACTGAAGACTTTGGTGTTAACTAAGGAGAATGATGACCCTGAGTCCCAGGAGAGCCGTGGCAAGCTGAGTACGGTATCCCAAGATTGGAAGGGTAGAGGTCCCTATGGGCAGCAGGACGAAGGACAGACACTAGGGAAAGCTGGCCCACGGGAGACAGAGGTCTGGGGCGCCGCCAAAGGGCAGCTGCAGTGGGCGTGGCTTCAGGTCTCACCCCCCCATCCTCGGCCACCAGAGGGCAGTCAAGGCTGCTCCCGAAGGCGGGTGGGGCGGAGCGTTCGCGGCAGGCTCCCTCCTCCAACCCCACCCCCGGCCGGAGAGCCCGCCCCTGACGTCCTCGCTCGCTTTCCCAGACCCTCCGAGACCACCGGCTGCTTGCTCTAAGTGGAAGGGCTCTTCTCTGTAGGGACCCCGTCTGATGGCGGGGTCATAGCTGTCGCGCCTCTCCATCCAGTCCTCCTCCAAGCTCTGTTGGGTTATTTCATTCAATCTTGACCACAGTCGCGTGAGATGGGTACTGCCTGCCATCAATGCCATTTATAGAGGGGAAAGTTGGAGCACAGAGAGGGTCGGTAACTTGCACAAAGTCACAAGCCCAGGAATGGTGACCTAGGAGACACACCTGGCTTGCCCACCCTGAGAACCAGAGCCTTAACCAAACCATGGCTTCTTCACTGGTCTCCAGGTTCCCACTCTGCTCCCTTCCAGAAACTTCTCCACACAGGGTCTTTTGTTTTGGGGACTCTAAGGGGGCATACCACTCCCTGACTTACAACTTCCCTTTGGCTCTCACTGCCCTCAGGATCAAGTTCACTCCCCTCACCCCACCTCTCTGGCGCAGTCTTGACCCAGGGGCCTCTTCTCAACTCCACACACCAACTTTCCTTCTGCCTGAAGAAAACTCTTACTCATCCTGTGCACTTGCTGCTTCTTGACCAGGACCACTCTTCTTGCTTCCCCCATTCTTTTAGTTAACTCATACATTCTTCCGGCCCTAGCTCTCATTACCACTTCTAGGGAGCTTACACAAGCCAAGGTCCCCATATTAAATACTGTTGGGCACTCACTATGAGCCTCTTGGGTTGCACTGGCCTTAGACATGTACTTCACTTTTGTAATTGTAATGGTGTCACCACTCCAAAAACTCCAGTCACCTGTGATTCCTCTTTCTTTCTTGAACTATCTCTAATACATCAGTAAATCTTGTGGGATCTACCTCTAAAATATTACCTCAAGCCTGGAGGTGCCTGGGCTGCACAATCAGTTGAGTGGCAACTCTTGGTTGCAGCTCAGGTAAAGATCTCAGTCGTGAGATCGAGCCCCACATCAGGCTCCCCATTCAGCGCAGAGTCTGTTTGAGATTCTCTCGCCCCCTCTGCCCCTCCTGCACATGCTCTCTTAAATAAATCAATCTTTTTTTTTTTTTTTAAGATTTTATTTGAGAGACAGAGAGTGAGCAAGAGAGAGCCTGAGTGGGGTAAGGGGCAGAGGGAAGGAGAGAAGCAGACTCTACCACTGAGCAGGGAGCCCAATGCGGGGCTCCATCCCAGGACCCTGAAATCATGACCTAAGCCAAAGGCAGGCGCTTAACCAACTGAGCCACCCAGGCGCCGCAATAAATACATCTTTAAAAAAAAATGTTACCTCAAGACTAACTCCTTCCTACCTCCTCCCCCATTAGGTCCTTCGTAAGTCTTGCCATTCTTCCTCATGGTCACCCAGCTTCCGCCTTTGCCTTCCAACTGCCAGACTCATTGTTCTATTTGTCTGTCTCCCCAAGAATGGGAGTTCCATAAAGGAAGAGATTTGTTCACTGCAGAATCCCCGGTGTCTAGGACTGTGCCTGGGCAGATCAGGGCTCAGTAAATGCTTGCCGAGTGGCTGGCTGTTACCCTAGAATGTCAGTTCCTGAGGGCAGAGACTGTGTCCATCCTGTTCACACACACCCCAGTGCTCAGCACACAGCAGGTGCTCAATAAAAACCCCATCAATGAGCAGGTGGGGAAATTCAGGCCCAGAGGGAAGAAGGGACTTGTCCAAGGCCATCTCCTGAGGGCAGCAGAGCCAGGAGTGCTGCCCAGCTCCCCTGCAGAACCTGCTGCCAGCCGCATGGCCCCTCCTTCCCCAGCCCGGGGCACACAAGAGCCCAGGCCCTTTGCTCACTGAGTCAACACAGTTTATTACTGAACTGCACTTTCACCTTCACACAGACTATTTCAAAGAGCTGGAACAAGTGTGGGGTGGGGGCTGGGGGGGACAGGTGCCCCTCAGGAGCCAGGACCCCCAGCTGGCTTCCCCAGACCAGGGCAGGGGAGGGAGCATCAGGCCGTTCAGTCTCCGGGCACCAGCTCTCCACGTGCACACGCACAGCAAGCCAGCAGCTCCTCACACATAAATACAGACACGCTTAACAAAAATAGTATATCATCTTCACAAGGAATAAAAACTAGTCTCGAATATGTACAGCAGAGAGCCCGGGATGGCCAGGGGTAGGCCGGGACCCCCAGGGATGAGACAGGCCATAGGTGGAGTAGAGGAGAGGGAGGTCTGATGGACTCCTGGCCAGGCCACTCTGACCTTGCCAGCCCTGCAGCCCAGGCTGAATGGGGGTGGAGCACACTTCTGTTCGGCCAGGTAGGACTGGCCCCTCCTGCCACCCCCGCTTTCCCCCGTGCATCAGGGTCTCCCTCCTGCCCTTCCTGCCTGAGGTAGGGAAGACTCTAGGGCTCCCATAGCTGCTCCCTGTAGCTCCCCTTCACCTCTGGGCCGAGGCCCCCGAGTCCCCCGAGTCCCTGGACTCCATGGGCGGCAGCCCAAGGCAAAGATGCCACAGGCTGATCTTCTTGCAGGAAATGAGGCAGCTGAGCCCATCAACAGCTCTGGGGCACCTGCCCTGGGCCCAGTTGGTCCCTCAGTCACGGTCATGGGAGCCAAGGGAGGGGAAGGGGAAATGAACTGGGGTGGTGCTAAACTGCAAGGACCACCCCAGCTTTGGCATGGGATGCTTCCTGCAGCTACAGCTCTCTCCTTCCCGGGCGGGGCTGGCCTCTAGCCAGAGGCTTCTGGAGGACACTGGGATTGGAGTCAGGGACTTTGGCCAGGCCAGAAGTGGGGAGGGGGTCCTGGTCCTTGTTTCTTTATTCCAAGCAGCTTGAATCCCTAATTAGTCAGAAGTGCCCCTAAGTGGCTCTTGGGAAGGTGGGGATGAAAGGAAGGGGAGCCTAGGTCCTGGAAGGGGAAGGGAATGATCAATTCTGAGGCCACAAACATCAAAACGAAGGCAATCTAGTCTCTCCTTCTGGGGAAAAAGGTCAGAAAACTCTCCAGCTCTCTAGCAGGAAAGCATTCTTGGGGAGGCTAAGGGGTTGGGGTGTTCCACCAATCAAACAGGGCCCTCTAGCTCCCAGCTACAAATACCCCCCATACCTGCCAGCTTCCATGGGGCAGATTTTGGGGGAACCCTGTGGGTTCTGAGGCCAGAAGAACTGAGGTGTAGGGAAGGTGGCTTTCACAGAAGCGTGGAAGATTCTAGAAAACTAACTGCAGGGGACCAGGTCTAGGCCCAACCCTGTGATGGGTAGGTGGCCATAGGCTGCATGTAGTGGTTCTCCTGGTGGCAATGGTGGCTGGACAAAGGGATGTGATGGGAGCAGGACAGGGGTGGGAGGGTAAGTGGGTGGTCAGTGTCTGGTCATTTGCGACTGAAGAGCGAGCCCAGCAGAACCACGCCAGCCACAGTCATGCCTGTCAGGAACCAGCGGTTGAAGCGCTCCTGGCCCTTCCGGCTTTCAGCCGCTGCATTGTTCCCGTAGAGTTCCACGAAAGTGTCCTGCAGGGAGAGAGAACAGAAAGGAGGGTGCTGTTTAAGTGCTACATCAGCAATGTGGATAGGTAGGAAAAGGAGGCCACCTGCATGGAACAGTGATTTGGAGATTTTTATTTTTTTAAATTCATTTATTTGTCAGAGAGAGAGCACAAGCAGGGGGAACAGCAGGCAGGAAGCATCATGACCTGAGTCAAAGGCAGACGCTTAACGACTGAGCCACCCAAGCATCCCTGCAATAGTGATTTGAAAAACTATAGCCATCCATGCCCACTCTGGGCCAGATAAAGGGTTCACGGCTGCCCTCCTTCCTGCCGCCCTGCTACGGATGATGACCAATGCACTTCATTGATGAGATAACGGTGCAAAGCTGGCAAGGGCTTTGTCCAAGGTGAGCTGGCTAAAAAGTGGTACTAGAGAATCTGCAGCGGGAAAGAGACGGGGCAGGAGCAGGAAGTGAAGGGAGGCTAGGCGGCTGGAGCAGAAGGCAGGAAAGAAGGGCATGGGGAGATGAGGGTGAAGTGGTGAGCAAGAGCCGGCCCATGTGTGGTCTGGAAGCCGAGGAGGAGCATGCAGCTGAGGCTGTGCGTAGTGCAGAACCACTAGGCCTTAGCCTCCCCACTGATGTGACTAAGGCAGGGAGGGAGAGGGGACAGGCTAAATTCCCAGTGATTTAGGGGTAGGCCAGGTCTGGGGACTATTGGCCTGAGTCTCCTTCTCTCTCTGGAGAAGGGAGGGACCGGCTGATGGGTAGACAGAGGGCAAGCAGAGGGACAGCTACTCCATTACAGGACTGGGATGGGGTCTGCGAGGCCCTGTCCCTGTCCCCCACCCCCTGGGGGTGTGACTCAGGGCCCAGGAGGCAGCGAGCAACAGCCCTCACCCCCAGGGCAGTCAGGAGGGAAGCACATGATATGGGAAGGTGGGGCTGTGGGTTAAATTACCCAGCCCAGGGTGGAGCCAGACTGTGGGGCAGGGAGAGGGGGCTGTAGCGCTCTTTAATGAGTAAGCTTTGCACCCCGTTTGTCCTTTAGTCCTCCAACGATGCTGCAGTGCAGGCTGTCTCTCCCCATTTACAGACCAGGAGCCTGTGGGCCTAGGGAGTGTGTGTGTCTAGAGTGAATGGATCACAGATGAATGAACACAGAGCCCATGGGCCCTCATTTCCACCTGGTCCCACCTGGCTGAGCAGTGGCTGCTCCCTCAGACAACACCTGCCATCTCCAGTTGGTTCCAAGTCCCACCAGGCCAGTCTGCTCACTGTGAGACCTGCCTGGCCCTACTTCTGGTCTTGATAATCCCACTCAGTTCATGCTCCACATGGAGGATTTTTAAAAACCATAGATCAGGGGCGCCTGGGTGGCGCAGTTGTTAAGCGTCTGCCTTCCGCTCAGGGC
Source organism: Ailuropoda melanoleuca (assembly GCF_002007445.2). NCBI lineage: Eukaryota > Metazoa > Chordata > Mammalia > Carnivora > Ursidae > Ailuropoda > Ailuropoda melanoleuca. The sequence continues at coordinate 71,381,938 of NC_048230.1, read as the reverse complement.
GTGATCCCGGCATTCCGGGATGGAGCCCCACATCAGGCTTCTCCACTAGGAACCTGCTTCTTCCTCTCCCACTCCCCCTGCTTGTGTTTCCTCTCTCACTGGCTGTCTCTGTCAAATAAATAAATAAAATCTTAAAAAACAAAAACAAAAACCCATAGATCAGATCATGGCACGCCTGAGCTTAAAGTCCTCTAACAGCTTTGCCTTGCACTTAGAAAGGCTGTGTCATTTCTGCTCACATCCTTGTACCTAGCGGAAGGCCATGCGCACCGAACTGCCAAGATGACTCAAAGACTCCTCAATATTTATTAAGCCACTAGGGAGGTAGGAGTGACACATAAGCTAGAGCCCTTACCAGAACGTTTACCAGGTATTGGGGGGAAAAATACCAGAAAAAGCCGCTCCATTCAGACCATGTCACTCCTTCCCATCTCATCCCAAGCTCTCAGCCTTCCCAAGGCTTCCTTCCCATCACACCCGAACACCCGGAATAAAGTCCCCACTCCTTACCACGCTCCACGAGGTCTAGTGGCACCTGCCCCCTCCCCACTGCACACTCATCAAACCGGCCTCCTTGCTTTTCCTCGAACACCTGGCTCAGGAGCTTGCTGTTCTCGCTGCCCAGAGCACTGCACCCCAGATCACCACCTCACCACCTCCCTCCCTCCCTCCCTCCCTCCCTCCCTCATTTCACTCCTGAATCTACTCAGATGTCATCTCCTCAGGGAGGCCTGCCTTGGTCACCTCTTCTAAAATGGTACCCATCCTCATCTTTCTCTACCTTGCTTTGTTTTTCTTCCCGGCACTCTTCAAAACCAGATTCGACACTTTGTTTTTGTTTTGTCTCCTGCACTAGGTGTGGCTTGACACAGGCAGAGACCCTGGCTTGTCTCTACATACTCAATGCCTCGAACAGTGTCTGGCACATGCAGAGGGAAGGTATTACAAGTCTACTAAATGCCAGGCAGTTATAGCCATTTCACCTTCATCAGGTAGATCTGAGCCCCATTTCAATGGATAGGAAGACCGTGCCTGGGGTCACCCAGCTAAAAGGCAGCACAGGCAGGATCAGAACCCAGGGCCGCTCAGCTCCAAAGGAAGTACGGCTCTAGCAGGACACTTCCCTGTGGGGGGGGGGGGCTGGGACGATCTGTCCTGTCAGTAGGGCTGAAATGGATTCTAGGAAGAGGGGGGTGGGGTGGGATTGAGAGGGAACCTTGGGTCTGGGGAGAGAAGGGCAGGGGTGTGGCAGCCAGCCAGACTCCTAATTCTTTGGCCTTGTTGCTGCCCAGGCATCACTGGTGTGGATATGCTTCCCTATCTTTCCCCCTTCATCCTGGTTGGCCTCATGAGTGTTGGTGGACGAGAAAATTCTTATAAGAGTTACAGTTTTTTCTGGTCCTAAGTAAAGTATGCCCAAATGGAGTCACAAAAAAGATGGACCCATAATGGGGGAGAGTCCTGGACTGTTGGGAGCATGGGAGAAGTGAGACCAAGGCCAGAAGGACCTGGCTATCCCAAGGGGCCCAATGTCTCACAAGAAACCAGGGACACTGGGGTTGCAGCCAAAGTGGGAGAGGCCTGGCTCCCTCGATGGGAACTTTCCTAAACTGGAGGGCTGGCAGCCACAGAAAACTTTCCTCTCTGGGGCTGGGTTGGAGTAAACAGGCCCTGTCCCTGCAAGGGCACAAAGCACTCACTGTCCAGGAACAGTCATTCCAGGGTGGAGGGAACATTTTCATTTCGGTGTTATAGAGAACAAGACTCTGACCTGCCCAGCCCCCAACTCATGCATTCCTGGCCAGGACAACCTTCATCTCCTTTTCAGGAGCTCCTTCTCCTGGGGAAGGGGGAATATGATTCCAGGGGCTGTGGATTCTGGGGACTGCTTCTGCAGACAGAACATTAGCAAAATGGGGTGTGCTATTCCGGGGCGGGTGCTGGGGAGGCAGTGGTGTGGGTATATTTAGCTCAAGGTTCACACGACACACTTGGAAACAAACACAGCCATTTTCTCAGTGGGCGGTTGCCCTGGATAAATAAACAGCATTGCAGGGCAGCCCTGTTCTGGAATAGCAGAGATAAGCCCCAGTGCTCTTCAATGGTTCCCACTAGTTTCAGCCAGAGCTGGCATGGTGGGTAGGGGGGTGAGATTGTAAGGGTGGGTTGCAGGGAAGTCTCTGATGTCACAGAGGCTTTCAGGAGACCCAGGCCTGAGGCTGTCTGCATCCTCAACTTGGGTGAAAGCAAAGTGGAAGTTTCTTTTTTTTTTTTTTTTTAAAGATTTTATTTATTTATTTGACAGAGATAGAGACAGCGCGAGAGAGGGAACACAAGCAGGGGGAGTGGGAGAGGAAGAAGCAGGCTCATAGCAGAGGAGCCTGATGTGGGGCTCGAACCCATAACGCCGGGATCACGCCCTGAGCTGAAGGCAGACGCCCAACCACTGTGCCACCCAGGCGCCCCAAAGTGGAAGTTTCTCTTTGCAGCTGTTGACCGCTGACATGGGATCCATGCAGGGGTTTTCAGGGCCACTGTGGACAGGCAATGGCTAATGACCCCTATGGCAGAATCATGGACTCCCAGCCAGGCAGACCCCACAAGTCAGTTAGGCCAACCCACCTGCCCATTCTATAGTTTCACACAGCTGGTTTGTGGTAGAGCTTGGACTAGGAATTGGTGTCTTCTGACTTGGCATCAGGGCCCCTCACAGGAGTGAGCCAAGAACCAGGGTCCCCAGGAGAAGCCCACTGCTGGGACCGCTTTCAAGGTCCTGCCTCCAACAGTCCTGGCCATGTACGTGGAATGGCCCAACCTGACATACTCCAGAGTGTTTCTCACCCCGTGTGTCCTCTAACTGGTCACCCTCCCTATATCATCTTCCTCAGTAAACCAACCCCTACTCAGCTTATAAGACTCCACAATGAGTGTCTCCTTTGGGCTTCCAGGGTTTTGGACTCTCATTCACACCAGAAATATTTCTTGAGTGCAAACCATGCTCCAAGCCCAGCACTAAGACACAGCAGTGAACAAGACAAACAAGATCTGGGGGCGCCTGGGTGGCACAGCGGTTAGGCGTCTGCCTTCGGCTCAGGGCGTGATCCCGGCGTTATGGGATCGAGTCCCACGTCAGGCTCTTCTGCTATGGGCCTGCTTCTTCCTCTCCCACTCCCCCTGCTTGTGTTCCCTCTCTCACTGGCTGTCTCTATCTCTGTCAAATAAATAAATAAAATCTTAAAAAAAAAAAAAAAAAGACAAACAAGATCTGCTTTTATGGCGCTTACGTTCTAGTCCGCACGCTCTCAACGGGAAGGCAATCACCTCCAGTGGGGCAAAGCAAAAATTTCTTGGCAACTACAGTGGTTTGTGGCTTTCCATGGGGCCACAGCATACAAAGAGATACAGAGTACAGCTGTGGTATTCAAATGTCATGGGAAGGCAATTAGGACAAGAATGTAGAAAAAGATGCCTTGGGTGGGGGGTTGCGATAAGGGAAAGAGGTTGAGAAACGCTGTCCTAGTGGGAAGCAGAGAGGATAAAAAGAAACAAGACAATTTCAGAGCTGATGGGGCTTTGAAGACAATGAAGTCATGGGGAGGTGATAGAGAACACCTGGGGGACTGATATAGGTGGAGTGGTCAGAGAAGGTCCCCCTGGGGAAGTGAGGTTTGAGTTGACAGCTGAAAGACAAGGTGGCAGTGGCCATGGGAGGATCAAAAATCTTGGGTAAAAAAGAGCATGTTCCAGGAGTAGCAACAAGTGCAAAGGCCCTGAGGTAAGAATGGGAGGCAGGCTGTCCCTAAACTGAGGCCCATTTGTGTGTCAGTCTTTCTCCCCACAGTCTGGGGGATTGTGTAGGTAGGGACCAAGTGTGACCCATGTCTGAAGCCAGGCCCATCCAGACAGGCACAGATTGACTACAGCTAGATCTCTGCCCAGAGGCCAACTGAACAACGCAGGCCACGGCACTTCCCCTAAGGCAGCGGCCCATCCACCCTGCCAGGGGCTGAAGCTCAGTGCCTACTTGAGTTTGATCAGTCCTCTAATGGCCCGCCCTTCTCTCTCACCTCCCACGTTTCCATGCCACTTCCTGGTGTGAACTTGAACAGCCCAGTGTCCTTACTTGTTAAATAATAAAATAATAACAAATGCTATTATGGCAGCTGATCTTTATTAACACATCTGAATGTTTTAATTGTGCTGAGCACCGACCTAAAGCACTTTACCTTGATGAGGCCATATTCCCCGATTCCATGTATAATCACATTCATTTGAGTGATTATTTTTTGTCCTGTCTCCCCCACTAGACTGTGTCTGATTTTGTCCCTTGTATCTCCAAAACCTGACGCTGTACCGCGAGCACAGAAGGTGCCATTCTTAATGAATCTATTTTATAATTTTTAAAAAAGATTTTATTTTTAAGTAATCTCACATCCAACATAACAAACTCACAACCCTGAAATCAGGAGTCACCCGCTCCACCTGCTGAGCCAGCCAGGTGCCCCTATAATTTTTTTTTAAGTAAGCTCTATGCCCAACCTGGGGCCTGAACTCACAGCCCCAAGATCAAGAGTTACATGCTCCACTGACTAAGCCAGCCAGGTGCCCCTAAATAAATTTAATTTATTTTTAAAAATTTATTTATTTATTTTAAAGATTTTATTTATTTACTAGAGAGAGAGAGGGCGGGCAATAGTGGGGTGAAGGGAAGAGGGAGCAGCAGACTCCCTGCTTAGCAGGGAGCCCTATGTGGACTGATCCCGGGTTCCCGGGATCATGACCTGAGCCAAAGGCAGACGCTTAAGCAACTGAGCCACCCAGGTGTCCCTAAAATTTTTTTTTTAAAGATTTACTTGAGAGAGAGAGAGAGAAAGCATGCGTGCCAGTGCGTGTGTGCGTGCAATGAGGGTGAGCAGGGGAGGGGCAGAGGGAGAGAATCTCCAGCTGAGTCCCTACGGAGCACGGACTGATGCAGGGCTGCAGAGCTCCCTCCATCTCACAACCCAGGAGATCATGACCTGAACTGAAATCAAGAGTCAGACGCTCAACCAAATGAGCCACCCAGGCATCTCTAAATGAATCTATTTTAGATGAACATTTAAATGAAGGACTATCTTAATTTAATCCTCATAATATTTATCAATGGTCTTGTTCTACAGATGTGAAAATGGTGGCTTCAGAGTTCACCCACCTTCTATCTAGGAAGTGGTGGGACTGGGATTTGTCTGAGTTCTGACTTCTTGCTCATTCTGATGTCTGATCCTGCCACCTCAGTCCCTGCTGTCCCTATCAGAGAGAACCAGTGGCAGCGGCAGCAGATGCTTCCCGAGCACTTACCCTGCAAGGAAAGCACTCTTTTCAGTCCTTTTTGTAGATGAAGTTCACTGAACTGTCTCCACACCGCCGGGCAGTGGGTACTATTGTTAACCCATCATACAGCTGATGGACCTGCAGCTCTCAGATAACCTGTGACTTGCCCAGGGTCACACAGTGGCTGGGTTGCCTGCACCAACAGTCTGGCTCCAGTGTCTTTGCTTCCAACCTCCATACAGGACTGTGTTCACTTTCAAGGGGACGATACTTTGCAAGGCCTCATCGTGGGCCAGGTGCATGCACTTCATTACTGAAGAAGGACCTTGATCTATACCCAGGCAAACTGAGACTCAGAGATACTAAGAGACCTGCCCAAAGAGGCTATGTGGGGGAAGTCAGCTGCAAGGTCCCGTATATGCAGCAGCAAACCCCATATTCCCGGCCAGGGGTATAGTCCTGAGTCCCTCTAGAAGGGGGAAGGTTGCCCGAGGCCACCAGCTCAATGAATGAGCTCTGGCCCCCAGCCAGCTGAGGGGAACTGGGTGCCACAGGAAAAGGATGTGACGAAGACCAGGAGGGAAAGTGAAACCCTTCCGTCCTGGCTTCAGTGGGGGGAACAAGTGCTTGTGCCAGACGGGCCCTTCCTTCCTCTAGGGTGACTCTGGATGGCCCAGGCCCACCACTTCCTTCCTGCTTGGTTATTTTGGGAAAGAGGTAGGTGGAGAAGAGGAAGGGGCTCCTAGCAGCCCAGAGAAAGTGCCAGAGACATCAATGCTGTACCTTGCCCTGGCCTCGTCATGGCCCTGCATGAGCAGGCCATGAGTCACCTGCAGAGTCACTTTCTGCTGCTAGCCTCAGTTTCCCTGAGGGAGAGGCTGATACAGGCCTGCTGAATAGATAAATGAGGCGTTGTTAAGAGATCCCTGAGAGATGGCAGGAAGGGGGGATGGGGCAAGCGGAGAGGCCTTATCACTCTCTTGGCAGGGAGGTGCAGGCGGAGACTCGGAAGAAATGAGGTCTGTGGTTGGAATCCACTTCCCTTGGCTTTCCCAGGGGAACTGTTGGCCTCAGCAATGTGAAAGGAACACAGCCTCTCTCCTCCATCAGGGGTGGGGTTGGATTTGGATGTGGGCAATTTAGAGAGGCAGCTCAGTTGGGGCAGAGGCAGAGATGAGTGACCACACTGTGCTAGGGCAACACCAGTCTAGCCAGCCCAGCTGTGGGCGCCATTGCAAGCCTCTCTACTTTGGAGCCTCAGTTTCTCCTACTCTGACCTCCCAAGACAGTGGTGCTAAGAAGAGGGGATGAAAGCACTTAGTAAAGCAAGGTGACCTCGGTGTTACTGGCTGAAGTGGGTGTCATGGGGGGGCTCAAGCCATCTGGGCTTTAAGGAATATTTGGAGACATCCTCGCAGCAAACTTCATGTTACTCTTTCTCCAGCTCTGCCCCTGTCAGCTGCCAGCTTCTCCTCCCCCGCCTCCTCCCTCACCATTAGTTCTCAGAAGCCTGACAGATGTGTTCATTTCTCAGAAAAGGAAGTGGTTGTGCCGGGAGGAGATAACACCTCCGCTGGGGAATTGAGAAAGCTATCAGGCCCAGCAGTGCGAGTGTGGGCTCTCCACCTCGTCAGCTCAGAACCAGGGTGCTAGTCTTACAGGCAGAGACAGACAATTCAAAAAAGCATTTACTGGGGGCACAGATGCTCATTTAGGGGCTCACAACCTCCTTCCCTGGGAATGTGACTGATATTTACTGGGCACTTACCATGTACCAGGCATGATGCTAAGAGCTTAGTCCTGGATACAAAATTTTTTTTTTTAAAGATTTTATTTATTTATTTGACAGAGATAGAGACAGCCAGCGAGAGAGGGAACACAGGCAGGGAGAGTGGGAGAGGAAGAAGCAGGCTCCCAGCAGAGGAGCCCGATGTGGGGCTTGATCCCAGAATGCCGGGATCACGCCCTGAGCTGAAGGCAGACGCTTAACGACTGTGCCACCCAGGCGCCCCATGGATACGAATTTTCTTAATCCTTGCAATAACCCCATGAAGTGTTATTGTTACTTTCCATGTTACAGATGAGGAAACAAGGGCAGAGAGGTCAAGGGACCCTCCCAAGGTCATTATAGTTCATAAATGGCAGAGTTGGGATTTGTACGCGGCAGTCTGTATCTAGAGCCCAGCACTTAATGGCTCCTGAAAGGCTGCTACATGCTCATATGCATTCATTCTCTGGAATTCCAAGCCTCCTCATCTCAACCCTCTCTCATCCCATCCCTGGGGACACCCTATTTTCTCATGAGTAGATAGCCACAGCCTTTCACTCTTCTCCCAGTGTTCTGGGTGACAACCAAGGTTCACCCTTAAAAAAAAGTCAGAGACTCAAAAGTGATCTTGTAACATAATCATCCAACTTCCCATGTGATGCACAAGCTCACCCCTAACATCCTCATTTCTTAGACAGGGTTCAGAAAGGTGGAGAGCCAAGGTCACGTAGTAGGTCTGTTTCACTCCAGAGGGTCCACACTCGTGGGAGTTCACAGTCATCTCTAGGGCATCTCTGCTTACACACTCAGAGGGCTTCACTTTTGGACAGCTCTCTGGGAAAACATTTGCCTCTTTCCCTCTACCTCCCCCCACTGGCTGGCGTCAAGTTTGGTCCTCTTCCTTCTGCTGCTTTCCTCCAACTCTGTCCCAAGGGCTGCCCAATTTGTCACCACAGGCTGGCAGAGGGAGCTTTGCCGGCCTTGTTCTGGGCGCTGGACCAGGTTGTGCTCCTCTCCGAGTAGAATTTCCTCACTGGTAAAGTGGCAGCACTATGTGGATAAGGCCAAGGCTGGTGACAAATTAACTTCTATTTCTCTACCGAGCTGGGCTGCCATAGCAAAGAGTAGGGAGGTACCCAGTAAGTCTTGCAACTAGACTTAAGACTTGGCTTTGGACATCATCTATAAAATGGAGATTAAAGATGTGCTTATTTCACAAGAACACCGTTAAGTTGGGAGGCTCTTACAACTCTGCACGGCACAGCGCAGACTTTGAATAAATGTCAGCTATTATTACTGTTCTTATTATTAGACCAGGGCTCAGCTTGTGTCTTACAGCCTTCTCTGGGGTCTGTAAGACCCTGCAGGATTTCCTCAGCTTTGTCTAGGTCCAGGCTGCTTCATTCCTCACATACCATGTTCTCTTCAGCCTCAGGACCTTGGCCCATGCTGATCCCTCTGCCAAGGTCTCTCAATTTATCTCTTAAGTCTTCACTTCCAGGTTACTTCTTCAAGGAGGACCCCTGCTTTCTGCCTCCAAGTCTCCTTCAGTTTTCTTGCCAGTTTGTTGAGCTGTTCATTTTTCAAAAGTTTTTGTTTAAATTCCAGTTAACATACAGTGTAATATTAGTTTCGGGTGTACAATATAGTGCTTCAGCACTTCCATACATCACCCTGCTTTCCTCAGGACAAGAGTACTCCTTAACACCTCACCACTTTCACCCAGCCCCTCCCCCCACCCAACCTTCAGTTCCTATAGTTAAGAATCTGTTTCTTGGTCTGCCTCTATTTTTCCTCTATGATCGTTTGTTTCTTAAATTCCATATATGAGTGAAATCATATGCTATTTGTCTTTCTCTGACTGATTTATTTTGCTTTGACCTGCTCATTTTTGTCCATGAGCTCTGTCTCTCAGGCCTAGCCCAATGCTGGGCCTAGACAAGGTTCTGACAAGTATAGCTGATTGGTGGACAATGAGGAGGGTAGGGAAGAAAGGCCAGTTCTCTCTCTCTTCGTCCCCATCCTCACTGCCTGACAAAACTAGGAGGAGGCCCCGAAACATGAGGTAATTGGGGAGGGTGACCAGGACTCCCCAGATACCAAGTTCTCTCAGGCTCAGGGAGGGTGACAGGAAATTTATAGGAAGGTTCTGGAAAAGGCATCTTCCACACTGTGTTGAGGCAACAGGCAGAAGGAACTGAGGTTAGCAACCTACAATGAATAGGGACTTCGGTCTCTACAGCCAACCCTCTCCTTAAAACTCTGTTTCCTTTTGGGGTCTATGCCTCCAAGTACTCCATGGTCCAAAGCAGCTGTTCCCTTCTCATTTCTACCCAAAGCTATACCGCCTCATCTGGTGCTGATCAATGCTGCATGCTGTTAAGAAGAGAACGCCGGGCAGAGAGTCAGCAGATGTGGCTTTTGTGTCCCAGCACTATCACTGTCTTGCTTAGGTTGAGTCTGTTCCCCTATCTGGGATACTGGGAAAGTCTGGGACTTTCCCCATCTGTAAAATGAAGGGGATCATCCCAAGAACTCCTACTAGTGCTGCAGCTTGAAGAGGATGAACGTAGCTCACACATGGATGGCTGAGTGACTACCTGAGTTCTGTCTCTGAAGGGATTCAGAAGACCCAGTAACTAGTGTGGAAGATAAGAGGCAACATTCTGGAATAGAAGGACATGTTGCCATAAAGAGTCTGATCCCGCTCCACCTCAAAGCCTGCTGAATCTTGCCCTCAGACCTGTAGGATTCGAGGGCAATGGGATTTGAGACTTGTAGGAAAAGGGCAATGGGCACATTTGTGATGCAGGGCAAGCTCCTCAGAGAGGCCCGATCTTGGCGGGTTCTGCCCCTGTGGCCTCAACCTCTTCACCCTAGCACCACCTCCAACTAGTCCAAACAAGTCCCGGGTATTTTCAGCCACCTTTATCTGATCGGAAATGTTTGGAATTCCACAGCAGAAGGCAACAGCTCTGGAGGATTTGAGGATGGGAACAAATCCCTGTAACACCCTTCCCTCCCCCCTATACATATGAATGCTCACATATACACCACCTTGTAACCAAAAACTCAGAGCCGAAAGCTCCTGCTGGGTTGCATTTCCTATATTCTGGTTCCTTCTAGTCTTCTCAATTCATCCCCAACCTAGTCCATCAGTTGCCTCACGTACAAAACAGCAAGATGCCTGGGATGGTACCAGGACAGCTGGACTGCTGTCCCAGCAGGGTGACGCAGGGGGTTTGCTGTTCAGTCAACACCCAGAGCACCAAAAAACTGCAGAAGATCACCACCACCAGGAGGCCCCAAAGCAATTTGCTGGCCCACCTGATGTGACATGTGGGTCACTCAAGAATTCATGTGTCATGATCCTGGGGTTCAGAGATGTCTGGTTCAACTCCCTCCTTAAACAGATGGGAAACTGAGACCCACAGGACGTAAAGGGATTCCTCTGCAAGGCCTGCTGACTCCTGGAGTCTGACAGTATGGGTTTTGGCCTCAGCTCTATGACTGCCTATTTTGATGGACCTGAGGCAAGACCCTTTACCTCCCCAGGCCAGGGTTCCTGCCCATAAAGTGACAGCACTGTGGGGTACCTGAGTGGCTCAGTCCGTTGAGCGCTGGACTCTTGATTTTGGTTCTGGTCATGATCTCAGGGTCATGAGATGGAGCCCGCATCAAGCTCTGTACTCAGCAGGGATTTTGCCTGAGATTCTGTCTCTCCCTCTCCCTCCGCCACACCCCCCTCCACTTCCGCGCAAATGTGCACACGCTTGCTCTCTCTCTCAAAAAAATAAAATAAAAAAATAAAAAAATAAAAATAAATAAATAAATAAATAAAATCTTAAAAAAAATAAAGTGAGAGCACTGTGCTTACATCACAGGCTTGGCAGCAAGAAGTAAATGGTTCACAGAACTCAATAAATGTTATTAGCTGTTATTTTACAGCTAAAGGAGTGGCCTCATTTGTGCTTTCAATGGTGCATCTCAATTTTTACAGCTACAAACACACACACACACAAAACAGCTAATATTTACCGAACACCTGCTTGAATTCTCAGAATCTTGCAAGTAAGCGTTGTCCCATTTTACTAATGAGGAAGCTAAGACTCAGAGAGGTGATGAGATTTTGCCTAAGATGACCAGCTACTCAGTGAGGGGGTCTGACTCCAGAACATGTTACATTTGCCAGTGCAACAGGACAGATGCAGACGGATGTTACTAAGCTCTTCCTTCCTTCCCCCTTTCACCTGCCCGCTATTTCATGAACATCTGCTATTTTGGGCCCTGGAAGTCATAACTTTGAGGACAGGGAAGAGAAGAGGCATGCTCCCTAGGTCCCTGGGTGCTTTGTGGGTGGGAAAGGGAGAGGTGTGCTGTGGCTGCTCAGAGCTGCCCCCCAACCCAGTCTCTGTAAGGCCAGTCCCTCCCTTTATCTGCCATGATCTTGGAAATAAAAGTGATGCCAAGTAGCTCTGGTGGAGCTCTTATCTGAGTTTTCTAAGACAGATCATGACCCCTTTGTGGGTTGAGCTGTGAGGTTGCAGGAAGGACCAGACAAGATGTCCTGCAAGCTCTGGACACTCATTCATTCCATAAATCTTTATTAGAGTACCCACTAAATGCTAGGTACTATGCTAAGTACTGGGGATAAAGCACTGACTAAATCAGATGAAAACTCCTACCTGCATGGGTTTACAATTTAATGGGAGGAGAAAGGCAATAAATAAATGTGTCAGATGGTGATAAGCACTAAAAAGAAAAATAAATAAGAGAAAAGGGTTAGACAAAAATATGGAAGACAGGAGGATGAGAACTCACAGTCAGGGAAAGCTCTTGAGGAGGTGACATTTGATCAGAGCCCTGAATGAAGTGAGGGTAACAGGCATCATAAGGAGCTGAGGAAACCAGTGCAAAGAACAACTGCAAAGGCCGAGGTAGAAACACAGGCACTCCAGGAATGCCAGTGTGACTACAGTGAAGTGAATGGTGGGAGAATGGTAGCAATGGGGTCTGGCAGTAGCCAAGGGGCAGACTATGCACGGCCTTGAATGCCATTTAAGAATTTGGCTTTGTCCTTTGAGTGACATGGGAATACTGCAGGGACATGATCTAACTTTGGTTTGTTTTTTGTTTTTTTAAAGATTTTATTTATTTATTTGTCAGAGAGAGAGCCTGACCACAAGCAGGGGGAGGGGCAGGCAGAGGGAGAAGCAGGCTCCCTGCTGAGCAAGGAGCCCAACACAGGACTCAATCTCAGGACCCTGGGATCATGACCTGAGCCAAAGGCAGACGCTTAACCAACTGAGCCACCAAGGCGTCCCCCTTTGGTTTTTGACAGGTTCCCTCTGGCTGTTGGGTGGAGACCTCCAGGGTCAAGGGTGTAAGGAAGCAGAAGTCTGGTGAGAAGGTGATGTAGTTATCCAAGAGAAATACGATAGCAATTTAGCCAGGATGGTGCCAGGGAAGCTGGTGAGAAGCAGTCAGATTCAGAATTTATTTTTAAAAGTAGAGGGGCACCTGGGTGGCTCAGCTGGTTAAACGTCTGCCTTCAGCTCAGGTCATGATCTCAGAGTCCTGGGATGGAGCACCCTGAATCAAGCTGCCAGCTCAGCAGGGAGTCTGCTTCTCCCTCTCCCTCTGCCTCTCCCTCTTTCATGCTCTCTCTCTCTCAAATAAGTAAATAAATAAAATCTTTAAAAAAATAGAAAATAAAAGTAGAGCTGAAGTTGGTAAAGCATATGGTTCTTGATCTCATGGTCATGAGTTCAAGGACCAGGTTGGGTATATAGCTTACTTAAAAAAAAAAAAGTAGTAGTAGAGCTGAAAGGATTTGCTGATGGATTGGTTGTGGGCTAGGGGAGTTGCTAGTCTCTCTGGTCTTGTTTCTCACCTACACAAGGCAGGCGCAAAGGCCCTTGAGGATTTTTTTTTCCAGCTTGATAACCATGGGAACTCTATGGGATGAAGAAAGAGACAAAATCATTTCTCCCATGGAAGCAAAGCCATTTGCTCCCCAGGCCCCGAGGGTGGATGGCAATGAAAGGAAGAAGGCAGGGGCTGGGCTGGGCAGAGACAAAGGAAGGGCAGGGTCTGCCTATACTGTGGCTGCCCACTGCAGGGCCACTCAGTAGCCGGTGGGGGTGGAGGTAAAGGTATTAGGAGGGCAGCGGCATCAGGGCTGTGCCGTGTCCAGACACTGTGAGGCAGAAAGTGCCCAGTGGGTGAGCGAGTGAATGAGGCAGTGCCTGCTCGCCAGGATGTGTGCAAGAACTTCCCAAGTTGTTCCAAGGGGTAAGCCTGACCCAAAGGATTCATCTCCTGTCATTCCTTCTGCATTGATTACATTCTAGGCTGAGTCTCAAGTTCCCATTCTTCATGAATGGATGACTGCGCTGTCTGAAATCACCACAGCAGCCTTTTAGAGCTGAAAGGAAGCACAGACACATCTGCTCCACTCTATCCACAATTTCAGCCATCACTGTTTTGGCCTTATCCATATATCATTGTTCTTATTAACATTTTCCTATCAATTGATTCAATTAAAAAAATAAATAAACGTATTGAGAGTTCTCAACCCCTTGTCCCCACTCCCCAAAAAGAACCCTGTTCTTTCTGCTGCAATCTTTTCCCTTTTTATTCATGTATTATTAATTTTATTAAAAAAAAGATTAAAAAAAATCTCTACACCCAATGTGGGGCTCAAACTCACAACCCTGAGATCAAGAGCCGCATGCTCCACCGACTGGGGCCAGCCAGGTGCCCCTGCAATGTTTCCCCTTTTTAGTAAATGGTGGTAGTTTCACCCTTCCAGGTGCTGAAGCCTGGAACACCTTGGAGTGGTCATTAAATCTACCCTAGTTCTGATCTGTTAGCAAATTCCTTTGAATTTATATTTTGAATTTATCCCGAATCCCACCACTTCTCACCACCTTCACCGCTATCATTTGGTTCAAGTCAACACCATTCTCTGCCTGCACTATTCTAACAGCCTCCCAGCTTCTCACCTCCCCCTATGGTCCTTCACCAGAGCAACCACATTCTGTCTAGTCAAAACACTCCACCTCCTTCCCATCTCACCCAGAGGAGGAGCCAGTGTCCCATCATGGCTCACATAAACCTTCACCTTCTACCACTTTCTCCTCTGCTCACTCTGCTAGCCACACTCACCTCCTCTTCTCTTCCTCAAACATGCCAAGCACATCCTTCTCAACTTGGGGCCTCTGTACTTGTTCCCTCTGTCTGGAATGTTCTACTACAGACTGACACATTGTTTATTCCTTCAGATCCTGTAGATCTCTGTACACATACCTCCTCAGAAAAGCCCTTCCTAATCACTCTTTATTTAAAACAAGTAACAAAAGGGACGCCTGAGTGGCTTAGTCTGTTGAGTGTCTGCCTTCGGCTCAGGTTATGATTGAGGGGTCCTGGGATTGAGTCCCACTTTGGGCTCCTTGCTCGCCGGGGAGCCTGCTTCTCCCTCTGCCTGCTGCTACCCCTGCTTGTGCTGTGACAAAATCTTTTAAAAAATAGGGGTGCCTGGGTATCTCAGCCATTAAGCGTCTGCCTACGGCTCAGATCATGATCCTAGAGTCCTGGGATGGAGCCCCACATCAGGCTCCCTGCTTGGCGGGAAGCCTGCTTCTCCCTCTCACACTCCCCTTGCTTATGTTCCCTCTCTAGCTGTCTGTCAAATAAATAAATAACATCTTTGAAAAAATTAAAATAAGAAAAAAATTAAAAAAAAAAACAAACAAGAAACAACCCTCCCCCTCCCAAAATGCTGCCTTGCCACCCTCCATTCCCTATGATCATTCTATCTTTTTAGAATATAAACTTCCCGAAGGCAAGATATTCCCAGTAAGCTAGAATGGTGCTTGGCATGAAGTAAGATACTTAGTAAGTATTTGCTAAATGAATAAATGAAATGAAAAGGCAACATATGTTACTGCTACTGTAACTAGAACATCAGTATCATTTGCCACATATGGAAATCAACATAAAATAAAAACAGTGACTATTAGAAAAATGTCTATTTGCATATCACCTGTAAGTTACCTTAAAGGTCAATGGAACATGTATTGATCTTGGTCCCACACCTTTACAAAAGAGACACATGAGGTCCAGGGCAGGAGAAAGCTGAGGACAGAAGCAGCCAGCCAGTTTGGAGGTCAGTCCAAAGCAGCCACACATAGTAACCCCTCAGTGCCTTGAAACCACAGCCCCACCCCCCAGAGCGTACACAAAGTGACTAAGTCTCGGGAAGGGTACAGCTAGGCTGAACCAACAGAGCCTGTCTGAGGGGCCAGGAAAGCTCTCCTCTGGGCCAGGCACAGAACGGGAGGCTCTGCTGGAGAGAACAAAGGCCAAAAAGGAGTCTGCCAGGCTGGAGGAGTCTCATGGGGCTGCTCTGCGGAGGACAGGCACTCACAAACCTGTAGGTGAGGTCCGTGGAGACCAGACAGCTGAGAGCAGAAATGAAAACAGGCTGGGTCCCAAAGGGTAACAGCTTCAATCCTGTAAACACCAGACAGGCATGGGGGTTCAGATGCCGGTCTGGGGCCCAGCTGAGCTCAGGGGGTTAGATGGGACCTTCCCAGCCTCCTCTGTCAGTAATGACAACTCTAAGCTGAGTGGAGCAGAGACTACCCATCATGCCACTAGTCACAGCAGACGTTCAGGGGGAAAGAGACAGAGAGCTACCCTTCTAGTCCCCACATTCCAGATGGTCTCCAGCACCCTCCTAAATCCCAGCCAGCTCCATCCACATGGGCCCTTGAGGATTCAATCTCTGTTTGGAGGGGAACATCCTTTTCCCATCCCCATGAGGCTTAGCATACATGGCTGCAGGTGCAGGGAGTAAAGCTATTGCTGTTGTAACTGCCAGGCCAGCAATGCCTGACCTACATCTCCATGGTTGGTTGCATGCAAAGAAAAATACCAGGGATTTCCGTTGGTGTTCACCAGATGCAGCTGCCAAGGGAAGGTGGGCCTTCTGAAGGCCTGCTGTGAGTAGGGCAGGACAAATGGCGAGCTGGCTGGGACAGATGAGGCGGCTGGCCTCTGTATTACTTTCTGGCTTTGAGGACCTCCCTAGATTTTAGAGACTCTATCAAATGTTTATCTTTTTTCTACCAAGGTCTTCCACTGAAGCTTTTATCCCCTCCTCTTCTGGTATATTACCCTAAGAATTGAGAAAAAGAGAGACAGAGGGAGAGGGAGAGAGAGAGAGAGGACGAGATTCTTTTTGGGGGAAAAAACTCCCCAAACTTACAGTTGTTCCAGCTGTAAATTATTGGCAACGGAGTGAGGCTTTTTTTTTTTTTTTAGATTTTTTTACTTTATTTATTTATTTGACAGAGATAGAGACAGCCAGTGAGAGAGGGAACACAAGCAGGGGGAGTGGGAGAGGAAAGCAGGCTCATAGCGGAGGAGCCTGAATGTGGGGCTCGATCCCATAACGCCGGGATCACGCCCTGAGCCGAAAGCAGATGCTTAACCGCTGTGCCACCCAGGCGCCCCACGGAGTGAGGCTTTTTAGATCTGCACAGAAAATAAGCAACCTGGAAGTTCTGCATGGCAGCATAAAAAGGCCTTGGGACTTTAGAGTCAGGACACATGGGTTTACTCCTGCTCTGTGGTGGTTCCATCTAGCTGCAGACATGTCAACTGAGGACCCGCGGCCTCACTCCCCTCATCTGTCAAGTGTGGATGAAGGACCAGATGATCTCTCTGGCTCCTAAGTGCTGTGATCCTATCCCTAGCCCTTCCCCCTGAGCCTTCTCAGGGGTACAGAGTTGTGTAAGGAAAAAGCTCTCTTAGGAGACGAGAGACTCAAGTTCTAATCCCAGGGTTGCCTTTTATTAACTCACTGTGTGATCTTGGGCAAGTCACTTCACTTTCTTCACGTAAGCCAAAGACTTGAAAGTGCACTGAAAAAAAGCACTATAGGAACTTTGGTGTTATGATGTCCCCCTCACGTCATTCATCCCTTAGCATACGCTTGTTTTCCAAAGGGCTTGTTCTTTACTTGGAATCGCCCCAGTCTGCAAACCTTAAGACCCTAGAGACACAAAATGGAGGAGGTAGGGAGTTCAAACCCAGGTCTGTCTGATTGCAGAGACTGTTCTCCCACTACAGAAATGTGGAGGGTGACATGGATGGTGGAAAGGACTTGGGATTTAAAGTCAGAAGGCTCCAGTTCCTTCCACGGTAAGAAGACGACGTTCTCTGCTTCCTAGCATTGTCGCAGCCTCAATGAGATTATGTATGGACACAAAGAAGGACTAGACAGACCTGAACGATCCTGTGCTATTACTTTATGACCCCTGGGTTTCCCCACATTCAAAAGAAGAGCTTAAGGTGCAAGCCATATTAGGAATATTATATACAGCACCACATCTCAGCCTTTCATCCTACATCTTGACCTCCTTTCTTGTCTGTGTGAGGCCCATCCTTCCAGACTCCCCTTACTTGGAGCCCCCAGGCCACTCAGCACAGAGCACACAGTGCTCTCCCCTGAGAGGCTGTGGAGGGTTCAGAGTCCTCACTCTGACACTTATTTGGTGTACAACTCTGAGCTTATCACTCAAACCCCGAGTCTCAGGGTCCATGTTTATAAAATGAGCAGAAGACCTACCCTATAGTGTCCACGACTGCTACTATTACAATCATGTTATACTTCCTCCCACCTATGAACTCTTCTGATCCTTTTAGTGTTTTCCATTTACTTTGGTATTTGCAGTCTCATAATCTAAATTATTGAAAGCTAGGCCTGTACTTTATACTCCTCTCCCATTGGAGCAGTGAGCACACACAGGTGTTCTTTGAACACCTGTTACACAATTGGGAGATGAATTTTCTGAGGCAGTATCAGTGGGGGCCATCACCAACCCTCAAGTGTCACGTGGCAGCCTGCTCTTTGGCTACCCTGTGCTAAGCACTGGGGGTAGGGGTGGGGGATATGAGGTAAATGGAAGCTAAAGGGCCTTTCCTCTAAAACATTCAGCGTGAACTGGAGAAGCCAGACACACTCTCTGGAGAGAGCACCAAACAATATGGACAATTAGAAGAGGTAGAGAGAGCCAAGGGAAACCCATGGACACCAGAGTGAGTGAGTGAGGGCTTCTAACAGATTGGATTTGGATTCTGTTATTAGCATTTGACCTTGGGACTATTATTTAACTTGGTTTATTCTCAGTTTTCTAATCTGGACAATGGGAACAATGATGTTTCCCTGGCCTTTTATATAGCATCTTACACATGGTAGGTACTCAATAAATAGCAGCACCTATATTGTCATTAGTATTATTTATCATAGATGAGTTTTGTCTGTGGGCACCTCTAACCAGTCAATAGATGCACACTGAAAACCAGTGACTTATGGCTCTGTATAGCAACTGGAACTCTGGATGGAGAAAGTTCTTTTAACAGAATCCTAATGAGATCTGAGACATTCTTTCCATGGAAGGAAGGGAGGCAGCTCAGTACAGATCATAGGCCGTAAATGGACGAATGTGGGTCTCCCCTGGGGACTCCACAGCTTCCTGGCTGTGTGTTCTTTTGGTAGTTTTTCTCTCTGAGCCTGATTAGACTCTGAGACCCTATATTATTTCTCCTGAGAGGCAGTCAAGGGTGTTCTTTAAGGGCACAGATGTTAGAGGATTCTTAAAGTCTGCTCTGTCACTAACTAACTTGGGTCAGTGGCCATGGCACACTATTTAACCTTTCCGAGCTTTAGTTTTCTCATCTAAAACCTTCCTTGTTGGCTTCCTTGTGCTATTACCAGATAATGTGCCTGTGTTTGCTTGGCATACAGTAACAATTTTACTTGATACATTAAAGTGTTATCTTTGTATCCAGGACTGGCACTGGAAGGGATTCAATAAATGTGCTGAATCAAACCCAGCCCCAGTGGAAGGGGTAAGTAGAGAAAGATGCTCCTGGAAACTGGCAACACTGCCACATGCCCAGGTTGACAATATCTATTAAAATCATAACTGCACACATCTTTTGGCCTTGAATTCCACTTCTAGTAATTTATCCCCCACAGACACCCTGTATTCACACACGGGCCAAATAACAAATATGACAGGGCTAGTCATTGAATATCACTTTTATAACTGCAAGAGACTGCAAAAAAGTTCCCTACCAATGGGAACTGGTTAAACAGGGAATAGTACCATGTATGGTACACTATGCAGCTATCAAAAAGAATGAGAAACCTCTTGATGAACTGATACTGAATGATCTCTAAGACACTGTTAAGTGAGAAAAATCAAGGCACCAAACTGTGCATTAGTACACCACTATCTGTGTAAAAACTGGGTGAAACAAATAGGTGTTTGCTTGTGTCTACCAAGTCTATTTTCCCAGGAAGGGAACTGTAGCTAGGAGACACAGGTAGGGGAGAGACATTTGTTCCTTCTGAATTTTGAACCATGAATATAGTACCTATTCTAAGAAAATACATCAAAATTAAAGAGCAGGAGAGAAAGAATTTGATTCTTCCATGAGAAGCATTTGGGACTCCCAGAGACTGACTCTTTGGCCAGTTATTACACTACGAGAAGAAAAATGACTACTCTGGTATTTGCACGCTGTGATGCCAAAACAACACCACTACTATGTGATTAACTGCACTGGGGTGGCCACCATCTCTAACCCTTTGTCCCAGGATTCTGTTAAGATGGGGGAAGACGAGAATCCATGATGAGGCTCCATGATCCTCTGGGTTAAGGCTGTTCAGGTACAATAACAGGGAAAGGTGGCTCTGGTTAAAATAAAAAGGATCCCTAATAGCTCTGGAAGAAAAAAAGGAAGGGTGGGAATGAACCTAGTCCTGGAAGGAGTGGGGTGACCTGATGATGATGGCACATCCCATCTTTCTTCCCCTGAGCCCCTCCTGTTTTCTTTAACAATTACTCTCCTGCTTGCCTGCTGAGAACACTCTACTGGGGACTCCTGGAAGTATATGGAGACTTAACCAGCTTTGAAAGAATTACAAATGTCTAATAAAGTATAAGAAAAGATGCTTTATAGGGCACCTAGGTGGCTCAGTTTGTTGAGCACTGGACTCTTGGTTTTGGCTCAGGTCTTGATCTCAAGATCAGACTGAGCCCCATGTCGGGCTCTGCACTCAGTGGGGAGTCTGCTCTAGATTCTTTCTCCATCTCCCTCTGCTCCTTCCCCGGCTCCCATGCATGTGTGCACACTCTCTCTCTCTCAAAATAAATAAATAAATCTTAAAAAAAAAAAAAAAGAACAAAAGAAAGAAAAGATGCTTTATCTCACAAGTAACTCTGGAAATAGTCTCTGGATATTTTACATTTATTTAAGAATATTTAAACATAACAAAAGTAGACAGAATGATAAAATGAACCACCATGTACCCATCATTCAGCTTCAATAATGATCAACTCAGTACCAATCTGATTTCATCTGTTCCCACACTCTCTCATCTCTGTATTATTTTGCAGCAAATTCCAGATATAGTTCAGTATATGTATCTAAAAATAAGGAATATTAAAGAGAAAACAAAACATAACCACAATACCATTATCATATCTAAAATCCGAAAAAATCTAAAAAAATCTTAGAAGGGCTTTAAATGTGATCAAAACTCTTTCCCGAAGAGGACACCTTTGTTCAATATGAAATTTTAATGCAGTGTACATAATAAGCTCTAGCTACAACTCAAGGTATTAAATAATTCAGATTTGTAGACATTTAAAACCTACTGAAATAAAGGTATCCCACCAACAAAGATATTAAGGTGATATGAGAGTCAATTTCAGATCTATTAAGGACTTAAATGTGAAAAGTAAAACCTTAAAACTTTGAAGCAAATATAGGCAAATGTCTTTAGGACCTCAGGTTCAGGGAAGATTTCTTCAACAAAACATAAAAGGTATAAATCAGGGGCGCCTGGGTGGCTCGGTCAGTTAAGCGTCTGTCTGCCTTTGGCTCAGAGGTCATGATCCTGGGGTCCTGGGACTGAGCCCCGCATCCGGCTCCCTGCTTAGCGGGGAGCCTGCTTCTCCCTCTCCCTGCCACTCCCTCTGCTTGTATTCCACCCCCCTCAAATAAATAAATAAAATCTTTAATAAAAAAGTTGTAAATCATAGAAGAAAACACTAAACTACATTAAACTAAGAAATCGTAGTTGTGAAAAGACACATTTAGAAAATGAAAAGACAATCTACAAACTCAGAGCCTGTATTTGTAACACATGTAGACAAAATATTAGTATTCAGAATATATAAAGAACTTCTACAAATCCCTAAGAAAAAGCCAATCAAAAGAAACAGAGCAAAGACCTGAACAAGTATTTCACAAATGAGGAAACATGAATGGTCAACAGAAGTAAGGAAAGATTCTCTACCCCACTTGTAATCTGAGAAATGCAAATTAAAACCACAAGATACCATCTCACACCTACCAGCTCTATAAAAATTTTAAAGTCTGACCTTATCAAGTATTATCAAAGATGTAAAGCAATGGAAACTCATATGCTGCTGGTGGCAGCGTAAACTCTTGCAAACACATAGGAAAGCAATCCAGGCAAGCAATTCCACTCCTGGGTATACACCCTACAGCGATGACACTCATGGGGCGCCTGGCGGGCTCAGTCAGTAAAGCATGCGACTCTTGATCGCCGGGCTGTAAGTTTGAGGCCCATGTTGGATGTAGAGATTAACTAAAAATAAAAACAAAAACAAAAACACACACAAAAAAACAAGCCCTCCAGGTTGATTCTGATGGGCAATCTAGTCTCTGAACCACTGCGCTAGACAACATGTGCATGTGGAAGAGACATACACAGAATGTTCAAAACCACATTTGAAATAGCAAAAACAGGGGTGCATGGTTGGCTCAGTCAGTTGAGCATCTGCCTTTGGCTTAGGTCATGATCCCAGGGTCCTGGGATCGAGTCCCCCATCGGGCTCCTTGCTTAGTGGGGAGCCTGCTTCTCCCTCTCCCTCTGCCTGCCACTGCCCCCATTTGTGCTCTTTCTGACCAAAAAAAAAAAAAAAAAAAAAAAAAAAAAAAAAAAAAAAAAAAAGGCAAAAACAAGGGAACAACCCAAATAACCACTGACAGAGGGATGGATGTATAAATTGAAACATAATCATACAAGGGGATATGAAAACGAACAAACTATAGTGATATGCTTAACACTGATGAATAAAAAAAGGAAACTGCAGATGAAAGCACACACTATGTACACACACAGTATGATATTTAAATGAAACTGAAAGGCATGCAGAATACTCTTTATATATCGTAAAACTATTTTTTTAAAAGGCAAGGGAGGGGCGCCTGGGTGGCTCAGATGTTTGAGTGTCTGCCTCTTGATTTTGGCTCAGGTCATGATCTCGGGTTGTGGGATCGAGCCCTGCATGGGGCTCCATGCTCAGGGGGGAGTCTGCTTGGGATTCTCTCTCTCTCTAAATGAATAAAAAAAATCTTTAAAAAAAATAAAAAAATAAATTAAAAGTCAAGGGAGCAATAAATACAAATCACAGGAGAATAGGTAGGGGATGGCTGTGACCAGAGAAGGGCACAAAGGAGTTCGAAGGTGTCCGTAAACGTTTGATTTCTTAAACCGGGTGGTAAGTTTACAGGTGATCATTTTTCACATTCCTGAAACTTTATACATGTATTACATGTTCTATTGTATTTACAATAATTTTCTTAAAAACGGTGTGCTGGAACAGTGCAATACTCAGAGTCAGAACTGCAACCACTAACTCTGGCTATATGTGTGGTATCCAAAGGGTTAAGCCTGTTTTTCTGCTTGTGGGTGGGAGGGCAGGCAGCAGCTGGGGCACAATGGGAGTCCCAGGCTCCAGCTGGCTCCAGCCTGGATCCGCCTGGATCAAGCGCCACGCCCAGGAACTGGCACCTGGGGGGTGGGGGTGGGGCTCTGGACAGGTGGCACCTGAAGCCCTTGGTGACCTGATACATGCGAGGGACTCGGCTCAGTCAGATAGATGGCAGCTTCCTCCTTTTGGAGGCTCTCCATCTGGTAAGGAAGTGTGCTGGTGACAGTTGGAGCTGGTGAGAAGGGGAAGAGGGTCTGGGACTCACAGTAGGGGTGGAAAAGGAACTGGGTGGGCTGGGCTCGGATACCAAGGGAGGCTGCTGGGATTAGCACCTGCTGAGAATGAGATTAAGTTTCTTGGGAAGGGCTCATCTATCTAATGCCCCCTGAAAGCTGTCTCCCTGTGGCTTTTCTCTGCTGGACAGATGGTGTCTGAGCTGCCTCTTGGAGGGTGGGCTCCTCAAGGGGGTGGTGGAAGTGGGGTGGGACCTACTTGCCTGCTTGGTCACGGGATTGCCTGCCCTCCACAGTAAGAAGAGCTAACTCTTACTGAGGACTTAGTACATACCAGGCAATGTCCAAAGCCCTTCAGAAAAATTACCCCATTTAATTTTCACAACACCCAACTGCCGGTGGCCTGGACAACAGGTTTACATTTGAGGAAACTCAGGCTTGGTGAAATCAAACACCTGCCAAAAGTCAAACAGCAACCAAACTTGGACTTGAATGCAGGCAGTCTGACTCCACGGTCCTTTCAGGAAACTATTACTGGTCATGAGATATTCCCCTTCTCATTAAATGGCAACAAGCTCCTTCCAGTTGCTTAGGCCAAAAACTTGGGAGATTCCTGTCTCACACTTCTTATCCAATCATCAGCAAATCCAGTTGGCCCCACCATTAAATTACATCGAAGCTCTGACCACTGCTCACCACTTCTGCCACACCTCCACCCTGGTACAAACCAGCCTTGTCACCTGCCCAGCTTCTTTTTAGTCTCCTGCCTCTGCCCTTGCTTGTATAGTGAAAGCAGGGGCTTTGGTTTGTTCACCTTGTATGCCCAAACTATAGCTCAGTGCCTAATGCATGGCAGGCACTCAATAAATATTTGTTAATGAACTAATGAATGAATGACCAACATCTCTCAGGAAATGACTCAGATACAGAGAGGTGGAAGGCCTTCCTGAGTGCCCTTGGCTTCCTCAGCCTTGATGACCTTCAGAGCCCCAAGGCAGTGGTCAATGTCCTTCCTTATTGTGAAATGTCCTGAGTGCACAGCATCATCACTGTGTCATCCACTTGTGCCTGCACACAAGCACACACACACACACAGGGACATGGGAGCAGGGCTGCTTCTGAGGACGAGTAAGCCTAGGGCACTTATTTCTAGGGAATTGTCCTCCATCTGTCTCTGCACTGTATACACTTTTATTCTTGTGAATGACGAGTCATTGGAGGGTCTTGAACTGAAGAATGACAGGATCTAACTTCTATTTTAAAAAGATCACTGGCTGCTGTGTGAACAACAGATCAGAGGGGGGCAAGGGCAGAAAGAAGCAGAGAGATAGCCGATTGAGTCGCCCAGGTGAGAGAAGGAATGAGCAATAGCTAGGCCTTTCCACACATCCCACTTCTAGGGTTTACCCAGGCTAGTTCCCCTGCCAAATTAAGAAACAGCAATAGCACATGCTGGAGAGGGACTCATACAGTGGTTTCCATTATTAATACAGCACCTTATTAACCCCCTCAGTAGCCCTGTGAGGTGTTCTAGCAGGACCTACATTTTACAGAGAAAACCGAGGCTCTGAGAGGTAAAGTCAACTGTCAAAGATTACACAGCAGACTATCAGCATCTACCCACAATGTATCCAGGCTCTGAAGTCCAGTTCCAAGCCCGCCTTTCCCAGGAAGCCCTCCCTGACCTCACTCAGTGGCCTGGTCCTCTTTTGAGAACCTATCTACAGGGCCACCATTTATTGAACACTCCCTGGGTGCTGTGTGCACTGCTGAATGCTCTACATGTGGTATGTAATATTCTAATGACCCAAGGAGCCATCACCCTGGTGAAACCCGTTTTACACGTGGAAAGAGTAAAGCTGAGAGACGCAAAGTCACAGAGCAAATAAGCCATCTGTTGTCCTACTCACCTGGCACTGAGCCATCTTTTCAATACTTTCTTCTGATTTTTTCTTTTTTAAATTTATTTCACTTATTTTTTTCCTTTACGGTCACTGGGTCAAAGGGTGGAGGCTGGTATCCAATAAAGCATAGTGTGGTGGATGCTCTGTATAGAAATCGAAGTTTGTTTTTTTTTTTTTTTTTGAAATCGAATCGAAGTTTTTTGTCCCCTTGACCAGACTCTAAATGCTATAAGGCCCAAGTCCACAAATAACATTTTTGTTTACCCATTCTATAGTGCTGGGCCTGGGCCTTGGGCTTCAGCAAAAGAGATCAGAAGGGTCAGGAGTTCTTACCAAGGTCACAGGGCTAAATGAGGGTGGAAGAGAGGCACAGGGGCTCTCCTCTGAATCCCTCTATCCCTCAAGGACACTCTGATCCTTTAGCTTGAGAAGCTTTCAGGACAGCTTTCTCCAAGAAAATGAGCCTTCCAGCTCTCTAGAAGTGGGGAGCACCGTTCCAGTCAACCCGCAGCGGACAGGTGGAATACCTGTGTTCCAGGCTCGTTATGAGGAGACTTGCAGAGCCCAAAGGAAGGGGCAATGACTTTCAGTTCCTGTTAATGTGTCTAGAAGCGGCAGCTGATTCAGCTAGATGATGTCACCTTCCCAAACCTCCTGACCAGCAGCTGAGATGGTAAAAGCAGGAAACTGGGGGATACTCAGCTGGTTAAGTCCGAACATGCCTCTGGCAAAGGCCAACAGTAACCCCAGGCTCTGGGGGCACCCTCCTGAAGATGAGCAAAGAGAGTCCTCTCAGTTGGCAAGGATAGGCAGTATCTTTCAAGACCTTATCCCAAGACGCTTCCCCAACTCTCCTTTTGCCAAGCAGCTTTCTGTACATCCTGAACTAACAATGCTTCATTTATTCCCAAGGTGGGGCAATGGAAAGAATTCTGGTTTTAGAGCCAGACCAATCTGGATGTGAATCCAGGTTCTCCCGTGTACAGGCTGCAGGATCCTGGGCATGGAACTTCACCACTCCAAACTTGTTTCCTCACTAGAAAAGAAACTGGGGCCAACAGGCCACTTACCACACATGCTGGGTAGGACAGTGAAATGAGAAAATGCATAGGGTACCTGACATGGGCTAAGTGTTCCAGTAAATGGCAGTTACCATTATTCCCTTTGGATCTCCGTAAGGGAAGTGTAAAGATCATCTTCATCTCTAACATTTCCAAGGGAAACAAAGGCCCAGACTGGCTTGCCAGTGTCAGAGCTGAGTGTCTGTTTTGGCCCAAAGCTTGGACAAGCCAAGTTCAACCCTGCCTTGCTTTTCGGTCTGTAAAATCTTTCCTTCAAATCTTCCCAGGCTGGCTCTTTCTCCTTAATCTACTCTCAGGTCAAATGTCACCTCCTTGGAGAGGCTTTCCTTGACCTCCCTATATAAAGTTGCTTCCCTAGATACTCCATTACTCAGTTCCATTTTCTTTACATTGTTTAACCTTCTATTTGAAATCATCTTGTTTGTTTTTCAGGCTAGCCTTCTCCCCCAGCAATATAAGAGTTCTATGACATCAGTGTCCTTAACTGTCTTGTTCATCACAGCACCCCCAGCACTTAGCACAAGGCCTTGGCATGTAAATGGTGCCCAATAAACATTTGCTGAATCACCAAAATGAATGAATGCATGTGGGATGGCCAAAGTCTGAACTGACAAATGCTCCACACTTACTCTTCTGCTCACTGTCAGTTCAAGGTCCTGGCTCCCATTTCAGATGCTGGCACTGCTACCTAGGAATCAGTGGAACGACAGGCGGGTCAGGATGGGCATCCATGCTGGAATGACTCATCTACTGGGATACCAGGGCTGCCGAGGAGGGCCTCAGAATCTTTCCTCGGCACCTTTCCATGGCACCTTCCCACAGATCTGGCTCCAGCTGATCTTTCTGGCTTTATCACCCAAGAGGTGCCCCTCCAAACATACTCCAAACTGGACTACTACTGCTTATGGGTCTCTTTTTGAAACTCCATCCCAGCTGGCACATCTTAGCTAACATGGACCCCTTGGTGGGGACACCAGCCCTCCTTTTCCCTGATTGTGCTAAGCTCTAGCTCTAATGGCCCCTCTGCTGTGATGTGCTTCTCTTACTTGGCATTTAGCATTTATTGGTGGGTTTCACAAGATCTCTTTTCATGCGCATTATGTCATCTCTCTCAAAATCATTTCAAAGTGTCTTGAGAGAAGAACTGGGTCTTCGGTGGCAGTATCTCAGGCAGTATCTTCTGGGGAAAAAGCTCTTTGAAACAAAGTTGGTTGGGTCCATTAAGGGGCTGGGGCAAGAGCCAGGCTCCTCCTTACTGGACTAGCTCTTTTGGTAAATGAGAAAGAAGAGATCATGCTGCCTTAGTCTAGGAACCCAGCTGATGAGGTGGTCAGGGAGCCAACAAATCCTGGACTATTATATGTAGTCTCGGACAATCCCAAGGTCATGTGTATGCTCAGATTTTATTTTATTACTATTATTATTTTAAGTAGGCTCCACCCCCAAAGTGGGGCTCGAACTCACAACCCCGAGATCAAGAGCTGCATGCTCCACCAACTGAGCCAGCCAAGCACCCTGTGGTTGGATTTAAAAGAAACAAAATACATTTTCAAGAATCTGGGCATAATTTAGTTATCAATCATAACAACAGTAGAAAAATTTCGCTCAGTTCACAGTGACTCATGTATCCATTTCTGTGAACTTATTTTAGCTCTGGCTCGTTTTCTTACCCGTACTTTTCCTTCACCTGACGCCCCTAGCTAAATCCTTCTAGTTACATGAATTTTCCTAAGTTGCCTCCAACTCTTTGTAGAACAGAATGAGGTTCCAATAAAAAATAAGAGTCGATCTAGTTTCCTTTTAAATGCTACGATGGTATACAAAAAATGGTGTTCCAAACAACTCATTATAATAGTTAAAGATAAGTGACAAAAATAATGCATGCATATCACTGAATATAGTGCTTGGAACTTAGTGACCATTCAAAAAGTGAGTTGAAACAACACTCTCAATTCTTAATGGCGCCACTTCTCTGGGCCTCAGTTTTTTCAAGTGTAAAATGAAAACAGTATCTCAGGTTTGTTCATTTATTCATTCATTCCAAAACCATTCACTGAATGTTTACTACCTGCAAGGAACAATTTTAGGAACTACAGATAAAATGATAAACAAACCAAAGTCCTTATAATCATGAGGCTTGTATTCCAGTAGAAGAGACAGACAAAAACCAAGTAACACACAAAAGGAAAATGTCATATAGAGGTCAGTGCTATAGCAAAAACTATAAGCAGGTAAAAGACTACAGAATGATTTAAAAGTAGCTCAGCTACTTGAGACCAAAAGTCAGAGAACTTCTCGGAGGAGGTGACCTGGGAGTTGAGTCAAGGGAAAGAACCAGCAAGGCATACACCTGGGCAGAGTGTTCTAGGTAGTGGAAACAGCAACTACAAAAGGCCCTTAGGCAGAGACAAGTGTCACAGGAACCCGGAACAGCAGAAGCCCCTGTGGCCAGAGTACAGAGAGGGAGTGGTGGAATACATGGAGGATGGAGAGGCAGCCAGGACCAGATCATGCAAGCCGTAGAGGATTTGGTAAGGACTCTGGGTTTTATTCCAAGTGGGTGGAGGGTTGTAAGCAAGGATGTGGTAAGATTTGACCCTGGTTTTTAATTTTTTAAAAAAGATTTATTTATTTATTTATTTGAGAGAGACACAGAGATAGCGACAGCGATAGTGAGAGAAAGAACAAGTGGGGAGGAGAGGGAGAAGCAGGCTCCCCACAAAGCAGGGAGCCCAATGCAGGGTTCAATCCCAGGACCCTGGGATCATGACGGCAGCCAATTAAGTGACTGAGCCACCCAGGTGCCCCATGAACCTGGTTTTTAAAAGACCACTCTGGCTGCAGTGCTGGGGCAGTAGTGATTTTTTTAAGGTCCCTTCCCAGCTCCAAACTTCTGATTCTTTCCTTGTCATTCTAGGCTCCCACAAACTGGTTGCAAGAGCAAGAAAGATGCGCCCTCCTCACTCAAGAGGGCCCAAAGAGGAGTGGTTTCTGCCTAGGGCAGGAATAGGGAATCTGTGCCACCTTGTTCTGCAGGAGATGGAGGGAGTGGCCCAGTGAGGGAGGGGTGGGAATCCCAGCTCCGAAAACATCCCCAAGCCACCTGTATTGTTTCTGCCTCCTGTGTGGAAGTTTCTGCCAATGACACAGAGCTCTGGAATGCCTCCCCCCCACCATACACACACCCAGTCTTCCGTTTACATAGGCACAGTTGTACTTTGCATTCCTCCCAGGATTTAGCTCAAATCTACCCTACAGGAAATGGTCAATAAAGAGCTACTGATTGATTAATGAAGACAAGGAATATTCTCAGCCATTAAGCAAATATTAATGAGTACTACGTTGGTCTTTGGGGATGCAAGGTGATTAAGATGGGTTTCTTGCCTTCACTGAGTTCAGAATTCAGTAGATAAACCAAAAACCACAGACAGCTACAATGTTGGATACAAGAGTAACAGCAGCAACATTTTCTGGGCCCTCATGCAGCGGTAGAATATGGGGGCTTTGGAGCCAGCAGGCCTGGGTTCAAATCATGACTTCACCACTTAGTAGCTGTGCGTCTTTCTGCAAATCCCTTTAAGTTCCCAATACCTTACTTTTCTCCTCTGTAAAATGAGAATAATAAGAGTACCTACCTTAATAGTACTGTTTTGAGAATTCGAAGAATACATATGAAACACTAATTGCACAAGAAATGTTAACTATTGTTGAAGCTACTCTAACATCTGTGCTGAGTCTCACATGTATGAGAAAATCCTATGAGGCACGTATTACTGTTTTCATTTTTCAGAGGCTCAGAGAAGGGGGGAAGGTGCCCAAGATCAAACAGCTGGTACATGATGGAGCCCAAATTCAACCTCAGCTCTGTTTGACTCCACAGCCCATACTTCTAATAACAGAACGATCTCATTTTCTTAAAAAGCCCCCACCATAGTGCTCAACCCACAGCAGGAGCCCCATAAAGGGAGCTATGACTATTATTTCATTGTCCCTGGAAATTTTCCAGTAGGAGTGCTGTGGAGCCCAGAGTAAGGGCTTCTTTCAACCCGAAGGGGTCTGCTAAGGGTTCAAAGGTACTGACCTGGGTGCCACCTACAGGCTTTGCTCTGGAGTTCCATGGGTTTCCCTCACTGAGGCTTGCGGTACTAATTTGGAATGCCAACTTCCACCACTAAATCAAACCAGAAACTGCCCCCAGGTGCCCAGACACCTGCGTGGACAGGCAGGCAGTTTCCTCTGGGTTGACTTCTTGTCTGGCCCTATACATCTCTCAGTTTCGTCACTTAGCCATCAGCCTGGGGCCTCACGCCTGCACCTGCTTCTTGACCTGGTCCCAGGAGACCCTGAGCCTTAGACTCGGGCTCCCTCCCTTGAACCTGCCACAAAGGGCCATTTCTGATGATTTCCTGAAGACGTCTTTGATATGGTAACCCCTAGAGTTCCATATGAATGTGGGTGCTGTGAGCAAAGGGAAATTTTTCTAGCTGAGTAGCAGACGGAGAGTGGGAAGAACAAGGGATGGCTGTTCTTGTTCTGAATCAGAGGTAGCGTGGGGTGAGGCCTGCTGTGCCTCACAGTTTTATTTAAAGGCAGTATTGATCCTGGCTGGGTTAGAGTTCCTACTCAGCAGTCCAGCCAAGGCGGGCGAGGACATCCTGAGGTTAGGAGTTAATACTCATTTCTACTTCCCATTTGAATCACACTCAGACTTCTGGCCTTGTCTGGTAAACTTGACTACAGAAGGCAACCAATGGCTTAACGTCACTAAACACTCAGCCACCAAGTGCTAGGCCTAATAGTAGTTGGTACAGTGAAATGAGACGGTTTTCAGCCTCAATAAGCTCAGAGTACTTTACTTTAGTCTTTCTCCCAACAACCCTGTGAAAAGAATATTACTTCCATTTGATAGATGTTCAGACTTAAAAAACTCAAGTAGGGGTGCCTGGGTGGCACAGCGGTTAGGCATCTGCCTTCGGCTCAGGGCATGATCCCGGCGTTATGAGATTGAGCCCCACATCAGGCTCCTCTGCTATGAGCCTGCTTCTTCCTCTCCCACGCCCCCTGCCTGTGTTCCCTCTCTCGTTGGCTGTCTCTATCTCTGTTGAATAAATAAATAAAATCTTAAAAAAAAAAAAAAACAAAAAAAAAAACCCTCAAGTAACTGTCCAAATTCATGAAGCCAGGTAAGTGAGAGAGCTACCTATTGCTTCCACTCAAAAAATGTTGGTTGAATGAAGGAATAAACGAATGCATGACACAGCTATGGCTGTGACCTTGGTCAAGGAGCAGCAACAAGACCAAATATTTATAGTTCTCAAAGTGCTTTTTCATCTATCATCTCTCTGGGTCTCACAGCTGGCCCATGAAGGAGGCAAGGCGGGTGTTATCTTTCTACAACAGATGAGGCAACAGGCAGAGCTTGGGCAAGAGGCTTATGGCCACACAGCCAACAAGGAGTGGAGCCATCCTGGAAAAACTCAGAGTCCTCACAATACCTTCTTTAATCACTCAAACACGTGTCATGCACCTACTACGTGCTAGGTGTGCTCCTATGTACTTTATTTATTTTTATTATTTTTTTTAAAGATTTTGTTTATTTGAGAGAGAGAGAGAGAGACTGAGTAGGGGAAGGAGTTAGGGGGAGGGAGAAGGAATCTCAAGTAGACCCCGAACTGAACTCACAGCCCGATGCGGGGCTCCACCTCACCACCATGAGATCATGACCTGAGCCGAAACCAACAGTCGGACGCTTAACTGACTGAGCCACCCAGGCACCCCTAAAGATTTTATTTTTAAGTAATCTCTACATCCAACAAGGGCTTGAATTTACAATCCCGAGATTTAAGAGTCGCATGCTCTACCGACTAAGCCGGCCAGGCACCCTGAGTCCTATGTATTTTAACATTCAACTCACTAAGCCTTCCACTCAGTTGACAATAATGACTGAGTGCTTTCTATGTTCCAGGTTCTGTGGCAGGTTCTAGGGACACAGCAGTAAATAAAGCAGAGGAGGAGGACCCTGCCTTGTTGGAGGCACTTGGCAAAGATTGAAGAAAATATACCCTACTGCCAGATGCCAGGTCAGCAACACTTACTGTGTACAAAGCATGACTTGGGGCACTTGTGGAGGAAGGAGGTGGAGAACAAGGTTATGGGCCATAGTCCTCAGCTTCAGGAACCCTAAAATCTCCAAGCTCTTAGTTCAAAGGATATTCACATACTCTCTTAGCCTAAAAGTTTGCTCTTGGACAGTAGCTCCAGTAGTGATCACAGCAACTTGATCACCTGTAAAGACACTGATAACAACAGCAGTAACAATAGCTGTCATACTGAGTAATTACTATATGCCAGGCTCCATGCTAAGTGTTCCATGTATCTTACCAGTTATTTTCATGCTTCCAAGAGTCTTTGAAGAAAAGCATTATAGGCAGCTTTTTCTGCCCATGGGTCCTGTTCCCGTGCTTTAATAAAACCACCTTTTTATACCCCCCCAAAAAAAAAGAAAAGAAAAAAAAAGCACTATATATTATTATCTTCTTTTTAGAGATGAGGAAACTAAGGCTGGGAGAGACTTAAGTAATTTGTCCAAGGATAACTACAGAGCAAGTAGCATTCAGTAATTGATTCTGCAAATTCTGTACCTAACTCTTAACTGATGGAATTTGTCCTAGAGAGGCCATGGAGAGGCAGACACCAGGAATACCAGGCGTAGCTACTGCCTGGAAGGGCTGGAGCCTCCAGAGCCCCGAGAAGATTCTTCCTCACCCCCTTCCATCAAATCTGAACCTCACACAGATGAGAAGGTAAGGAGGAAATGGGTAGGTATGCTCAACCTATTTCCAGGGCAATAGGAGTCTCACCCTCTCTGCTAAACCTCCAGGGAAGAAGTTTGTGACCTCTATTTGCCACCCACCAACCCCCCAGAGAGAGAAGTAGGCAGGGATAGGGGCAGAGCAGGCTTTTCTCCCTGGGATTGGGTAGGTGGGAGGGCACATCAGGAAAGAAAGGAGAAGCCTGACTGGACAAGAAGTCTGTACATGTGATATGGTGCATGTCCTTCAAATGGAACCCTCCTGGGGTAATGCCAGGACACCTTTTGGACCCAAGAAGCCTCAGAGAGGAGAGACTGGTACAGCCTGAAACTGCAAGCCAAGCTAACAATTTCTAAGCATTGTAACTAGGTCATCAGGCTCCTAGAGAAGCCAGCTGTGGCTGGGGGATGGGGAGGGAAATTTTGTCGTCTACCAAGATCCCTACTTCCCTTCAGGCCCCGCCCTCCCTGAAATCTGCACCTGCTCCCAAACTGACCCCTTCCCCCAGCTGGGCCCAGCTGTCAACGGCTCCCAAAGCCCTGCCCCTGCCTTCCATGGGCCAGAACCACGGGGGCCTCTTGGGCAGAAGGTATCTTATTGCCACCTGAGCCCTTCAGAAAGGGAGCTGTAGGACAGGAAAGGAGTGGCCTCTCCTGGTGGGTATTTCTTGCTCCATGAGGGCAGCAAGAAAGTTGGGCCCCTTTGGGCCTGCCTAGGGGTACCTTCCTGGCATTGTTGCCACAGGTGGCAAGAGACAGGTGATGTTTACCCTGCTGAGACAAGAGTTGCCAAAAGGCTTCAATCAAGCCTTTGAATCTGCACCTGGCCCAGAGCCCCAAAATAACAACCAGGGCAGTCTACCTGATCCACAGGTCGCAGGTGCCTCTGGCTTTTATCTCCCTGCAGTTCTGCCTGCTGTGCCCCAGCTGGCAAGGGATTCTCTTTCCCAGGGGTTACTGGAGACCTGGCTGCATCCCTCTAGTGTTGGGCCTCTCCTCATTGGCCGCACCTGTACTGTCAACCATCCCCATCCCTCTGCCCTGAAGCCTCCACCATTAGTCACTGCTCCCTTTTCCCTGACCAGCTTTACTGACACCCCAGACCCTTTTCAGCCAGTCTGCCTTCTCACTGCCTCCCAAATGCATCATACACTTTCTACCCTCCAGATCTGCCTGGGTGGTTCTTACCTACCAAGGCCGCCCTCGTTACATTCTTTCCACCTACTGAAAGCCTTCAAATGGTCCACATCTTCCTAATAGGTAATAACGATGCCTAACATTGACTGAGCACACTATGTCAGGCACTGTGCTAGGTGGGCTACAGGGTCACTCACTCATTCAACAAATATTTGCTGACTGTCTCCTATGTGCCAAACACTCGGCTAGATGCTGGGGATGAAGGGAAAAAATGAGACAAAACCCCTATGCTCTGGGGGCTTAGATTTTACTGGAGGAGACAGACAGTAAACATGTAAACATGGGTGGCCTCTTGATAGGTGATACTTAAGTTGAGACCTAAATGGTAAGATGACAGCCCTGATCAGATCTAGAGAAGAGGGATCCAGGCTGAAGAACCACAGTACACCTATGAGAAAGAGACTGCTATTATCTTCATTAAGGGATGAAGATGGGGAAACTGAGGACTCAGTGTGAACTGAGCACAAAGCTACACTGCTGAGAAAGCTATTATTCAAGACTTTAGTGGTCTTTCCCCTTCCTGACACTTTCCACTACTGGCACAGAAGAGCAGGTCTGGGTTGGCGATGCAGTTGGCAAGGGAGAAGGTGCATATTGATGATGCAGCCTGAGAGTAGAGGCCTTGGGACCGAGTCATCAACTGAATAGCTGATGGTGGAAGTAGGCCGGTTTGGCAGAGGTCCAGGGCACCTGTGGGATGCAGCCAGTGGGTCTATCCTCTTCTACTTCTGGAAACTACACCACAGACTTGGCACAGTTTGCCTGGAGTGTTTTGGTCTATTCCTCCTGTTGCAAATGAGTTTGCTTCCTTAGGGACAGAGACATTTTTGTCACCTAACCTGCATCTAATAATAACCCTTCATGTTCATTGAGCAGATGCTAGCTGAGCCCTTACCCTACCTCAGGCCCCGTGCCAGGAACTCAGGGTAAAATAAGCCAGTCCGGACCTGCAAAGCAGTAGTGACACTTGAGGCTTGAGGGTAGGCTTTGGCACCAGATACATCTGAGTGCAAGACCCAGATCTGCCTCTTGTTAGTGTGGACATGTTATAGAGCCTCTGGAAGCTCTGGATTCTCTGTCTTGACACAGTTGTGAGGATTTGTCAAGGGCATAAACATAGCATTTGGCACAGAACAAACACTCAACACACAGTATCTGTTGTTATTATTAAAAAACACTTTTGCATTTCACTTTCTTGCTTACTCTGATGGGTTGGTATTATTCTCTCAGATTTAAGGGTGAGAATTTGAAGCTGATATGCCTAGTACTACAGCACAAGCAAGAACTCAAGCTAAACTTCAAATCTCAAGACTTCTACCTGTGGGTGTATGCACGGTGATCAATACACACCAACCATCATGAAACTTGCCTGGTGTGTCTAGCAAAGGAGGAGGTGGATGGGTGATACACATAGCCTGATTCAGATGGCAGAAGGATACCAGCAAGGCCCAAGGAATGGGGCATGGAAACAGACTACTGAGGGATGGGACCCAGATCCATTCACCACAGTATCCATAGTATCCCCAGCACTTAGCACATATAAAGCATTCATCAGTATTTACTGATTTAACAAATGAAACAAAACTCAGAGGACAGCTCCAAGCAATGAACAGCCTTAGGGAAGGCAGGCATGGTCAATAACACTGTGTTAAAAGTCAGAACATGGATTCTAAGTCTGACTCTGCCATTTACTGTGGGACAAGCCCCCTTGCCTTAGTTTCCTCCCTGAAATGGGACTGAACATACCCCACCTCACCTACCTCACTATGAAATGATGTATACAAAGGAGTCTGGTAAATTATAAAAAAGTGTTCAGACGCACATAATAGCTACTATCATCATGCTACAGACTACTAACACAGTAAAGTGATGAAGGTGTCATGTTGAGTCTGAATCCCAGATCACCCTGGTATTTATTAGCTTATGAGGCCCTGAGCACATGTCATTTTTCTCTGAGCCTCAGTTTTCTCAACCATAGAATGACGATAACCTTGTAGGGTTTTAAAGGAGGGTAGAGATAAAGAACATGGGCTTTGGAGTAAGGCAATCTTGGTTTCAAATCCTGACTCTGCCTTCTGTTAACTAAGCCCTCTAAATCTCAGTGTCCTGTAATAATCAAGTTGTTGGGATAGTAACACAGAGATGATGTTGGTAAAAGGCCTGTCACGTAAGTGGCACTGGATAAACACCCACCATCATCTAGCTGGTACAGTGAGGGGGTGGGGGCAGAAATGAAGTATTTAAAAGTGGGAGCTTGGAAGGGGTTCTGCTGCTTACTAACCATGCTACCTTGCATAAGTTGTTTAACCTCTCTCTACCTCAGTTTCCTCATTTGTAAAATGGGGATAATAGTAGTACCAACTTCAAAGTGCTGCTAGGCAAATGGAATAAATATATACATGTAAAGCACTTTGAACAATGCCCAGCATAGAATAAGCACTTGATAAATGTTAGGTACTATTAATAGTAACATTAACAATAATATTAATCACCAAGTGGAATAAGAGGGAGGGACTGTTTAATCCTGGGATGTGGGCATCCCGTGGAATAATTCCAGGGAAGTCCCTGGACAGCTGTTCGTAGGCAAGTTTTCAGCTTCTGAGAGAAAGGCTCTTCCATGGAAAGGATGGGAGACGGCGGGGGACGGGGAGGGGGGGTAGTTCCTGAGCTAAAATCCCAGTCCTGCTGACCAGGAGGCCAGCCTCTGGGGAGGCAAGTCAGGCTCCTTGGAAGGGGACACTGTGTTCCTGGCTCCGCCTGACGGGGGGAACAAAGGCACGTGTGTGTGGCCAGGGAGGAGGGAGGGGAATGTTTCCCTTTCAAGAGCGGAACAAAGGATCTGAGGCATAGTTGAGTGCGTTCCAATCCCCTCCCAAGCTAGCTCCCATTCCTCAGATGATTGTCCAACAAGGTTTTCAACCTTTCCAGCTTCCTCCTGAAAGGTGGAGGGGGGAGGGCCCAGCTCCACTTCACTCTATCCTCTCTCATCAATCTCCAAGAGGCAGGATTTACATGTGCCAAACCTCTAAGATCTCAGGAGTTTCCAACCTGTGCGAGGGTGGGGTGGGGACCTCTGAGGGAACTCAGGGTTAACGGATGATACAAGGCACTGCAAGTGACAGGCTTAATGTCCCTCTAGGGGGAGTCCCAGACTGAAACTGCTACTGAGTGATGGAGCCATGGAGAAGAGCTCAAGAGTTCTGACCAGCCCCCCAGCATGGGGGGGGGATGCCTGACAGAACTAAGTGTAAGTGCGTTTTCAAATCTTAAAGGGATGAACAAGGGCTGGAGGGAGAAGCTAGGTGAAGGGTGAATGGGGAGGGAGCAAAGAAAGTAACTGACAAGAGGAAAGGGAGGGACATGTCCAAAAAAAGGGGTTTGTGGGGAGGGGGGAGCCTTTAGGGACATGACTTTCCAGTTTCTACACTCTCGCCAGCAGGAATCGGCTGCAGGGCTGGGACAGGAAGCAGTCCATGGAAGTCATTGCAATGGCATTTCCTGAAGAGCGAGAGAAAAACCTCTAGTTCCGAGGGGAGCTCTGGAGTCTGCCCAAAAAGCCCTGTAGCTTGAAGCTAGCTGTAAGGCTCCAGCTTGGACTAGAGTCTCAGCAAGGATGAAACCATGTACCAGAAGGTCCCAAAGGTGGTTTCTTTCTGCAAAAACACTACTTGCAAAAATCAATATGTAATAAACGGGAAGCCAGAAGGAGGCCTAGGATGCGGCTGCTGTTTACTGCTGATACGAACAGTCACTGTTCTAAGGGCCTTAAGATATGGATTAACTCACTGAGTCTTCACAAGGCGCAAGTTAAAAGACTTGCCCAAGGTCACACTGCAAAGAAGTGGTCACATGCAGATCCAAAAATCCAAACCCTGCTCTTCCTTTTGATGTGTGACCTTGGCAAGCCATTTCACCTTTCTGAGCCTGACTCACGTCGCTGGGTGGCTATAAGCATGGAACAGGCATGGTGGATATGAGAGCGCTTTCTGAGCTGTGAAGTGCTACATAAATGTGGCTTATTATTATTGCGGGGTCAGTGAGAAACTACCCTACACTGACACTGGGATTACTTAATTTTTGTAGTTAAAGTGTTCTAGCTGTTGATAAAGAGCCATCCTCAAATATAACTAACATGAAATAGGGCCTTAATGGTGGAACTGGCCACAAGGCTTAAGACCAGTGACAACGGATTCCTAGACTGTCCACTTCAACCCTCCATCCTACAGATGTGGTGGAAACTAGAGCCAGAGGGTGAAGTGAGTTGGCTAAGGCAAGACAGTGAGTCAGAGCAGGCTGACAGCAGAACAGGGATCCTGACTCTTAAGACCCGTGCTTGTACCACCATGCTACAGGAACACCAAGAGCTGCTGCCGCGACAGAACACTGCTAGGACCCGTCTGCCTTGAAGATGTGTTGGAGGGGCATGCAGTCCAAAAAAAGGAGAATGGATGCTGAATGAGTTTCTGATGTGAGTTCTGTGGTGAAGATGATAAGAATTATGATACCAACATGTGCCAGGCTCTACACATCTCAGGCATGCCTCATCAGGTCTTTGCCATGACCTGATGAAGCAGGTATTATTTGCCCCAAGGTTCAGAGAACTGAAGGAGCTTGCCCAAGGTCACACAGCTAGATCTGGGTGAGCTGGGACTGAGGCCCAGACATGCTGCAGTTACTCAGACCAAAATATTGCTAGAATGGAGGAGGACCATTCAGGATACCACATTTGAAGAGAACTATCCCTAAAGAACATCTAGCTTACTTAGCCTTGATTTCATGACCTCCAAGTGGTTAAAAATGTGGCTTCCATCAATACACTATGTGTAAGCCTGGCCGTAATCTCTAGTCATTTCTCACTCACTTCCACCTCAGCCTCCTGATGCAAACCACTCTTCTTTCTCACCTGGCAGTTGCAACCAGCCTCATCACTGGTTCCTGGCTGCCGCCCTTCCAGAATTCAGATCACTTCACCCCTGCTACAAACTCTCTCCTGGCCTCTCTCACATTAATCCACAGCCAAGTCCTCATCATGGCCTGTAATGCCCTGTGCGATCTGGCCTTTGGCCACCTCTCCCCTCTCAATCTCAACCACTTTCCCTCTAGCTATTTCTTCTCTAGCCACATTCTTCAGGTCTTGGCTCAAACATTTCCTTTTGGTGATGCCCTCCCTAACCTCTCTTAAAACTGCAGCCCAGGCAAACTGAGGACTTCAGAGGGGAGGGGGTGNCAAAAAAAAAAAAAAAAACAAAAAACACTGCAGCCCCACCTCCCTTGGGAGGCATGCCCTTGACCTGCTTTATTTTCTTCATAGTGTTTACTATCACCTGATATGTTTTACATATGTAATTACATGCTTATTGTCTGTTTCTCCCCACTGGAATGTGAGCTTCACGAGGACACAAACTTAATTTTATTTAAGGCAGTAGTACCCTGAATGCCCAGGACAGCCTGGACGTAGGAGCTCAATAAATATCGTCTGAATCAATGACTGAATGATCAGGTCTGTTAAAATTCCCATTACTATTATTCTAGTTTGATAAATGTCTGTTTCTTCAGAAATTTGGTGGGCATCTCTTTCACTAGGTACCTGCTATGCCCAAGACCTCTGCTCAGTGCTAAGGAAACAAGTGTGTACAAGATGTGGACGCCACTTCAGGAAACTCCTAAATCTGGCAGAGATATAATAGTGTGAGAAATGTCTTCTTTACACTAAGTTCATGCTACCACTGTTATTTTCCTCTCATTTATCCAACAAGTTCTGTTGGGTACTCTACCAATAAAAAAGGCGTAGCTCCTCTTCCTCCAGATATTTGAAACTGGTGATCATATTCTCTTGAGTCTTCTCTTCCCCAGGCTACACAAAAAGACCCAGTGGATTGTCTGACTCAGGTCTGCCAACTGGGAATGGGGAAGACAGGCTGTTGGCTGGAGGGACAGAAGAGAAGCTGCTCCAGGAGCAGAGTGACTCCTTCAAAGAAAGGAGAAGGAGTCCCTAGGGAGGACTCTGGATTAGGTTGGGGGTAGAGACAGGGCCCTGCTAATTAAGGTAGTAGGAGATTATACCTCTGTTGAAGAGCAGCTCACTGAGAATTACCCCTAAATCTATCCATACCAAACCCAGACAAGACCACAGTTGCTCAAAGAAAGCCCCATGATAAAAGGCTGAGGAGCTGGAAAATGCTGAAGCCTACTAGCATCAGGACAGATACCTGGTGGGGAAAGGACAGCTGACAACTGCTGCTTCCTGCAGCCCAAACAAATCTGGTGACTGCCCACACAAAAGTCAAGAAAACCCTCTGGGTTCTGTTGGGACCCCCTGAAAAAACACCTGGGTAATTTTCTACCAGAAGCGGAGGGCTCTATGGGGCCACTGGGAAAATTAGTCCCAGGAAGTCTGGAAAATCCTGTGATGGTGACAGAGTTTCAAGAGCAACCTCAAATCTACATCCAGAAGACTTGGGTGTTTTGAGGTGGAGTCCCTGAGACATTTCTACCTCACTTTGGGACCTGAATGAGATTACTAAAAATTTCCACGTTTGGGGTTTCTAATGGGGTTTCCCCAAGAAAACCACAGAATTGCCAACAGCTGCTGAGATCTGCAAAGGTCACTGAGGTGCTTCAGCTAGCATATACCCACCCATGCCAAAGAAGCCAGAATAGGCAAGAAGAAACTACAGAAACTAGAAGACCACAGAACCATGCAGCCTGGGAAAGGCCAAATTATGTTTCCTCTCTCCACACACTGTTCACTGCTCTTGACAATGGCTGTCCATCGAGCTAAGGGGTTTCCCAGGGACTACAATCCCAAAATGGCTTGCCCACCTGGGTCCTCACCCTAAAATTGTCCACATTCCCACTGGAAAGCCCCCAAAACGCTCTGTCCCTACATGGAAGGTCATGTCATACTCCATTCTAGATGAATATCTCAGGAGTTGGCTTTGTTTCTTGAGAAACTCTGGGGCCAAAGTTCAGTTTTCTGAGGCAGATGGTCCACTCATTAAAAGAAGTGCTTCCACCCTACAATTAAGGCCCAGGAAGAGCTTTTGTTCTAGATTCTTTACTAGGGTCAAGCTATGGGAGGTGGCTGTCATTATTCTATTTTACAGGTAGGAGAGATGGACGGACAAGAGAGACAAACAGGTTCAGCATCTTGCCAGGTGACTCCAGGCAGGCAGTGGTGTGGCTACATGTGGAATTCCAGTCCTTGGAGCTCACCCACAATTAAGTAGATATATCTAAAGCAGGCCACCTTCTCCCCACACGCACATCATTCTTATCTACTGGCAGGGCCTGAGAGGGTTTAACAATGAAAGAATTAACAAGGCGGCCACTCTGACTGGGCAAAACCCTGATGCCTACTCAAGTTTTACCAATGCCAGAATCTGAGGCTACTACACACATGCCTTTGGGAACCTGCTACTGCCAACAAAGGCACTGTTCTACCTGCGGCTTCCTGAACAATGTCAGGATCACAGACGAGAGTGAGCACCTCCACGGGCATGTTTTATTTGGCCCAACAGCATTTCTGCTTTTCTGTGCCAGAATGTCTGGGTCACTTTATTACTCCTAGGACAACTTGATGCGAATGGAAAAGACTTTAGGCTTCAGAGTCAAGCCAACCTAGGTGCAAATTCTCACTCGGTCACTTAACTGGTTGAGGGATACCTGGAGCCAGTCACTGAGCTATCAGGGGCTTCACATGTAAACTGGGAATAAACCCACCTACCTTGAAAAGTTATTGTGTGGGATATATGAAACAGCACATCATTTCCACGAGGGAAGGTTTCATGTGGGGCTTATTGCCAGCACCTAGCACAATGTCTGCTTCATAGTAGATGCTCAGTAAATTTTGGTTGCCTAAGTAAAAGACCCAACACAATGTCTCATACACAGAATATACTCCATAAAGGCTCATTTCCTTCCCCTTTTCTGTAGGGATGCTAAATTTAAAGCATATCCCAGGGTAGTTATGGCCCATAAGTCCTACACTCCTGGTCCGCTGCAGCCTCCAGGAAGGTTTTGAGATGACACTGCAGTA
Organism: Ailuropoda melanoleuca; assembly: GCF_002007445.2. Classification (NCBI taxonomy): domain Eukaryota; kingdom Metazoa; phylum Chordata; class Mammalia; order Carnivora; family Ursidae; genus Ailuropoda; species Ailuropoda melanoleuca. The sequence continues at coordinate 71,339,768 of NC_048230.1, read as the reverse complement.
GCCAGTCTGCAGCTCAAACAGGATGGTGCTTGACAGGGAAGTGTGTGGGTAGCATCCATAGGACCTCTACTCAAATGTTCTTTACCTCCTGGTCTCAGGGAGCATGTGTGCCCAGAAATGGTGCTGACATAACTGGCTTCTGCACACATCCCCTCCGTTCACCAAGAGGAAGTAACATATGGTATGTTGTCTAACGGGCTCTGAAAATAATCTTGAGCAAAGAGACAGAAGATGGAATTTCAATTGAGGGGTGATCTAATGAACTTGCCCTGTGTTGCTGTGTCTAAAACCTCTTTCTGTATACAATACGGGGTGAGTGGCAATTCTCTGATCCTGGTAGCCCTCTGCAGAGGCTGGCTGACGGAACAGGCACCTCTCCCAGACTGCCTTTTGTTAATAGCTGGCAACAACCCACCTGGTTAGCACCCCTGGCCAAAGACAATAGTCAGGCAAGGTGGGCACAAGGCCCACGTCTCTGCTAGGAGATGCCTCAGTGCCTGTGTCTAAAGTGCTGGAATCCTGTTCCTCCTGTAATCAGCTGAACAAATATTTGCCCCCAAAGAGAATCAAAGCAGGAGGGAACCGGCGAGGTCATCACACAAACCAACAGGAACTATTTAATCATTTATCCCCCCAGGGAGTTCATTTACAGAATGGCTTTCAAGTCCGGTCAGCCTTAGCTCAAGAGCTCTCCACCTTTACCTCCCCCAACCCCACCCCAGTCATCTGACCTCTATTGACTTGACCTCTTTGTATTTTACAAGAACTAGCAGCAGGAAGAGTTAATGAAGTTGCAAAGAAATAGGAAATAAAAGACAGGGGGAAGGGCAAACTAGGCGGTCTCTCGCGCAGAGGTAAACTGAAGTGCCACGCCCTAGGCCCAGCCTATGGATAATTTGCATTCTTGACATTCCTGAGTCCGTGGTGCAAAGGCCCCTTCCACCTCAGCTCCCTCAATAGATGACTTATTTTCCACAGCCTGCTCAATTTTCTGGGTATTCTGAGGGGACCGAATACCTCTCATAAGCCCTGCATCTCCCCTAGACAGGGAGATAAGCAAGGATATTAGGACTGAGTTCGCTGTAGAAGAGCAAAAATTGCCTACAATGACCATTGGTAGAGAACCTCTCAACACTATCTGCTCCTAAGTTGGTGATGGGCAAGAGAATTCTCCCTCCCTGGGAAAGGAATGAGAGCACGACTCCTGCGTCTGGGACCAATAATAACTACTACAGAAACTTGCTGGTGCCAGTCACTGCTCACATAAGCTCCAAGATTTACAATATTCTGCAAGGCAAAGAGGGCTCGCCGCCTTTCTGGTTAGTGGAAGAAACTGAGGCTCAAGGTAAACTGGCCTGTCCAAGGTCACACAGCTGGTTGAGTGACAGGGCTAACCCTCACACCTATGTCAGTTTGTTTCTGAAGTCTTTCCCTGAATCTCCATATCCCAGACAGCCCCACAGACCAGGTTCTTGCTTTGCCAGCCAACAGCGCTCCGTGAAGAGGCCCCAGGGCCCTGGTTGTGTTGAATGCAGCAGGCAGAACAGCTGGAGCTCCCCAACCAACCCCAGGCAGTGAGGTGCAAAGTCCCCGGGCTTAATGCGTGACACAGCAAGAGCTCCGCAAACAGGCCAACCATGCAGAAAGTTGCACACTTTAGCGCAAATGAACAGAGGGGTGCAGCACAAACACAACCGGCCCACTGGCACAGCTTACACTGCCCTAAAATCTGACAGTCTGCAGCCGCCCAAGCCAGCGGGAACTTCTGCCTTGGCTGTGCCCTGAGAGGAGAGGAACATGTATGCACACTCTGAAATAAAGGGAACTTGATTTGTGGGAGGGAAGCCCAGGACAAGACTGACATCCCTGGAGGAATAAGAATGGAGGGGCTCGGAGGCATTACACTCATCAGCCCTTTCTGTGGTGAGCCATTTTGTCAGGGTGAGGGGGAACACTGGAATAACTTTCCACTCGCAAAGATTTAGGGCCAAATAAACACACAGGCTATGTTTCCTTCTGCTGAGAAACTGGAACGCAAGTATGAAAGAGTGGGGTCATGAGGGTGACCAGAATGAAAGATGCCTGGTCCTTCAAGAAGTAGGTCATCTGTATTTGAGAACAGTTAACCTCTTGTGGTGCAACAAGGCCGGTCACATCTCCTTAACAGTCCCCAGTAATCACCCAGCACAACAGAAAGAGATATGGGGAGAGGCTATTAGACATCCCTCTGAGCAGAGGCCAAGGGAGAGATACATACAAGGGGCGTGGTCCTTACCCAGCCGCCGTTCTCCTGGATCCAAGGCTCTAGGTGGTCGTTCAGGTAAGTGGCCATCCAAGTTGCGATCCGACTCACCAATACCTGCATCTCCTTGTCTACGCTCTCCACGCACAATGCCCCACCGAAGGAGAAAAAGGCCACAATGCGACCCCAGTTCACCCCATCCCGGAAGAGTTCATTCACTACCTGCTCGAAGCTCTGATACGCTGTCCCTGGGGTGATGTGAAGCTGGGATGTCAGGTCGCTGAATGCCCGCCGGTACCTCAGTTCGAACTCATCCCCAGCCTCCCTCAGCGCTTGCTTCACTGCTGCCATGGGGATCACCTCCCGGGCATCCAAGCTGCTGCTGTGGCCGGTGGCTCCATTCACCGCAGGGCTGTCCGCCAAGTGCCAGGATGGGTTGCCATTGATGGCACTGGGGGTCTCCACCTCTGATTCAGTCCCTTCTGGGGCCTCAGTTCTGTTCTCTTCCACATCACTAAACTGACTCCAGCTGTATCCTTTCTGGGAAAGCTTGTAGGAGAGAAAGTCAACCACCAGCTCCCGGTTGCTCTGAGACATCTTTATAATAGGGATGGGCTCGACCAGTCCATTGTCCAAAACACCTGCTCACTCACTGAGTCTGGTCTCTGCTTAGTGGTTCTCTTCTGAGCTCCAAAGCCAAGACAGGGTTCTGATGGGAGAGAAAGAGCTTCAGGAAAAAAAAAAAATTAATATGCATGCCATTTACCCTACAATATCCCATTCCCCTTCGAGGTACCAGAACTGGTTTCTTTGTGGCTCTTAGAAAGGTCTGGGTCTAGCTTCCAAAAGACTTCAATGAAGTCAAATTGAAAGCACCCGTGGGCTCTTTCTGAATCACCACACCGGTGTTGTTGTTTTTTTTTTTTTACCCCAGCCACCCCCTTTTCTCCGAAATGCCTTCCTCAGAAAGACACCCCCACGGGCAGTCTGCTCCCTACCCCCACCTCCGCACCACCTACATTCAAATCCGTTTCAGGCAACCGCAGGCAGGTGCAACCCCCGGAAGATCTTTTGTAACATAGGTCGGGAGAAGAGGTGGCAGCCGGGATGCCGGCAACTCAGCCGGCCTCACGGCCGCTGGTAAAAAAAGGAGCTCCGGCTGGAGGGATCATGCGACCCGGCAGGCTGGGAGCCCAGAAGGCGACACAGGAATTACGAAGCTCAGGAACCGGCCCCCTCGCTTGCTTCCTCCTCCATCGCCCGGATCGAGGGCGGCCACTCGGCAGCGGCCTCCTGCCACCCGGGAGCCCAGCCCCCTCGCTCTTGCACGCCCCTTGGCTCTCCGCCTCCTACTGGGAGCCAGGAGAACTCTCCCGGAGGTGGCTGTGTGGGGTTTAGGTTTTTTTTTGTTGTTGTTTCTATTTAAGTACCAGCTCAGGGTAAGGCTTCTGAAACCCTGAAGGGACTTCTCAATGGGGCTCAAGGTTTCGAGAAGGGACAGAGGAAGGGGGAAACTGCCTCGGATCTGCGGTCTGACTTCGGAAAGGCCATCCCCGGGCCTCTCCGGGAGGCTGACGGCCGGGGACCCCCCAGAAACACCGCTGGTTTTCTTTGAATTCCCCAAAGGCCCTGGACGTGGCGGCGGTGGTGGTGGGGGATTGCCGGGTCCTCCATTCCCCGCACGGACACAATGGCCGCCGGCGCCCTGTACAAAGACGGGGTGAGGGTGAGGCGCCGGGCCTCTCCTCGGGTCAGGGAGAAGGACTGAGGCCTACTCGAGCCTCCCCCCACCACAACAGCTAAGACCACGTTTTCCTGAGGACAGGCCCAAGGCGGCTTCCTGGCGCCCCCGGGAGGGCTTGGGGGCCGGGGACTGCACCTCTCCGGAGACCGGGCCGGGTGGGCTGCGGCCTGGCGGCTTCTCCCGCGCGCTAGGCCGGGTACCCGGCGGGCCACCGCCCCGTTGCCAGGCAACCGCTCTCCCTCAGGGGCGCCCCCTAGCCCTTTCAGGGAGGAGGGGTCTCGCCCCCGGCGGCCCGCCCCGGCGTAGCCAATCAGAGAGCCCACTCAGCACAGAAGCGGGACGGCGAGGGCTCCTATTGGGCGCAGCGCCTGCCACGCACAGGGGAGGCGGCGCTCTCACCTGTGAGCCCCGCGAGCCGTGGGGGGCCACATCCCCCCTTCATTGGCTAGGTCGTTTCCAGACGCGAGGGCTCTTCGTGGCCAAGTTCCGCGCCGCGGACCCGGGCCGGCCTACCTGGCTGACGACTCGCGCTGTCTCTTCCGAACGAGCCGGCCTCAGTTTCCCCTGAAGAGACCGGGGGAACTTGCGAGCTCAGTCACTTCCGGTGCCGCGGCAGCGCGCGCGAGCCCGAGACGCAAAGGGAGTGCGCGCCTTGAGGACTGGCGTCAAGAGCTGGGAGAGAGCGCCCCCTTGAGGCAGATCTGGGGAATCTGGAGACGCAAAAAAAAAATCAACGTTTATATTCATATTTTCATGAGTTCGTTCATTTAATCAGTCAGTTTCATCCATTTGTGAGTTTATATATCTAAAAAGCTTTGGGGGCGCCTGGGTGGCTCAGTCGTTAGGCGTCTGCCTTCGCCTCAGGGCGTGATCCCAGGATTCTGGGATCTAGCCCCCGCATGGGGCTCCCTACTCCGTTAGGAAGCCGGCTTCCTCCTCTCCCACTCCCCCTGCTTGTGTTCCCTATCTCGCTGGGTGTCTCTCTCCGTCAAATAAATAAATGAAATCTTTTTTAAAAAATAAATAAAAATAAAATAAAAAGCATCGTTGTAGCTAAGAACCTTGTGTCTGGGATTCCAGCTCTGTCAGTTGGGCAAGTTCTTAAACCGCTCCTTGTCTCTTTTTCCTTAACTGTAACTTAGGTAAAAAACCAATCTCCCTCATTGAGTTATTGTGAGGATTGAAAGAGTTGTTATCTATAAAATCTGTAGCACAGTGTGTGGTCTATAATATATGTTGCATAAATTTACTCGACAAATGTTTATTATTTGGGTAGCTGAAGATAGAAACAAGACAAGACATGGCCCCTGCTTTCATGGAGATAAACCGGTGAGGTGGAGAGAGACAGTAAACAACTAAGAAAATACACAAACAAGGTAATTTCAAATAGTGACTAGTGCTATGAAAGAAGTGAATCAGGGTATTGTCATAAAGAGAGTGAACCCTGCCCTGCCTGCCCACTGAGAGAGAGAGAGAGGCATTTATTCAACAAATTGTTTATGTAGGGTGGCCAGGAATGGTCTCTTTGAAGAGATGACCCAGAACCCAAGACTTGAAATATAAGAAAATGCTGACCCATGGTACGAACCTAGAGAACAGCAACTTGGGAAGAGGGAACAGCTTATGTAGAGTGTCCTGAGGCAGGAAGATCTTGGCATGTTCCAGAAACTGAAGGAGAAGCAAGTTAACTGGCAGGTGGTGAGGGAGGGGAAATGTGGCATGGAAGGAGGTTGGAAAGTTGACCATGGAAGTGCATTAGACTTGATCCTAAACATTGAGAGGTGTTTTATGTTAATTTAATTGATTAAAAATAGGTATATACGAACACCGAATATTAAAAATACGCAAAGAGTGTAGGATGAAAAGTTAAGTCCTCTTCTTGCCTCTGCTTTCCAATCCACAGGTCCCACCACCGCGATCATCACTTTGTTCTGAGGTCTTTTAGAGACGGTCGCTGTATTCACAGGCAAATTACACGTACAGATTTTTTACACAAATGATAGCTTGCTATAAACACTTCTACATCTTGCTCTTATGACTCAGCTCCACATTTTCGGTCTGCCTCAGTTTTTTAAATTAACACATAGCTTTATAAAGACAGCCATAATTTACTTGCCTGATGTTCTATTTGCGAACACTTAGCTTCCATTCCTTTCCTATTAAAAATAATGCTATAACTTGTTCATTTGTTATTTTGCAGATGTGGGAGTTTTTCTGTTAGGTAAATTCCTGGAAGTGAAATACCAGTAAATGAGTATATGAACTTGTTTTTGTTTTGTTTTAATGGATATTGGCAAAGTACTCTCCATAGTTGTACCAGTTTGCCCTTCCATCAATAAAATATGAGAGTGCCTCTTCGCTTACATCCTGAACTGCAGTGTGTTATTAAACTTTATTTTTCCTTGCCAATCAGATAGATAAAAACCAAAAGGCATTTTTATTTTTCATTTCTTTTTATTAAGAGAGAAGTTGAGCAATTTTTTGTATTTATGAGCCTTTTTTGGAGGGGGTTCTAGTTCTGGTGAATTCTCTGTTCATTTACCCTTTTTTAAGTTGGTCTTTCCACTGAGATTTTTCTTGTTGATTTATAGGAATATTTATCCTTTTTTTTCTACATCTAAGATGTAAATATTTTTCCATTTTGTTATTTATTACCATGGACAAACTTTTATTTTGTATGCTTCTTAATTTATCAGTCTTTTCCTTTGTGGTTTCCAGGTTCTATGTCATTCTTAGGAAAACCTTCAATTCAATATTAGAAAACAAATTCTCTGTTTTCTTCTAGTTTTTACATGGCTTCATATTTTACATTTCAATCTTGTGCCATCATAAAGTCACTTTGGTGTAAGGTGTGAGGCAGGAATCCACAATTTTTTTCCCCAAATAACTACCCAGTTATCCCAATATTATCATCTTTAACCAACTCATTTGAAATGTTTCTATTATCATAATCTTCATGCCCAAGTGTATTGGGGCCAAATTCTGAACTTTCTATTATACTCCATGGAAGAGTTTTTTTTTTTTTTTAAGATTTTATTTATCTGACAGAGAGAGAGAGTGAGAGAGCATAAGCAGGGGGAGCAGCAGAGGGAGAAGAAGCAGACTCCCTGCTGAGCAGGGAGCCCCATGCAGAGTTCCATCCCAGGACCCTAGGATCATGACCTGAGCCTAAAGTAGATGCTTAACCAACTGAGCCCCCGGGGGGGCCCTCTGTGGAAGAGTTTTAAACTGGGGCAGGATGTGATCTGATTTGTGTGAATCTGTGAAACCTCCAGTGTCACAATTATTTCAATGTGAAAATTATCATTATGGAAGTCTATGATGTGCTTTGGGGGGCCCAGCAGAGGGCAGATCAGCCCTGCCCAGAGACATGGGCTTTATTGAACTGGTCCTTAAAAGGAGAATAGGATTTTGCCTGGAAGAGAAAGGAAGTAAGTAAGGTCCATTTTAGGTGGAGGGCGCTGCCTGAGCAAAGGCATGGAGGTCTACCGTGCGAGGCCATGGTGTGTCCTAGAAAAAAACTGGGACGGCTGAGAGGGCGGTGGTGGTAGCGGAGACTGAACATTAATCTGCGTGTGCGGGACACTGCATAGACACCAGAAGAGCCAACCATGGTTTTTGAACAGAAAGGACAAGAAGAGATTTATATTTTGGAAAGATGGATAGAGTCTTTTGGGAAGGGAATTTTGCAATATTTACCAAAAGCCTTAAACACAGGTCTGTGATCATTGAGACATGATCTCTGATTGGAATTGAATTTAAGAAGTGAAATGCATCCGAAGATTTATCCAGAGATGTCTGCACATGGTTATTTATAACACAGGAAAGAAAATTAAAATTTAAGAAAGGTCAGTAAATAGGGTGACCGTTTACATGGGTTAAATTCCCACCTTAAAAGTGTAATTGAGTAATATTTAGTGAAGTGGGAAAATGCTGCAGCATAACACTTAAAAAAATAAATTGCAAAACTATACTGAGAATTATGATTTATAAAAAACATACATTACACATAAAATATAGTAGAAGGAATTCTACCAGAATGCAAAAAGGTAGTTATTGCTGGGTAGTCAAGTTTTGGGTGATTGTCTTTTCTTTTTTATACTTTCTGTGTTATCTAACATGATTATATTGTTTTAATTGGAAAACACTGTTTTTAAAATTTTCCTTAAACATTGTGTTTATCTATTTGAGAGAGAGAGCGAGTAGGGGAGAGGGGCAAAGGAAGAGGGAGAAGCAGGTCCCCACTGAGCAGGGAGCCTAACATGGGGCTTGAACCCAGGACCCTGGGATCATAACCTGAGCCAAAGGCAGACACTTAACTGACTGAGCCACCCAGGCACCCCAGAAAACACTGTTTTATTATTATTTTTTAAAAGATTTTATTTATTTATTTGACAGAAAGAGGGAGCGAAAGAAGGAACATAAACAAGGGAAGTGGGAGAGGGAGAAGCAGGCTTCCCGCCAAGCAGGGAGCCTGGTGCAGGGCCCGATCCCAGGACCCCGGGATCATGACCTGAACCGAAGGCAGACGATTAACGGCTGAGCCACCCAGGTACCCCAAAAACACTGTTTTAAAAAACACTTTTAGGGGCGCCTGGGTGGCACAGCGGTTAAGCGTCTGCCTTCGGCTCAGGGCGTGATCCTGGCGTTATGGGATCGAGCCCCACGTCAGGCTCCTCCGCTAGGAGCCTGCTTCTTTCTCTCCCACTCCCCCTGCTTGTGTTCCCTCTCTCGCTGGCTGTCTCTATCTCTGTTGAATAAATAAATAAAATCTTTAAAAAAAAATAAATAAATAAAAAATAAAAAACACTTTTAAGTGGAGAAAATCCTTGCATAGATGCTAATGAGAAATGGAAACAGAGTGGTCAATAAATCTGAAAAGATGCTCAACTTCACCAGTTATCAAGGAAAATGAAAACTAAACCCTCAGTGAGATGCCATTTCACACCCACCAGACTGGGGAAAATGGGAAAATCGGATAAAATCAAGTGTGGTTCAAGAATATGGAATAACTTTGGGGGAAAAAAAAGTATTGTTACCTAGTAGAATTGATGATGCCCATAACCTATGACCCAGCAATTCTACTCTTTGATATACGCTCTAAATAACTCTCGCACATGTGCAGATGCAGGTATAAGGATGTTTTTTATAAGGATGCCTGGGTGGCTCAGTTGGTTGGGCATCTGCCTTTGGCTCGGGTCATGATCCTGGGGTCCTGGGATCGAGCCCCACATTGGGCTCTCTGCTTAGTGGGGAGACTGCTTCTCCCTTTGCCCCTCTCCCTGCTTGTGTTCTCTCTCACTCGCTCACTCTCTCTCTCTAATAAAGAAATTTAAAAAAATATTAAAAAAAAAAAGAATGTTTATAGCAGCCGGGGTGCCTGGCTGACTCAGTTGGAGGAGCATGCAACTCATGATCTCGGGGTGGTGAGTTCTACCCCCACATTAGTGGTGTAGAGATTACTACCAAAAAAAATAAATAAGCTTAAATAAACTTAAAAAAAAAGAATATAGCAGCACTACTTTTTTATTTTATTTTTTAATTTTCAAAGAGAGAGAGAGAGAGAGAGAGAGCCCAAGCAGAGGGAGCAGCAGGCAGAGGGAGAAGCAGGCTCCCCGCTAAGCAAGGAGACCAATGCGGGACTCAATCCGAGGACCCCAGGATCATGACCTGAGTTATAGGCAGATGCTTAACCAACTGAGCCATGCAGGCATCCCTATAGCAGCCCTACTTGTAATAGCAAAAATTTGGAAACTACTCATGGGTCCGTTATAGCAGAACGTTTAAACCAATAGTAGTATATTTATACATAGTAATATGATACAGTGAGAAAATAAGTGGATTTAGTTACACAGAGCATGAAGGAATCTTAGAAACATGTTGTGTGAAAAAATAGTAAGAGAATAATGAAGTACGATTCCATTTACATGTAGTTTGAGAACAGGAAAAACTAATCTACATACCGTGTAGGGTTTGTGGCAGCCAGCCTCATCCAAGACGGCCCCCAAAGGTCCCTCCTTCCTGGTATTCACCAGATACCAGAATTATTCTGTTATGGATGGCACATCGCAGAGATGATGGTATGTCACTTCCAAGACTAGGTTATCTCTTTCTCTCTCTCATCACTCACTCTGGGGGTAGCCAGCTGCCATGTTAGGAGCAGTCCTACAGGGAGGCCCATGTGTGGTGAGGAAATGAAACCTCCTGCCAACAGTCATGGGAAGATCCCCCTGCCCCAGCCAAGCCTCCAGATGATGATAGCCAACAGCTTGACTACAACCTCATCTGTGACCCGGAGCCAGAACCATTGTTATTAACCACTGAGTTTCTGACCCTCAGAAAACCGTATAAAATAATATATGTTTGTAATTTTAAGCTGCTACGTTTGGGGGTAATCTGTTTTGCAGCAATAGATAACTACTACAGGGATATATACCAGTGTGGTAAAACTATAAAGAAACGTAAAGGAATAATAAATACAAAATTCAAGAGAACCATTGCACATTAACAGGAGTGGGTGCAGGATGAACTGGGGAACTGGGTAAAATTGAGAGTTTGAAAGATAATGGAAACGTTCTTATTAAATTGAATTGTACATATGTATACAGAATTTATTCTTTAAACAACCATACATTTTACGTACATATATTTGTATTTATATCTACTCAATATCTAATAAAAGAAATCTTAAAATTTTTAAGACTGGAAGGAAATATACTAAAATGCTAATAGTGGAGATGTTGCTTTTAAAGTCTATGTTATAGTTATTTTTTGTTTCTTCTTGATTATTTTCTATATTTTCCAAGTATTATAAATAAGAAAGTATTACTTTTAAAGTGAGAAATTAAAAATGTATAAACACACATATATAAAAGAGAAAAATACCTAAATGTGTACATGTATGAATGTAGATATATGAGGGTTTGTATTTTTATGAAAAGATCTCTGAAAGATACACACTCATCTTTAAACACAATTTTTTAACTGAGGGGGAGGGATTGATGATGGGGTGTGGTAGCAGGTATAAGGCTTTTTCATTTTTTACTTTGTATATGTTTATGAACCTTGATGGACCTGGCTGCAAACCTTAAGTCTGCTATGTGACCTTGGGCAGTTCATGTCACCTCTCTTGAGCCTCAGTTTTTTTCCATCTGGAAATTGGAAATAATTGCACCTACCTGGTAAGGGTGTTGCAAAGATTAAAGGAAGTCATGAATGTACAGCACCCAACATATACCCTCCATTCTGTCATAAGCATGTATTATTTTTGTTATTTTAAAACATATTTAAATATAAAAGATCTCAAATATTAAAGTACCTGGCCGATGTACCAAGCCAGTGCCCACTGCAAATGCAGAGGATGGGATTTCAAGAGATTCTCTTTCTTATTCCCAAAAGACAAAGGCCCCAGTTGGGCCTGGCTAGCACTCATTTTGCATGAACTTAAAAGAAACCCCTGCATCAGCAGTCCCTCTCCATCCCTCCACCCAGCCCCTAGCAACCATTAATCTACTTTCTGTCTCTATGGATTTGCCTCTTCCAGAAATTTCTTATAAATGGAATCATACAATATTTGTCCTTTTGAGTCTGGCTTCTTTTATTTGTATAATGTTTCATATTCATCTATGCTATAGTATGTATCAGTACTTAATTCACTTTGTTAAAATATACTACTCCATTGCATGGATTTACCACCTTTTATGGACCCATTCATCAGTTGGTAGACATTCGGGTTGTTTCCTATACTCTTTTGTTCTTAATCACAGTTTGCTAAGGTCTGTGTAATCCTTCCCCCCAAAGAATTACACATCAGCCATGAAGAAAGAGACCAGGAAACACGTGCAGATCTCCCTTTGCTTGGCCGGATGGGAGCTATGGAAGACAGAGTGGTGCCCCCTTCTCCAGGGATCCTTTTGATGGCTGGCACCAACGGCTCACACTTGCAACCTTCTCCAGGGAAGTATTCTTGGGTGATTGCAGCCACCCTGCCTGGAGGTGTCTGAGTTGGTTGCCTCCCAGAGCCAGTGGGTGGCTGGTGTCCGTTCTCCATGAAGTAGGAGGCCTCCATCGAGCTGGAAGGCAAGTACAGATTTTTGGCCTGGTGACCACTGGTTAGAGGGTGGAGGTACTGACAGACACAGAGTGAAGGAGCAGATATGGAAGGGGCAAGGGTAGAAGTTGGTTCTTTCTTTGTCTCTCACTTTCAAAAAATAAGAGTTTCGGGGCACCTGGGTGGCACAGCGGTTAGGCGTCTGCCTTCAGCTCAGGGCGTGATCCCAGTGTTATGGGATCGAGCCCCACATCAGGCTCCTCTGCTATGAGCCTGCTTCTTCCTCTCCCACTCCCCCTGCTTGTGTTCCCCCTCTCGTTGGCTGTCTCTATCTCTGTCAAATAAATAAATAAAAAAATCTTTAAAAAAAAAAAAATAAGAGTTTGAAGAGCTTGTACAACTCTTTACTCCACTGACTTCTCCTCTCTCCTTTGCAGAGTTCTCTCCTGCCAGACTTCCATTATAAAAAACAATAAATTCAAATCACACAAAGAATATATGGCTACATTCTTTTCTAAAACAAAGATAAAGCTCACATTATCTGTCCTTTCTGTCCACAATCCAGTTTAGTTCCTCCCCTCTGAAGTTCCCACACTTGTCAGTTTGTTGTGAATTCTTTCATACCTTCTGTCATATATATATATATAT